>NC_133326.1:305912387-306266684 GCF_042186555.1 Aquarana catesbeiana
TATAATGTTAGAAATGGCCCATGAGAGGGGGGGAGGGGGAATATGATAGGTGTACCTTATACTTTGTTGTTGTTAAATTCCCCCTTAGTAAATGCTATCTGGAGGTTGCCCCATAATGTTTGTGTCTAATCTGCTTGCCATGTTTCTGTGAAAAAATAGTAATGTTTATTGTTTTTTCCTCAACAGTTTCCTTCAACGCCACAGGAATGGCAGACTGTGGCCTCCCACTTTGCCCAGCGGTGGGACTTTCCTAACTGCGGAGGGGCAATTGATGGGAAACACGTCCACATCGTCCCACCACCCAACTCGGGGTCGTACTATTATAATTACAAGGGGTTTAATAGTATAGTGATGTTGGCGGTGGTGTCGGCTAATTACGAGTTCTTGTATGTGGACGTGGGGAAGAATGGCCGGATGTCCGATGGTGGAGTGATCGCCCAGACGGAGTTCTACAGGCGTCTCCAGAATGGCAGCTTGGACTTGCCACCTCCAGAGGACAATGTTGTAGGTCTCCCATTTGTGTTCGTTGCTGATGAAGCATTTGCGCTGGGGGACCACCTGATGCGGCCATTCCCGATGAGGACCCTCACCCCGGAACAGAGGGTTTTTAATTACCGGCTGGCCAGAGCCCGAAGAGTGGTGGAGAACACATTTGGAATCCTGGCCAGCCGGTTCCGATTATTTCTGACACCCATCCATATGGCGGAGTATAAACTGAACCATATAATACTTGCCTGCTGTGTTCTCCATAATTTTTTAAGAAAACATTCAGCCAACTATGCTGGCTCAGTTGGGCCTGAGGCCGTAATCCCTAATCCATCAACACTGATGGCGCTTGAAAGTGGCCGTCCTGGCTTGCCCTCCCTGAATGCCTGTGATGTCAGGTTACGCTACCTGGAGTTCTTTGCGGGTAGGGGGGCTATCAATATGCCAGACAATCTGTGACACCTTTTTCAAATAAAAAACAACCAAAAGAAATTCTTTGTGGACATTTACTGCTTGTGTTTGTTTTAGCTGACCCTGACAGAAATGTGTTGAGTGCAGAAAATGTCGTGATTGGGTAACCTTATAAAAAACAGTGTTGGCTGGTACTTCCTAAATGCAAAAACACATTTCACTACAAGTGCACTTGCAACTGCACTGAACCTGCACTTGTAGTGCAAAGTATATTTGCCCTTAGGAAATAACCCCCATTTTTGCATAAAACAGCAATTACATCACCCCAAAAGTGTTGTAGTGTTGAGACAATAATCCACACATTCTTGAGTAAGGCACTTTTTTATACCTGCACATTCACATGTGCATTTCCCAAAGGTTTTTAAAACAAACCAACATGTTTGTTGTACAACAATGTTTGCAGTAGCATTATCAAAAATCGAAATATCCATTTCAGATAAAACAGGCCTGTGTAAAACCAACAAGAAAGCCAAAAAACTTGAACTTACAAAGTTCACATTAGGTAAAACCTGAAGGCTATATCAGACATCAGTATTTAGGAACTGGGTTTGATATAGCGTTCAGATGGGGGGAAATCACCCCTGGAAAAGCCAAATTTGGAAGATGCACACCAATTTACGAATGTCAACATGTGCTATCTGCCATCAGGGGGGATCAAGGGACGTGTTTTGGGGGAGCAAGCCCTTCCTCAACGCTACTTTATAATTGAGGAAGGGGTTGCACCCCCAAAACGCGTCCATTGATCTCCCGTGATGGCAGATAGCACATGTTGGCACACTGTGTGCATCCTCCAAATTTGGCTTTTCTAAACATAGAAAAAATTTTCGTACGATAAAACAGGTGATTTTGTGGGGTTTAAATTCGCCCCAAAACATCAATGATGTTATTATTTTTTTAATAACATCACTGATTTGTTGCTGGATGTTTTGCAATTGGAGATTACACCCCATGATCTCCCCGATCAGTATCTGGGCACTTTCAGATGTAAAGCGTTCTGGATCACGATTACCTAAAAAGAGATAAAGAATAAAAAAAAAGGTCTCAAAAATCTGCCACCATCCATCTCTTTTACCTGAGCCTGTGGTTGCAGATACTCACCTGTTGTGGTGCCAATCTCCACCACGTCTTCTTCTTCCTCCTGCTCAGCTTCTTGGGTTGGTATTTCCCCTTCTTCCAGGGGGGGGGGGTCTCTGGTCTCCTGGGATGAGGGGTGTCCGAGTCTTTTCTCCCCTATGTAAAACAAAAATGGTATAATTAGCACACAGATATTTGATGGCAGAACTAGAAATAGGAAACATTGCTTGGAAGTGGGGTACAATTGTCTATTTTAGCAGAGTTCCAAGATGTATTTTTTTTATTGGCCTTTGTCAAGCTGCAATACTTTACCTGTTTAGTACAAGCTTCACAGATGTAGCCCCCCCTATAGTATACACTGGAGCACCTGTGTGGCCCCCCCTAATAAAAATGGTGTTCTTGTGTCCCACACTAGTGCTCCAGTGTCCAGATGTGAAAACAGCTGCTGAGTGTCCTCTCCTTACACACAATCTAGTTTGCATTTCATTCTAGTAACAAACCCATCTACACAAACAAATATTTGGCATCCAAGTAGGCCCCCAAAAATGTGTGAAAATGCATATGGCCTAAACAATGGTGTTGTAGAGGCCGAAAGAAAAATGTTTGATACGAACGAATAATGGGCCCATGAACATTAAAGTTGACCTTTTTAAACGTAACAATTAATAAAAGCATATGGAGCAGAACGAACGTAATAAAGACAGAAAGAATAGGAACACAGCACAACTACTTACTTTTTTGCAGCATTCTCCGGATCTTTCGGTACTGCTCTGGCTCTCTCAACTTCAGGTCCGACCACCGCTTCCTGAGCTGATCTTTAGATCTTGGTACCCCGAAATTCCTCTCAAGACTCCTGACCACTTTCGCCATGATCTTGGCCTTTCCGATGTTTGGGTTGGGGTAAGGCCCATATTTTCCGTCATAGTCGGACTTCCTCATGATGTCGACCATCTCCAACATCTCCCCAAATGACATATTTGTGGCCTTAAAACGTCTCCTTCTGGATCGGGACGTGCCTGGATCCGGGCTTTCCTCCTCCTCCTCCTCGTTGCTAGAATTAGCACGCACCTGTTGTAACTCCGCCATGTGCTCTTCACCCACTGTGCCGAACGAAAAGGGGCGGGGAATACACTAGAAAGAATGTCAGGGGCGGGCGGAGTTACACGCATGCGCAGTGTGTATAAAGCGTAACACGCGTGCGTATTACGTACGATCTGTGAGCGGAGGAAGGAGCATTGGACGCGCCGATCGTAAGAACGAAGGTAAGAGACAAACTTGTGCCTATACTGCTTCTAGATTGAGGCCTATATTGTAACAAGATTAGGAGAGTTTTGTCTGACATTAGGCTTTGTCTTGTGTTGTGTCTTGCAGTGAACGTGGATATCTTAATGAAAGACAATGACTTCATGTAGTATTCATAGAGATGCTAAGTGAGCTGCCCTGTCTGTGGGAGATTACCCACCCCCATTTCAAGAACCAAGCAAAGAGGAAGGCAGCACTGGAGCAATTGTGTGAAATTGTGAAGCAGGTGACCCCCACGGCAGACATCACCTATTTAAAGATATTAATTGGTGGCCTGAGGAGCACATATCTAAGGGAGCGCAAGAAAGGCCTGGATTCACAGAGATCCGGAGCAGCAGATGACATCTATGTCCCCAGGATGTTGTACTACGACAGGCTGCACTTTCTGGCAGGCCAGACTGAACCCAGGCCATCCCTCTCCAGTCTTCCTTCCACGCTTCCTTCCCCCCCGGCTGAGGCTTCTGACGCCCAACCTGGGCCTTCCAGGCCACATGTGGAGGAGCCCTGATTGAGCCAGGTATAGCATTGCTCTAAATATTTCTGCTTGTCCAATCAATGATGTTAACTAGATGTTAGTTGGGAGTACTAATTTAGGATTGTGATTGATGATGCAAAACATTACAACTATGTCCCTTTTTCATACACAGGGAAGTCTCAGCCAGGAGGTGGCCGGGCCGAGCCAGCTGGCTGATATCAAGGTCCCTCCACCCCCCCTGAAAATAGAAAGTGGCAGTAGGAGGAGTACCCTAGAGGAGGCTGCTATAGCATTCTTTTGGAGGGCTACAGAGGTCCTGGGAGCACCACACACCATGCAGGAGAACATTGCTGCCTTCATAGCCTATAAAATGCAGAGGATGGAGGAGGGCCAAAAAGTCTTGTGTGAGGCCCTCATATTGGAGGCTCTGGAGAAAGGTATGAGGGGCCAAATTACACCTCACACACATCTTTGGGATGGTCCTCCTCCTCCTCCTGCAGGTCCTCCTCCTCCTCCTCCCTCTCCTCCAGGTCCCCCCAGTCCTCCTCCTCCTCCAGGTCCTACTCCTCCTCCTGCCACATCTCCAACTGCACAGCCACAGCCGGGAAGGAAGCGTGGAAGGAAGACCAGACAGTGATTGCCCTGGGTTCAGTCTGGTCGGCCAAAAGATGCAGCCTCTTGTGGTACCACAGCCTGGGGACACAGATGTCATCTGCTGCTTTCCAGATCTCTGCGAATCCCGGACCAGACTGCACTCCCTTACATATGGACTCCTCAGGCCACCAATTTTGATGTTGAAGAATTGATGTCTGCCGTGGGGGTCCCAGGCTTCGCTAATTTCTCCTGTTGATCCAGTGTTGCCTTCCTCTTTGTTTGGTTCTGATCCCTTAATAAAGGATTTTTGTTTTGAATTATACTCTCCTATGTGTTTTACTTCAAAAAGGACAGTTTGTTTGTGAGGATTCAGGTACATTTCAAATATACAATGTGAAATGAACAAGGAACACCAACAACAAACAATCTCCTTGAGATTAAATAATAAAAGATATCAATGGTGTTGGGGTATCTTGACACACAAAACACACCCAAAAATATTCTGGAGTAAAAATAAAAATAACATTGAACAAAGATCAGCCTTGGAAAAAATCCAAACATTAAAGAAAAAAAAAGGCTTAAAATCCAAAATAAAAAAAAATTAAAAAATATAAAACTGTCAGATGTGACAACTAATAACAATATATTCAGGGAATCCCACTAAAAAAACACAAATAAAAGTTTGTGAGAAGTGTGTGTGAATATGAGCAGCAAAACTACTTAATTCTTGTCACATTATAAAGAAGAAGAGAGTGCGCTGTATTAAACCATTTTTAACATTGCAGCGTGACGAAAGTGCTGTATCCATTGCGAACGCTAAGTTTACCAGAACGAGCTGTCCCGTGTCGGAATTTCTTCTGAGCATGCATGGCACTTTGTGCGTCGGAACAGGCCACACGCGGTCGGAATTGACGCGATCGGATTTTGTTGTTGGAAAATTTTATCTCCTGCTGTCCAACTTTGTGTGTCGGAAAATCCGATGGAAAATGTCCGATGGCGCCCACACACGGTCGGAATTTCTGACAACACGCTCCGATCGGACATTGTCCATCGGAAAATCCGACCGTGTGTACGGGGCATTAAGGTGTCAGCATACCAAGACATTTTGGACGTTTTCATGCTCCCAACTTTGTGGGAACAGTTTGGGGATGGTCCCTTCCTGTTCCAACATGACTCTGCACCAGTGCACAAAGCAAGGTCTGTAAAGACATAGATGAGCAAGTTTGGGTTGGAGAAACATGACTGGCCTGCACAAAGTCCTGAACACAACCCGATAGAACACCTTTGGGATGAATTAGAGCAGTGACTGCAAGACAGGCCTTCTTGTCCAACATTAGTGCCTGAGCTTACAAAGGTGCTTCTAGAAGAATGGTCAAACTTTCCCATAGGCTCTCTCAGAAACCTTGTGGACATCCTTCCCAGAAAAGTTGAAGCTGTTATAGCTGCAAAGGGTGGGCCAACTTAATATTGAACCCTACGGACTAAGACTAGGATACCATTAAAGTTCATGTGCGTGTAAAGGCAGGTGTCCCAATACTTTTGGTAATATATATAATTGTGTTCAAAAGTTTACCATACCCTGGCAGAATTTATGATTTCTTGGCCATTTTTCAGAGAATATGAATGATAACAAAAACTTTTCTTTCACTCGTAGTTATTGTTTGGCTGAAGCCATTTATTATGAATCAACTGTATTTACTCTTTTTAAATCATAATGACAACATAAACTAGCCAAATGACCCTGATCAAAAGTTTACATACCCCCAGTTCTTAATATCATGTATTGCCCTCTTTAACATCAATGACAGCTTAAAGTCTTTTGTGGTATTTGTGGATGAGGCTCTTTATCTTCTCAGATGGTAAAGCTGCCCATTCCTCCTGGCAAAAAGCCTCTAGTTCCTGTAAATTCTTGGGCAGTCTTGCGTGAACTGCACGTTTGAGATCTCACCAGATTGGCTCAATGATATTGAGGTCAGGAGACTGAGATGGCCACTCCAGAACCTTCACTTTATTCTGTTGTAGCCAATGACAGGTCAACTTGGCCTTGTGTTTTGGATCATTGTCATGCTGGAATATCCAAGTACGTCTCATGCGCAGCTTCCTGCCTGGTGAATGCAAATGTTCCTCCAGTATTTTTTGATAATATATCGCATTCATCTTGCCATCAATTTTGACTAAATTTCCTGTGCCTTTGTAGCTCACACATCCCCAAAACATCAGCGAGCCTCCTCAGTGTTTCACAGTAGGAATGGTGTACCTTTCATCATAGTCCTTGTTGACTCCTCTCCAAATGTAGCGTTTATGGTTGTGACCAAAAAGTTCAATTTTGGTCTTATTACTCCAAATGACTTTGTGCCAGAAGGTTTGAGGCTTGTCTCTCTGCTGTTTGGCGTATTGTAAGTGGGATACTTTGTGGCATTTGCATAGTAATGGCTTTTTTTTGGCGACTCGACCATGCAGCCCATCTTTCTTCAAGTGCCTCCTTATTGTGCATCTTGAAACAGCCACACCACATGTTTTCCCGGAGTTCTGTCTTTCATCTAAAGTTATTTGTGGGTTTTTCTTTGCATCCCGAGCAATTTTCCTGGCAATTGTTGCTGGAATTTTAGTCGGTCTACATGACCGGGGTTTGGTTTCAACAGAACCCCCCCATTTTCCACTTCTTGATTAGAGTTTGAACATTGCTGATTGGCATTCTAAATTCCTTGGATATCGTTTTATATCCTTTCCCTGTTTTGTACGGTTCTGTCAGAGAAATAACAGGAACCTTATCTGCCAATACCAGCATTTTCCCGTACGCCTGCGTGGTAGAGTGGCAAAACGGCGCATGCGGGTACGCGATTCAGCGGGCTGCGACACGGCGCAATGGCACACGTAGATGTGCGAGTCACGGCGACACGGCACTTCGGTATAAGCATGTACGCACCTTAGCCCGCACAACGTGAGATCCCCTGGCGGCCCTATAAAAGGCAGCCCTGCTCTCTGCCTCATTGCTGGTTTGTCTCTTCAGCTCCTGTGTTCCTGTTTCTTAGTTCTGCTATTGATACCTGCCTGCTGTGATCCGGATTGCCTTGACCACCTCTGAACCTCTCCTGCACTTGACCTTGGCTTGCCTAATGGACTCCTCTTCTGCCTGCTCCCGTGTTTGACCCCCGGCTTCTCTATAAGACTTTGCTTCTGCCTGATCCAGTGTTTGACCTCGGCCTGTCTTTGGACTTTCCCATTGCTTGATTCCCATGCATGACCCCGGCTTGCTTCAACGGACTTCCCTCTTACTGGTTTGCTGTGTTTGACCCCTGGCCTTCTCTACATACTTTGTTCCAGTTACCTACTTCAGGATCAAGGTGTTTGAACCCCAGCTGGGTTTCCCTGCTGACCGGTGTCCTAGTGAAACCTGCACAGATCTGCTACCTGACAGAAGACCTGCACACAAGCCTCTACTATTGCCTGGCGACCCGTGCCTCTCTGTGCCCGATACCCTCTGTGCCGCCTCCAGGGGTATAGCGCACTCTGCTGTAAGGGGAGGCACTCACAGCATCTCGGCCCTGGAGAGTACCTGACAGTATGTCAGAGGCCGACAGAGCCGGTTCCCCCCTTGAGGCCCTCTGCCAGCAGGTGACAGCTCTTACCCAGGCTGTCCAAAGACTCCAAGATGGCTACTTCCAAATTGAAGGCCGCCTCCAGCACCTGACTTCTGCTCCAGTTCCTTCGGATGCAACTTCAGCCAGCGGGGCATCCTCTTCTCAAAGTCAAGTCAATCCCGCACCTGCAGTTGTAATGACTCTTCCTGAACCCAGAGTCCCCACTCCGGAACGATTTTCCAGAAACCGGAAGAAATTCAGAGCTTTCAAAAATGCTTGCCTGTTGTACTTAGGTCTTCAACCCAGGACTTTCCATTCAGAATCTGTAAAAGTGGGATTCATTATTTCTTTATTATCTGAAGAACCTCAATCTTGGGCTCATAATCTTCTTGAACAGAAGAGTCCCTTACTTAACTCAGTTACCTCTATGGCTCAGTTAAATGACGATCCGCAACGCACAGCCACAGCTGAGTCCATTCTGCACACCCTTACCCAGGGAAAAAGACCAGTAGAGGATTATACCGTGGAATTTCGTAAATGGTCTGGAGACACAACCTGGAATGAGGCCGCCCTCAAATACCAGTACCGCCAGGGTCTTTCCGAAATACTTAAAGATGAATTGGCATGAGTGGATACTCCCTGACTCTCTGGAGGATCTGATTCAACTCTCCACTAAGCTCGACAGACGCCTGCGGGAGCATCGCTCTGAACGCTTTGTCTCCTCGGCCTACCTGGATGTTACCTCGGATTGCTCCTGTTCCTGTACCTACCGCGGGTCCCTCATCTTCTGCTGACAGTGAGCCCATGCAACTGGGTCTGGTTCGGTCTCCACTCACCCCTGATGATAGACTGCAATGACGTCAAGCCAATCTTTGCCTCTACTGTGGGGAAGCAGGCCATTTTTTACGCAATTGCCCTGTGAGTCCCGCTTGCGGCACTCTAGGAACTTTCAAGTTGCTGACTCAACCCAATCTCACCTTATCCTACCAGTCTCATTACAGGTGGCGGAAGAGGAAATACGGCTGCTGGCCATCGTTGACTCCGGAGCATGCAGCTGTTTCCTGGATGCATCCCTTGCCCAAATTCTGCACATTCCTCTTCAGGACAAGAAAGAGCCCCTTCAGATATACCTGGCAGATGGGTCTCTACCTAACTCAGGACCTATCACTCAAGAGATCAGGCCCATTCTCATCTCTACAGACTCTGATCATCAGGAATTTCTTTGCTTCAACATCATCAACTCACCCATGTTTCCCATTATCCTGGGATTCCTGTGGCTGATGGTGCACGACCCTCAGATCCTTTGGAGTAAAAAAGAAATCCTCTTCTCTTCAGTATACTGCTCCCAGCATTGCTTTGTGCCAACCTCCAATAAGACTGCCTCCTGTTTGACCATACAACCAGTGCCAGACATGCTTACACATGTCCCTCCAGCATATCATGAATTCCTGGACATCTTTGATAAAAATAAGGCTGACAGTTTACCACCTCATCGGCACTATGACGGCCCTATTGATCTTCTGCCCAGTTCCGAGATCCCGTTCGGCCGAATCTTTCCTCTGTCGGAGTCTGAGTTGGAAGCTCTCCGCCTCTACATTGATGAAAACCTTGAAAAAGGATTCATTCGTCCTTCTTCTTCCCCAGCTGGGGCTAGTATCTTTTTTGTTTTTAAAAAAAGATGGATCTCTCAGGCCATGTATAGACTATAGAGAACTCAATAAAATCACCATCAAGAATCAATACCCGCTTCCCCTCATTCATTAATTTTTTCAGCGTTTTCGATCTGCCCAAGTATTTACCAAACTAGACTTACGAGGGGCATACAATCTCCTTCGGATACATGCTGGGGACGAATGGAAGACAGCTTTCAGGTCCAGGTTCAGTCACTTTGAGTACTTAGTGATGCCCTTTGGGCTCTGTAATGCCCCAGCTACGTTCCAGCATCTAGTCAATGATATCTTCTGGGAATTCCTAGATAACTTTGTCATTGTTTACCTTGATGATATTTTAATTTTCTCTACCACAATAGAATTACATCAAGCTCATGTCAAGAAGGTACTCTCAGTTCTCAGAAAGCACGGTCTGTTCTTAAGGGGAGAAAAATGTGAGTTTGAGAAGACTACCATCCAATTCCTTTGCTTCAATATCACCACTGAAGGGGTGGCAATGGATCCACAAAAGGTCAAAGCCATCCAGGAGTGGCCAGCCCCCTCAGACAGAAAAGGAATTCAGCGATTTATTGGCTTTGCCAATTTTTATCGCAGGTTCATTAGGGGGTTCTCTTCAATTATCTCTCCCATCACCCAACTGACCCGCCAACAGATCAAGTTCCAATGGTCCCAGGAAGCTCAGGATGCTTTTGCCAAACTAAAGAATCTCTTTACGTCAGCTCCCATATTTCAACATCCTGACCCAATCCTACCTTATGTACTGGAAGTTGATGCCTCGGAGTCCGCCACAGGAGCCATCTTGTCTCAGAGAAGCGGCACAAAAGCACTTCTCCATCCAGTAGCCTTTGCTTCCCGCAAACTAAGTCCTCCAGAGAGAAACTATAATGTCGGTGATCGGGAATTATTAGCCATAAAGTTTGCCCTTGAAGAATGGAGATATTTACTGGAGGGTGCGTCCCAGCCCATCTTGATCTTCACGGACCACAAGAACCTGGAGTATCTCCGAACAGCCAAGCATCTTAGGCCTCGACAAGCCGATGGGCGTTATTCTTCTCCAGGTTCAATTTCCATATCTCCAATCGACCTGGTTCAAAGAACGGGAAGGCGGACGCACTCTCCCGTATGTTTCCAGAAGCCAACGAGTCAATGGAACCTGAAAGCATCTTATCTCCTCACAATTTTCTTAATCTTATTCAACCTAACCTTCAATCTGCTATTGAACAGGCCTCTAGTCAATGCACGGAATCCGAGATATCCTCCTTGGAAAAGAGAGATGGTTTGCTGTGGGCCCAGGACAAGGTTTTTGTCCCCTCTTCTGTAAGGCTTAGAATTTTACAGACTTTCCATGACCATAAGATGGCAGGACATTTCGGAGTACAGAAAACTTCTGAACTAGTTCATCGCTCTTTTTGGTGGCCAGGTTGGAGACAAGACTGTAAAAAGTATGTTTAATCCTGCATTACCTGCCAATGCAGCAAGGGGTCAAACACTAAGGCCTGGGGGCTTCTTAGACCCTTATCTATCCCTGAATGACCTTGGAGTGAGGTTTCTATGGACTTCATTGTCGACCTGCCTCCCTCTGAGAAATTTACTACCATCTTAGTAGTAGTCGACCGCCTCTCAAAAATGGCACACTTTTTGCCCATGATAGGTACTCCATCTGCTTTGGCTACAGCGAATACTTTTATTAAAAAAATAGTAAGACTCCATGGTGTTCCTCACATCGTTTCCGATAGAGGAATTCAATTTACCTCAAGATTCTGGAAGGACCTCTGTAAATCCCTAGAAATCAAAACTTCCTTTTCTTCAGCATACCATCCACAAAGCAGTGGCCAAACAGAAATGACGAATCAGTCAACCCTTCTTCCCTGTGCGGAGTTTGCCTATAACAATGCCACACATTCTGCCATCAAACGCCTTTTTGGGCCAACTATGGGTTCCACCTGTCCTTTCTGCCAAACTCCATTCCAGAAGTCTCAACTCCTGCAGTTCAAGATCGGGTAAACCTCATCCAAACTAATTTTTTACAGATCCAAAAGCCATGAAGGAAGCTCAAGACAGCTACAAGGAATATTATAACAAAGGGAGAAGAAACAATCCGAAATTCAAGATTGGGGATAAGGTATGGCTGTCTGCTGTCAATCTTAGATTACCCTGTCCATCACGCAAACTTGGCCCTAAATTCATTGGCCCTTTTGAAGTAAAAAGGGTAATTAATCCTGTGGCCTTCGAACTAACATTACCCAGTATAAAAACAAAGAAAGCACTGCGCTCACCAGAACTTCTAAATAAGCTGCAGTTCAAATGTGCAATATACACAACAATAAAATAAAACAAAAGAAAGGAACTGCGCTATACCCTTAAATGTGGTTTGTGCAAATGAATGGTGTGAAACCAATAATGTCATTCATAAACAACCATAAATACAAAATAAAAAATGTGGTCTGCCTATATCAAATATTTCAATAATAGTAAACCACATATATGTGAAAATAAGTGATAAGACAACATAGTCCATACACCAGATGAATGGAAAAAAAATTTCTATGGAAATGGGAAAAGTCCCTGGATAGCTCTTCATAGGAATCAGTGTGGAAAGGTAGAATTTGAGAAAACACCCATCAAGTGATCCTCCACCACCTAAAATGCACGCTTACAAGAAGTAAGCTTAAACAAGCTCATCGATAAACCAAAGGCCTGATGGACAGTGGGTGTGGGACGTCCTTCTATGCACTATAGCGGGCGGCAGGCAGTAAGGTGAGTAGGATCCTGATATTCAACCAGTGTTGAGTCATCCCTCTAGCGGCGTAGCCACAAGTATGTACGGGGGGGTTGTTAATCTCCAACTCACAAACCTGGTCTGTGTATCAGCCTCAAGGCTATAGCGCAGTTCCTTTCTTTTGTTTTAACTTTATCCAGTACTTTTAAAATCCATCCGGTGTTCCATGCATCCCTACTAAAACCAGTAGTCCCCAACTCTTTCTCGGGAAGAGAGGAACTTCCACCTCCACCAGTTGAGGTGGAAGGTGAAGAGGAATTCGAAGTGGAAGCAATCATGGACTGTAGGATGAGGGGTGGGCGGATTCAGTATCTGGTTAAATGGAAGGGGTACCCGCCAGAAGATAACACTTGGGAACCTTCCAGTAATATACATGCACCCCGTTTGGTTCAAAATTTCCACAGGCAACACCCAGGGAAATTAGCTAAGTTGGGCATCCGGAGGCTGCCCCTCGGGGGGCACTGTCAGAGAAATAACAGGAACCTTATCTGCCAATACCAGAATTTTCCAGTACGCCTGCGTGGTAGAGTGGCGAAACGGCGCATGCGGGTACGCGATTCAGCGGGCTGCGACACGGCGCAACGGCACACGTAGATGTGCGAGTCAGCGGGCTGTGACACGGCACTTTGGCGTAAGCACGTACGCACCTTAGCCCGCACAACGTGAGATCCCCTGGCGGCCCTATAAAAGGCAGCCCTGCTCTTTGCCTCATTGCTGGTTTGTCTCTTCAGCTCCTGTGTTCCTGTTTCTTAGTTCTGCTATTGATACCTGCCTGCTGTGACCCGGATTGCCTTGACCACCTCTGTACCTCTCCTGCACCTGACCTTGGCTTGCCTAATGGACTCCTCTTCTGTCTGCTCCCGTGTTTGACCCCCGGCCTATCTATAAGACTTTGCTTCTGCCTGATCCAGTGCTTGACCCCAGCCTGTCTTTGGACTTTCCCATTGCTTGATTCCCGTGCATGACCCCGGCTTGCTTTAACGGACTTCCCTCTTACTGGTTTGCTGTGTTTGACCCCTGGCCTTCTCTACATACTTTGTTCCAATTATCTACTTCAGGATCAAGGTGTTTGAACCCCAGCCGGGTTTCCCTGCTGACCCGTGTCCTAGTGCAACCTGCACAGATCTGCTACCTGACAGAAGACCTGCACGCAAGCCTCTACTGCCTGGCGACCCGTGCCTCTCTGTGCCCAATAGCCTCTGTGCCACCTCCAGGGGTAAAGCGCACTCTGCTGCAAGGGGAGCCGCTCTCAGCATCTCGGCCCTGGTGAGTACCTTACAGGTTCAACTACTTTTTCCCGCAGATTTTTTGACAATTCTTTTGCTTTCCCCATGACTCAGAATCCAGAAACGTCAGTGCAGCACTGGATGAAACATGAAAGGGTCTGTCAGGAATCCAGAAACTCATTGACCTTTTATACACACACACTAATTACAAGCACACAGATCACAGGTGATGATGGTTACCTTGTGTGCATGTTATCAGGCCAAAATCACCAGGGAATGTAAACGTTTGATCAGGGTCATTTGGCTAGTTTCTGTTGTCATTATGATTTAAAAAGAGTAAACACAATTAATTGATAATAAATGGCTTCAGCCAAACACTAACCATGAGTGACAGAAAAGTTTTTGTGTTATCATTTATATTCTCTGAAAAATGGCCAAGAAATCAAAAATTCTGCCAGGGTATGTAAACTTATGAGCACAACTTTATAGTATATTTTTGCATACATTCTGCTGCCATTGATGCTGCAAGGCTGCACCAGGAGCTTGCTGGCATTTACTATGGAAATTAGGAGGTGAGCCCTGGGGTGGCTCTTCCAATTAGGCTGTATAGGTCTGCGTTATTTCTAATGGCATCCCTGACTCCAGGTCCTGATGCTGTGTTTTTTCTTTTTTATATGAAATATTCAGTTGCCATCGTCTGTCCCCCATCTGCAGGATCACCTGTCCAGATCTATAGAACAGTGGTGAAGAGGAATTTGAGGACACTTTTCTCAGCTTTGTGCTACATGTAGGTCTGACAGATTCGGATGGGCTGGAAGGCAGAAAGAGTAGCCAGCAACTGTATAATTCACATTTAGAAGAAAAAAACTTAGCCAGTTGCAGCATCAAGACCCCAGGGTTCTCACCAGCAGAATAGCATAAGCAATGCAATTCCAGTGAATACAATTTAAAGAGATAGGGGTGAATTTGTGCTGGAGGTTATGGGGTGGGGGAATTGTATTGTAAAGAAGGGGTAATTTTTGCTTAGGAGGCTCTTTTGCCCTTGACCTCTGCTCGCTGCATGTTTTGTAAGTCATCACCCCTGCACTATGTGCATTACTTACTCCTGACTCCTGAATTTTGTTCGCTATGCAATCCTGACCCCTGCACTCTTTCCAGTAGGCATTCTTGACTCTTCCACTCTGTGCATTTCTCATTCTTGAATGAACCAAAGCAGAGTAGGCTCAAGTTTTATTTAACCAAACCCCTTTAAAGTGATTATACACCTCTGAAATGAAAACTGAACATAGCGTTTCTTCTATACTTGTCTTGACCCAAAGTCACTTCTGACAGTTTGCACTGTTACAGACTATTTCAGCTGGTGGTCTTGCCCTCTCTCCAGAACACAGAAAGTGACTGACAGCCTCAGCTGTGCAGGTTTTCTTAGAAGGGTGCGTACAAGGGAATGTGTCCACTCAGGCCTCAGATTACACTCAGTTCCCTGTTCTATGCAGTGCAGTGTGTCACATCAGATCCCTGTTCCCTGCCTTCTGGAGTTTAGAACTTATGTGGAAAATGTGTGCTTTAGAAGTCTGTAGAGAAGAGAGGTCTGCAGATAAACAGGAAGACCTTATTAAGTAGGATTTGTTTTATCTCTGTGTCAACTGAGGCTAGTCACCTCAGTGGGTGTATGTAAAGATTTACAACCACTTTAAGCCTTTTCCCTGTTAGCACAATTTGACCACACACACTATTCGCCTTGGCACACTATGCACACTGCATTATTGCTCTCTTGAGAGTGCCTAAAGGTACCCCAGGGTCTTTCACAATAATCTTTGGTTATTTTTTTTGGGTGCGGCTACATACAGTATAACTATAAATCAATGATTACATTTTTGTTGTAAATACACAAACTTTTGATAATGTTATACTTCACAATGTACAGAATTACTATTCTTTAATTCTTACTGCAACAGATTCTCCTTTTAGTGTTTACATTTTAACTGTCAATGAGTGGGCGATTAACTCAGCCTGATTAGTATCCTTCCTGCCTTCATTTTGATGGTTTGGACCACTAAGCACCTCTTTGATCACCAAGTATGTCTCATCATGTAGCATGTATGAATGTATGAGTTATTTCTGGTGAGTGACATTTATTGCTTTAGAAGGGCTCATACCAGAGGATGGAACTAGGAATAATAAACAACAAAACAATATAATTGTATATATTCCTACAGATTTATTGACTTAGCTATATATTTTGTAAAGGAGTACTTGTGGTGTTGAACTGTTTAAAAAACAGTATAAAAATGTGGTACAGGATTGACTTCCCCTTTAAACGAACACTGCTTTTTATATGCTTAATAATATTCTGGAAAAATATAGCATTTTTTATTGAAAGTGAAGCGGAATCAATATTTGTTACATTCTTATATAGCATTTCCCTTTAGATACAGCAAAGACAGGCAGTGAAGAGACAGTGTCCATGGGAACAGTTTCTCTCATTAGACTTTTTTTACGCCTGAAAACACAAGAAAATTTGTTCAACCTTTCCAGTAGCTATTGGTACGTAAAGCAGGAAGATAATACTGAGAATACTGTCTTGTCCTTGTAAACATCATTTTAGCAATAGTGAAGGAGGAAAGTAAAACTGCAAACAGCCTGGAATGCTAGGTTACCAGGTGCTTATTGTGTGCAAACTTTTGTTTTATTTTTCATATCCATTATTTAATTTTTGTTCTATATTGTGTCAGTTTTTCTTCTACAAATGTGAAATTTGAAGGCTTAGTTAATAAGACAGTGCAAATGATAAGTGTGCAGTGGTTTCATTGGGCACTGGCAGTGGTTTCACTAGGCACTGGGTATCCTGCAATGGGTCCCACACCTTGGACCAGTGATCACTTGCAAGAATACTTGTGTTTAGTATTTGCAAACATGTTGCAAGAGCTAATATTCATTGTGAAAGTTTTAAGCTGGGTGCAAAATATTTATTTATTTTTCTTTAACTAGCACGCTAAACAAGAAAAAAAAAAATAGATTTCTGCACCCACACAAGGTGAATGCAGGAATTCTCCCCACCGTACTTTTGTTTTCTGACTCCTCAGCTGTCAGCAGTGGTGTATTTAGGTTTTGTGCTGCCCTAGGCCCGACTAAATGCGTGCACCCCCTAATTTAAATATGACTCACCCCTTCCTGTCAAGGTCACACCCCTTCCTGTTTAAGACCCACTCTGTCATCTGTAAACCACACTCTCTCATATCAGCGCTGCCTTATCAGTGCAGCTTAAGAGTGCCACCTCATCATTGCAGCCTTATCAGTGTGACCTTATCAGTGGCCATCAGTGCAGCTTATCAGTGGCCACCAGTGCAGCTTATCAGTGTCCATCAGTGTGGTATCATCAGTGGCCATCAGTGCAGCCCTGTCAGTGCAGCTTAAGAGTGCTGCCTCATTAGTGGGTATCAGTGCAGCCTTATCAATGCCCATTAGTTCCGCCTCATGAGTGCCCATCAGTACAGTCCCATCAGTGCAGCGCCACCGCATCAGTGCCCAGCCCAAGGGTGCAGCTTATCAGTGCAGCCTCATCAGTGCCCATCAGTGGCCATCAGTGGCCATCAGTGCAGCCTCATCAGGGGCCACCAATGCAGCCTATCAGGGGCCACCAGTGCAGCCTATCAGTGTGGCCTATTAGTGCCCATCAGTGCAGCTTCATCAGGGACCACCAGTGCAGCCTATCAGTGCCTATTAGTGCTGACTTATCAGTGCAGCCTAAGAGTGCTGCCTCATCAGTGGCAATCAGTTTAGCCTCATCAATTTCATAATATCACAGCTTATTAGTGTATCTGAATTATTTATTGATTAATGCACAAAGAACTTTGCAGCACATTCATTTTTGCTGAATGTGGACTGTTTAAAGTGGAGTTCCACCCAAACATCAAACATGGAAACTCTGCTTGTCTGCTTCCCCCCCCCCCTCCGGTGCCACATTTGGTATCTTTCAAGGGGGGGGACAGGTACCTGTTTTTGACAGGTACCCTTCCCCCCCATCTGGGAGACGGCACCACAGCACCGTCCATTGGAAGTTCGGCCCCCTCCTCCTTCCCTCACCGGGCCATACAGAAAGCACAGCTTGCTTTTCACATGTACAGTAGGGAACTGGCTCTGAAGCTGAAAGGCTTCACTGCCGGTTTCCCTTAACATGAATCACCGAGACAGCAGCACCCGAGAGCCGATCCGAAAATTGGCTGGGGTGCCAACATCGCTGCATCGATAAACAAGTAAGGGCACTTTCACACTGAGGCGGTGGGGGCATCGGCGGTAAAGCGCCACTATGTTTAGCGGTGCTTTCCGTCGTTTTAGTGGCACTTTTCGGCTGCTAGTGGGGCACTTTTAACACCCGCTAGCGGCCAAAGAATGGGTTAATATCGCCCGCAAAGTGCCGATGCCAAATTGCTTTGCAGGCGCTTCGGCAGCATTGCCATTCATTTCAATGGGCAGGGACATTTTAGGAGTGGTGTATTCACCGCTCCTAAACCGCCCCAAAGATGCTGCTTGCAGGACTTTTTTTAATGTCCCGCAAGCGCACCGCCCCAGTGTGAAAGCTTAGACACTGGAATGACAGGAGAGGCGCTTGACAGGCACTTTGAAGGCGCTATTTTTAGTGCTAAAACGCCTGTAAAGCGCCTCAGTGTGAAAGTAACCTAAGTGTCCACATATTAAAAATCAATGCAAACTCATTACACAGTCCACATTCAGTGAACGTTCATGTACTGCAAAGTTTGCATTGATTTCAGCATGCGTAAAGTGCCCAATGCATGCTGAAATCAATGCAAACTTTGCAGTACATGAACTTTTACTGAATGTGGACTGTGAGTTTGCAGCACTGGATACTTTATTGCAACAAGATCTTTATATTAATTTCCATATTAGGCACTTACATTTGATTGGCTGCTTGGCACACACTACAAAAGTAATAGTGACTTAGTAAATTTTACCTGCTGTCCTGGCCGCCGACAGGGGTTCCCCTCCTGCTCTTCTCTCTCTCTCTCGCTCTCTTTCTCCTCCCCTCCTCCTATCGTCAATGTCACAGACAGACCCCGCCCCGGGCCGGGGAAAAGATGCAGTGTGTAAAGCCGTATGGAGGAGGGTAGGTGGGGCCTTAGGTGGAGCCCAAGGCTCTGCTTCCGCCAGTTAAATTGCGTGCAGCTGGTCTGGCCAGCTGTTCCGCCCCCCCAGCCAAACACACTCAAATAATATTTACAAGTGCTGTGCAATAGCAAACCGGCTGCAGATGCTGTCTTGCCGGGACTCAGCAAGACAGGTTTGGGGGGAGCTTTTTTTGTGCGGAGGGGCGCTTTTGGTCGCCCCCCCCCACAAGGTGCCACCCTAGGCCTGGGCCTTGTCGGCCTAGGTTGAGAAACAGCACTGGCTGTCAGGATACTTGTGGCGCTCCTGAATGACTTTGTTACTGATCAGTGACCGCAGCATATTAATAAAGGTTTTCCTGGAGGACCATTCAACAGAAGCCGATCCAATGATCAGCTTTTTTATTTGTGTGTACCCAGCTTTACTGTGAATTATGGGGCCTCTGGTGTTGGCTAGGAAATGCATTAGAAGCTGCCTGATACTATAAACCAATCAGCATTCTTTTGTATACTTCTAAAGAGATAATCATTGCACAAACACAGTGTTAAGCCAGCCATACATGGCAAAAAACTCAGCCCGTTCAGCAGGGACTGGCTGAACGTTGATTAATGTATGGGCAATCTGGTTGTACACAAGTTATTCTATTGATTGACTTGTGTACAACCAGCCTGTTGGGTCTTTCAAAAATGATTAGTGACGCAGGCTATAGCCAGCAACACTAAGCATTGTACTCTGCCTACGGGGAAGGCTCCCCATGCTCCTCATAGGCATAATATAATAGTGATGCGGGAGGTATTCCCTCATTAACACTGACTATGGTGATGGGGGAATCAAGAGAAAATTGCATAATCTTTGGCATGCCTTAGAAGAGAAATAAGAATGAAGAGGGAAGAAAGGGAAGGAGAGTAGGGAGGGGAGAAAGCAAATTAGATGGGGTGGTGTGGGTCTTTAAGAACATTAGTATTACTGATGAATTGAAAAATAAACCTGGTTAAAGCTGGGTACACACTTTCAGTTTTTTTTTGTTCAGAAAAAAAACAGAAAGATTGCTGTGTCAACACAAGCGATGTTGATGCAGCAATCTTTCCCACTGAAACTTTGTATTCTGACAAGGGCCCCACCCACCAGAATACACTGAACAGCACTCACAGCCAATGGATGGGACCGCTGATCGAATGCTGGTTTTCCAGCAGTCTTTATTGACTGGCTTCTGTAGAACAGACAACTGTACACATGGACCAAAAGCCGTATGGTTCTTGCTGAACCGGATAATTTTCAGCCTGTGTGTAATGGGGTCAACAATAATAAATCAAAACAATATTTTTTTTTGACTGATATAGGATACTAATAGTATTTTCTTATTGGATTATTAAAAAAGGTCAGTGGTGGTAAAAAGAAATATAATTATAATCCTACCTGTTTGTGAAATAGTTATTGAGGTAAGTTATTCTTTCTTGAAGCTTCTGAGAGGGTTCACTTTTCCTAATAGCATTTATGTACACATTAATATACCAAGCCAAAGAAAACTGGTACATAGAATCAATGTATGCAAGGTCTGAGATGACAAAGAATATAACACTGGAATGGTTGGCAACCTGTTAAAAGATGAAGATATGATCTTGCTTAATCAATACAGAGTGCATAAAGAAAAGTACATATTAAAAATTGCAGTAACTCAAAGCAACAAATACACGTTTAATAAAGACAACGTAAGATATATTCTTAGAACATGTCTTAGGTACTGCACATTGCTCGTTTACCGATTTTTGAATAATTGCATATGCACAGTTAGTACTCCCTTCAGCCATGTACTGATCAAACACAGGGATGATCATAAAAAAATACATCAACTTCCCTTTTTATTAGAATGTTGAATGGTAAAATGCTTGTTAATAAAATGGTGCAAGGAGTTATAACTAAGGGAATCAATCAGTACTAAGATTTTAGCAGCTTAGACTAAGTTGGCTACAAAATTGTTACAAAACACTATTTAAAAGGACACCATTATAGTTTTTGGTCACTTTAACAGTATTATTATAACTATGATGATGATGATTATTATTATTATTATTATTATACAGAATTTATATAAATGCTAACAGTGATTTACAAAGTATGGGAACTCCTTCCATTCCTGGTCATGGGAGTCCCAAGTTTTCCATTTTCTTAACTGCAGGGGAGGAGGCTCCTTTATTGTTGCCTAAGTGACATGGGCACTTCCTATTAGCTGTCCAATGCCAGGGTCCTCTCAGGCTCAAGAAGACTGCAGTGGAATTATGACATTGCAAAGAAGTGACATGTAAGTGTGGGCACTTGCAGCCTGGAGCACTTGATTACTAGTTTGTACACCTGAAAGTGGAGCTGGGGAGGGGCATGGGGGGCAGACTTAGATGAGTATAAACTGTCTTGAAAGGGTATTTTTCACGTCAGACAAAACACAAAAATGAAATTAGACATGTTTTTAAACAGAAGATCTTTTTGCAACGGGCAATGCTAAACAGTGTCTTTCAAGTTAGGTATAAAGTATAAACCATTCTCTTTGAAAGATGTTTATGTCTTTAGATCTAAATGTGCTTATCCAAAATACAATTTGGAAAAAAATTGCTTTGACTAACATCACTTACATAATGAAAAATGAAATTTTAAAATAGAAGCTGCAAAAATAGCAAAATCTCACATAAAAGCTTCTTTATTTGTTTTGAATAAGATATTAGAATACATTAATATTTTAAACTGAAATAATATGATAACCGAGACACTTGCATGGTTTGTTATTTTTATATTTTTTGATGAAGGAGATTCTCAAATACCAAGAAAATTATAAAGAGAAAGTTTAGTTTAACACTGTTGTGTAATGCTGCCTAGAACTAACTTGTAAAGGAATATTAAAAAGTGTAAAGTTGCAGCAGAAAATCCATCTAAATGTGTTAAAGATCCTAGATGATTGCCAGAAGAGAACTAATGTGAAGAAATTGCAATGGTTAGCCATTAAATAATCCAAGGCGCACACCACCAAATTTGTTTTGCAGGATATGTGTCCAAGAAGATAGTAGAAGAATATTAAAGATGTGCACCAGATATTTTTTTTCCCAGCTGCAACATAGAATCAGAGATCATGTAATGATACTATGTTCCTATGTTCCCTGTATGTGATGGGGTGGCACAAATTAGGAGTGTACTGGGAGCATTTATGCACATTAGGAGTCAACAGCTAGTAGAGGTTCTGTACTTAGCAATTCTACTCAACTTTTGTACTAAAATACCATCTGGGCATGGTACCATTGGCTGAGACTGATATTAGGCTGGTATAAGTGAAGTTATGTGCAAGTTTTCACACTTCACCCCTTATGCTGTGTTTTCTATATTTGTGGGTAGATAGTTTTTAAAGCATAGTGGTGACTGATCCACAGTTGCATGTTCATCGCAAACTCTATTTCTGTATTTTTGATGACTATCTGAGACTGTTTTCATTTTATTGCTTAAAGAAATTATTAAAAGCTGCCTACGTGTATTCCGGAATCTCCACCTTTACCATCAGCATGATTTTGCTATTAAATATTCATATACAGTATCATACCCCTTGAAATTTTCCCCATTTTTTCATGTTACAACCAAGAATGTAAATGTATTTTTTTGGGATTTTTTTTTTTTGTGTGATAGACCAACATAAAGTGGCACATAATTGTGAAGTGGAAGGAAAATGATAAATGGTTTTCAGCATTTTTTACAAATAAATATCTGAAAAGTGTGGTGTGCATTTGTATTCAGTCCCCCTGAGTCAATACTTTGTAGAACCACCTTTCGCTGCAATTACAGCTTCAAGTCTTTTTGGGAATGTCTCTACCAACTTTGCACATCTAGAGAGTGAAATTTTTGCCCATTCTTCTTTGCGAAATAGCTCTAGCTCCGTAAGATTGGATGGCGAGCATCTGTGAACATCAATTTTCAGTCTTGCCAAAGATTCTTAATTGGATTTAGGTCTGGACTTTGACTAGGCCATTCTAACACATTAATATGCTTTGATCTAAACAATTCCATTGTAGCTCTGGCTGTATGTTTAAGGTTGTTGTCCTGCTGGAAGGTGAACCTCCACCCCAGTCTCAACTCTTTTGCAGACTCTAACAGGTTTTCTTCTAAGATTGCCCGGGTACAGTGCCTTGCAAAAGTATTCACCCCCTTGGCATTTTTCGTGTTTTGTTGCCTCACAACCTGGAATTAACATGGATTGTTAGAGGATTTGCAACATTTAATTTACAGAACATGCCCACAACTTTGAAGATTTTTTTTTATTGTGAAGAAAACAACAAATAGGACAAAATAACAGAAAAAGTCAATGTGCATAACTATTTACCCCCCTAAAGTCAATACTTTGTTGAGCCACCTTATGCAGCTATCACAGCTCCAAGTCGCTTTGGATAAGTCTCTATGAGCTTGCCACATCTTACCACTGGGATTTTTGCCCATTCCTCCTTGCAAAACTGCTCCAGCTCCTTCAAGTTGGATGGTTTGTGCTTGTGAACAGCAACCTAAGTCTGACCACAGATTTTCTATTGGATTGAGGTCTGGGCTTTTACTAGGCCATTGCAACACATTTACATGTTTCCCCTTAAACCACTCAAGTGTTGCTTTAGCAGTGTGTTTGGGGTCATTGTCCTTCTGTAAGGTGAACCTCTGTTCTAGCCTCAAATCACACACAGAGTGGTACAAGTTTTGCTAAAAAATATCCCTGTATTTAGCACCATCCATCTTTCCCTCAACTCTGACAAGTTTTCCAGTCCCGACTGCTGAAAAACATCCCCACAGCCTGATGCTGCCACCACCATGTTTCACTGTAGGGATGCTGTACTTTGGGTGATGTGATGTGTTGGGTTTGTGCCAGACATAGCGTTTTCTTTGATGGCCAAAAAGTTAAATTTTAGTCTCATCAGACCAGAACACCTTCCTCCATACATTTTTGGAGTCTCCCACATGCCTTTTTGCAAACTCAAAACGTACCATTTTGTTTTTTGCTGAAAGTAATGGCTTTCTTCTGGTCACTCTGTCATAAAGCCCAACTCTATGGAGCATACGGCTTATTGTCATCCTATGTACAGATACTCATAGAAAAAAACACCTGGTACCGAAGGTACGGCGAAGAACCCCTTTAGGGTCATTAATAGACAGATAAAGCCAGTATTATAAAAGTATACATTTTATTACACAATGTCAATATTATACATATACAAACAATACATACAGTGCATAAAAACCATATTTGATACCCTGGTTGACACAGTTGTATAGGAAAATCACCATCCTGTGCAAAGGGCTGGCGGCAATCAATACAGTGTATATAACACCTTACATGTTACGGACTCAAAGTCCTTCTTCAGAGGTTTTATGTTATTGACTCAAATGGGTATAAGGTTTCTACAAAGAGAAAAGGAGTATATAAATATAAATCCATCTTAATACATAGTAATAATTTTAATAACTGTTCAGCTAAATAGCAAACCATGCAACACATGATGAAGACATAAGATGTAGTACATGAATTAGCTTACTTACGTACTTATGTACAGATACAGTCTCTGCTGTGGAACTCTGCAGCTCCTCCAGGGTTACAATAGGTCTCTGTGCTGCCTCTCCGATTAATACCCTCCTTGCCCGGTCCATAAGTTTTGGTGTGCGGCCGTCTCTTGGCAGGTTTGCTGTTGTGCCATGTTCTTTCCATTTGGTTATCATAGATTTGATGGTGCTTCTAGGGATCATCAAAGATTTGGATTTTTTTTATAACCTAATCCTGACTTGTACTTCTCAACAACATTGTCCCTTACTTGTTTGGAGAGTTTCTTGGTTTTCATGGCAGTGTTTGGTTAGAGGTGCCTCTTGCTTAGGTGTTGTAGCCTCTGGGGCCTTTCAAAAAGGTGTGTATATGTAATGACAAATCATGTGACACTTATATTGCACACAGGTGGACATCATTTCACTAATTATGTGACTTCTGAAGGTAATTGGTTGCACCAGAGCTTTTTATGGGCTTCATAGCAAAGGGGGTGAATACATACACACATGCCAATTATCAGTTTTTTATTGCTGAAAAATAGTTTTATGTATATAATTTTCTAATTTTACTTCGCCAAATTAGACTATTGTGTTCTGATCCATCACATATAATTTAGATTAAAAAAACATTGAACTAAAGGCTGTAATGTAACAAAATAGGTAAAAAGCCAAGGGGGGTGAAAACTTTTGCAAAGCACTGCATTTGGATCCATCTATCTTCCCATCAACTCTGACCAGCTTCCCTGTCCCTGCTGAAGAAAAGCATCGCCACAACATGATGCTGTCACCACCATGTTTTACGATGGGGAAGGTGTGTTCAGGGTGATATGCAGTATTAGTTTCCCGCCACACATATCGTTTTGCTTGTAGACCCAAAAAGTTACATATTGGTCTCATCTGACCAGAGCACCCTCTTCCACATATTTGCTGTGTCCCCCACATGGCTTCTAGCAAACTGAAAACAGGACTTCATATGGCTTTCTTTCAACAATGACTTTCTACTTCCACTCTTCCATAAAGGCCAGATTTATGAAGTGCATGACTAATAGTTGTCCTGCGGACAGATTCTCCCACCTGAGCTGTGGATCTCTGCAGCTCCTCCAGAGTTACCGTGGGCCTCTTGGCTGCTTCTCTGATTAGTGTTCTCCTTGCCTAGCCTGTCAGTTTAGGTGGATGGCCATGTCTCGGTAGCAGGCCCGGACTGGCCATAGGGCAGACCGGGCATTTGCCCGGTGGGCTGGGACCTCCAGCTCCATAGCCTGTTGATGATCAGGCCGCACAGCGGGAGGTAAGCGGCGCCCGCGGCCTGGACAGGGTTAACACAGGCCACGGCCGCCGCTCACCCACCGCTATGCGGCCGTGCCTGTGTCATCTCTGGGTTCCGCAATAGCTACAATAGCGGCTGATTGGCTGAGCGGCTGAGCTGTGTGTCTCTCTCACACAAAGCTCAGCCAACGCTGACAGTTCCACTGCTCCTCCTCTTCCTGCCCCTCTACTCTATCTGCCCCGCCCACCCCCCCTGCGTCTGCCCCGCCCACACATCCCTGGGGTGAAGGAAGGAAGATTTAAAAGCTGCAGGCAGCCCGCTCCGGAGCCTCATCCTGGGGTGAGTAAGCTCACCCTCTCTCCTGCCTTCCAATGTGTA
The DNA here is from genome assembly GCF_042186555.1 of Aquarana catesbeiana. Lineage (NCBI taxonomy): Eukaryota > Metazoa > Chordata > Amphibia > Anura > Ranidae > Aquarana > Aquarana catesbeiana. The sequence continues at coordinate 305,938,356 of NC_133326.1, forward strand.
TATAAAACAAATTTAAGGGGTGTTCTGTGGACTCTGATACAAGAGGGGGACTTTGGTGAGCAGAGACCCCCTTAAATCAGTGTTCCCCTTTACATTAGAGTCCACAGAGCTCCCCCTTACAGTAAGTGGGGGCTCAGTGCGGACTCTGATGTAAGGGGGCTCAGTGCGGACTCTGATGTAAGGGGGCTCAGTGTGGACTCTGATGTAAGGGGGCTCAGTGCGGACTCTGATGTAAGGGGGCTCAGTGCGGACTCTGATGTAAGGGGGCTCAGTGCGGACTCTGATGTAAGGGACCTCTGTATGTACTCTGATGTAAGGGACCTCTGTGCGGACTCTGATGTAAGGGGGCTCAGTGCGGACTCTGATGTAAGGGGGCTCAGTGCGGACTCTGATGTAAGGGGGCTCAGTACGGACTCTGATGTAAGGGGGCTCAGTGCGGACTCTGATGTAAGGGGGCTCAGTGCGGACTCTGATGTAAGGGGGCTCAGTGCGGACTCTGATGTAAGGGGGCTCAGTGCGGACTCTGATGTAAGGGGGCTCAGTGTGGACTCTGATGTAAGGGGGCTCAGTGCAGACTCTGATGTAAAGGGGCTCATTGCGGACTCTGATGTAGGGGGCTCAGTGTGGACTCTGATGTAAAGGGGCTCAGTGCGGACTCTGATGTAAGGGGGCTCAGTGCGGACTCTGATGTAAAGGGGATCAGTGCGGACTCTGATATAAAGGGGCTCAGTGCGGACTCTGATGTAAGGGACCTCTGTATGTACTCTGATGTAAGGGACCTCTGTGCGGACTCTGATGTAAAGGGGCTCAGTGCGGACTCTGATGTAAGGGGGCTGAGTGCGGAATCTGATGTAAAGGGGCTCAGTGCGGACTCTGATGTAAAGGGGCTCAGTGCAGACTCTGATGTAAAGGGGCTCAGTGCAGACTCTGATGTAAGGGGGCTGAGTGCGGAATCTGATGTAAAGGGGCTCAGTGCGGACTCTGATGTAAAGGGGCTCAGTGCAGACTCTGATGTAAGGGGGCTGAGTGCAGAATCTGATGTAAGACACCTCTGTGCGGACTCTGATGTAAGGGGGCTCAGTGTGGACTCTGATGTAAAGGGGCTCAGTGCGGGCTCTGATGTAAAGGGGCTCAGTACGGACTCTGATGTAAGACACCTCTGTGTGGACTCTGATGTAAGGGGGCTCAGTGCGGACTCTGATGTAAAGGGGCTCAGTGCGGAATCTGATGTAAAGGGGCTCAGTGCGGACTCTGATGTAAGGGGGGTCTGTGTGGACTCTGATGTAAGGGGGGTCAGTGCGGACTCTGATGTAAGGGGGGTCTGTGTGGACTCTGATGTAAGGGGGCTCAGTGCGGACTCTGATGTAAAGGGGCTCAGTGCGGAATCTGATGTAAGGGGGCTCAGTGCGGACTCTGATGTAAGGGGGGTCTGTGTGGACTCTGATGTAAGGGACCTCTGTATGTACTCTGATGTAAGGGGGCTCAGTGCGGACTCTGATGTAAGGGGGGTCTGTGCGGACTCTGATGTAAGGGGGGTCTGTGCGGACTCTGATGTAAGGGGGGTCTGTGCGGACTCTGATGTAAGGGGGGTAATCGTTACAGTGCTGTCCCCTTTATATTTATATCAGTGTTCCTGCACATTACAGCGTGGAGGACCGATACACTACCCCCCCCCCCCCGGTCCATGGAAAAATTGGCTGCTCAGTCTAAAATGCCCGTGCCTATTTTTTGTCCCAGTCCGGGCCTGCTCGGTAGGTTTGCAGTTGGGTCATACTCTTTCCATTTTCGGATGATGGATTGAACAGTGCTCCATGAGATGTTGAAAGCTTGGGATATTTTTTTATAACCTAACCCTGCTTTAAACTTCTCCACAACTTTATCCCTGACCTGTCTGGTGTGTGCCTTGGCCTTCATGATGCTGTTTGTTCACTAAGGTTCTCTAAAAAACCTCTAAGGGCTTCACAGCTGTGTTTATACTGAGATTAAATTACACACAGGTGGACTCTATTTACAAACTAGGTAACTTCTGAAGGCAATTGGTTCCACTAGATTTTAGTTAGGGGTATCAGAGTAAAGGGAGCTGAACACAAATGCACGCCACACTTTTCAGCTATTTATTTGTAAAAAAAATTGAAAACCGTTTATCAATTTCCTTCCACTTCACAATTATGTGTCACTTTGTGTTGGTCTATCACATAAAATTCCAATAAAATACATGTACATTTTTGGTTGTAACATGACAAAATGTGGAAAATGTCAAAAGGCATGAATACTTTTATAAGGCACTGTGTCAAATGAATATTTAGTTACAATAAATGATTGTAAATGCTGTGTAATTCTTTGATGAGTAGATCTATGGGGCTGATAATAATAAGTGAAAAGGGAAAGATTAAAGGGATTTTAAACCCTTTAAGTACTTTCAACATCTGCTTTACGCACTTAATGATTAAGCAGCTTCTTTATCTTATAGTCCTTGCCCATGTTCCAGTTTAAGCTGGTGCCATGACTACTGCCCCAGGTATCTCGTTTCAGGGTGGCTCCTTTCCTTTCCAGTGTCCTCTGTATCTTCCCTCGCACACGGGGGCTATAGCTGTGTCTCCCTAAACTGTGTGCATTAATAGAAACACACAGGCCTGTAACCTAAAATGCCAAGGCACACCCCTGCTCCCAATCCTTTCTCCAAGCTAACAGACTGGCTGAAAACTGCACTGTCCTCTGTTAATTCTGTGAGGATCTGAAGTTCATGAAAACAGTACAGTACAGTACTAAAAGTTATAAAGGGAATATTTATTTTATTGGGCTCAGTGTGGTAAATCAAAAAATGCTGTGGGTTCAAAGCTACTTTAAGGGTGCCTTAAGCAAGAAATCAGCTCCCAAGTTTCATGTCCTAACTTGCACTGGATAATTACCAGTTGTGCATTGGCTACTTGATGTAATTTTTATAAATGAATACCATCTCCCCATGTCATTTTTTTATTAGGATATTTATGGTAAACAATTATTCTTAAAACTTAACTCCCAAATAAGCAAAAAAATATCTAAATACAAGATGCATGTGTATTCTTTACTTAAATCTTGGTCTGTTTTGTGGATTTCTTCCTGATCTGTGCAGTAATTCAACATGAAACATTTAGTTTTTGCAGGAGCTTCCTTTTCTAAGGAACAGCCACTGCTGCTCTCTCCTTGTGCAGGGTGACTGGTGTTACATCTGCCTGCTTCTCTAGTTTTCTGCAAGCAGCCTGTAGTGGGTGGGAATGCTGGATTCCCCCACAGCTCTGCTCTCTGCGCAGGCTATGTGCAGCACACTGATGATGTAATTTCCATTTTTACACTGTAATAACTTGTGTCTGGGGTTCAGCTTTGAAAGTGATCATCTCTGGAGTTAGGTAACTCCACAATTAACCCTTTACTCACACAAACAGTAGCTACCACCACATGTTTTAAGGAAAACACTGACCATTCACAGCACCTTCTGTAGCAATTCTGAACTTTAAGAAATATCAGTGACACTTTTCTCCACGCTTAGACAGAAATTTACAGATTTTAATAGACACTAAATTATGGTTTAAAAAAATCAATTATATTCATCTATTGTATGTTTTCTGAACTTAAAAAAATATCTTCTATTGGTCCCAATCTCCTGTAAAGCTCCATATTCCTCTTTTTTGCTGCTGTGATCTGACTTCATGTTAGAGGGTGGCTATGTTCGTTCTCTATGGTTCCACTGTATGTAGGAATGTAGGCATGCTCTCTTGCTCACTCCTGTGATGGCCTAGGGAGTATGGACTACAGGGTGATTGATTAATTGATGCTACTTTACAATTGATGATCCTAAAACAATGGAACTCGGATTTATCTCTGCACATCTCCCACTCTTAGATATTCACTATAATCACATGTTTAGCAATTCTTCAACTTTTACTTGGAGATTAGACCAAGGTATAAAATATGTACACAAACTCTTAACTCTTGATAGTATTAAATCACTCTCCCATCTTCAGGAACATTGGCAACTCCCCAATTCTGAATGCCCTTGTTTGATATGAATCTCTGACTTTATCTGCAAATTCCTTAAAAATATCAAAATTTGCCCAGTTCTCCTGGCCACACTTCAAGACTAGATGTAAAAATAATCCATGTTCAACAGCCCTAGTTTCTCTTTTATATAAAGCCCTAGTCTTCCCCAAAAAATGATTCAAAACCACACTACATCTTTAACTGAGAAAATGATTTAGCAAAATCACTACAAACCTCTGAAAGGACTAAAATTTAGTCTGCAACAGCCCATTGCTCCTTCAATGGCATAGCCCAGGAAAATGCTCACAAGACAGTGGCGGAACTATCAGGGTTGCAAGGGTCCTGACATTCCGCCACCGTGGGGGGAGACCTGCAATTTCTCCTTGAACCTTTGGCCGCCAGTTTACTATGCAGTTGGAACAATTGGCAGCTCTGTGTGCTGCCAGCGGCATCTCCCTCTGCTCCTCGAGTGAGTAGTTCAGCAATTGGAGGGAGAGGGGCCTCTGACCTAGGCAGGTACAGGTTCAGTGCACAGGCAAAGTGACTCACTTGTGTACTGAAGCCGGAGCCTGTCCAGGTAAGAGGCCCCTCCCCTCTCCACTGCTTAGCTGAACTGCAGGCCTGAGGAGCAGAGGGTGATGCTGTGGGCACCACAGGGCTGCCGACCGCCCCCTCCTCCCCCACTGCATATTGAACTGCTGGCTGGAGGGGCAAAGGGAAATGTAAAGAACTGCCAATCGATGTGTAGCAGAGGTGAGTGGCCATGGAGTGACCAGAGTACCTAACGTACACTGCTGTGTGTGTTGGGGGGGTTTAAATAGATATGTTGTGGGTTGAAGGTGTGCTGGGGGGGTTGGAGGTACAGAGATGTGTTAGGAGTGTGGGGGCATGTGTGGAAACATGTTCCTTTTAAGTGGGTTCAGATGCCAGGAGACAAAGGCGAACATTTTGGTCATGTGACCGCCGTGATTGGCTGTCACAGCGGTCACATGATCGGAAAGCTCCTGATCGCAAGTAGCGATTAGGAGCTTTTTCGTTACCCACTGGTAACTGTGCCAGGAGCACACAGGTTGCGTGTTCTCGGCACAGCTTTGTTGACATTTTAGTACACATATATGTGGCCTCTCGACGTTAAGGCCCACCCGCTGAGAGGCCGCATATATATATGTATGGCTGGCACAAAGGTGTCGATACGTTCTCTGCCTAAAATGGCTAACTGAACATATAGCAAAAAAAAGGTGTCCCTAAAAATTTTTTGAAAAGGTTGGCAAATATGCAGAACATTTGAAAGAGTCCTGCTGCGAGACCATGATAAAGGGCTCCACAATGGGAGTAAACGACCTTGAAATCAGTGGAAAAGGGCACCGGGATGAGTGGCAAGGGCCCTGGGATGGGGCCGGGAGCCTGTCATGGTTTCTTGCATCTGGGCCACTTTAGTTTATTGTTATGTCTCTGTCACAAAATTGTATTTGGCTTGTATATGATGCCGGTGCAACTAGCTAAAATTACACCTTCTGTTTCCACCTTGTACTGTTGAGGTTGCAATTCCCCCTGGCAGACTATTTCATATTTGGTGGCAATGTCCCATAGTTCAACAATTATGGATGCGGATATAATTTAGTACGCCTCATCTTTACAAAACCTCTCTGGCTTTACCAAATAAAAATAAAAAATGATATCCTCCATATTCCTAGCCACACATCAGGTTATTGTAAAAGCTTGTGTGAGCTTTTCTTGAGTTTTATAGAAGCGAAACAATATTGAGCATTACGCTTTAAAATGTTCTTATAAGTCCCATGGTTGAATTACAACAGTAATCTCAACCTTGCCCATTCCTTCCTCTCTGTATAATACATTAAAAATTGTACACAGATGTGATACCTGGTCAGGAGAACTCCGCTCTCACTGTCTCTTCTTTCCCCCCACACCGCCCCTTCCTTCTCTCTTTCTACTCTCTTAGAGCTTTATTTTATTTTTCTTCTCTGCTTTTATATCTCCCATGTACAGCTTGCTCAATACTTCCCATAACTCACCTCAGAGGCAATTTTCCTACTCCTACTCAACCAATGAATGCGAATGAACTTGAATGAATAAAAGCAGGAACACCAATACCCCTTCTCTTTTGTTAAAATTTTTAGCTATGTTATACCGATAGCTTTTCCCTTTATTATATACTTCTCAGTATTTATACAATGTGCAAGCAATTAAGTCCCTCTTTCTACAATTACCACTTAAACATATTTGTTGTATATTTTATTTGCACTTTTGTGTAACCTTTTACTATTAATATTTATTTGAATTACTTTATAGCAGATTGAATGCATGTGCTTATTATGGAATTAAGTTCTGTTAAACCCAATAAAAATCTTGTAAAATAAAATGATATCATGAAAAATAGTACAGGGCCATAAAGTAGAGTATGTGTATGAAATATTTTTGGAGAATACAAATATTATTTAGTGTCACTTTAAAATATGGTAGGTATGCCTCACTGAGGCAAGTATTCTTTCATTTCTGGTTACAGCATTTGGAGAGGTTAGCGCTTAGACTTAGGTAAGCCTGCATCATCTGCCAGGTTGACCTGCTGCCGAACTTATTCAGGTGGTCAATGGGAGCCTGTTTACTGCTGTAGCTATTGGCCCATGAGCCTGACCTCTGACCATGACAACATCCTTGCTCTGGCTGGTTCCAGAGCCAGTGAAGAAAGGATCAGCATGTCATCCATGGAGGAATTGTCATCCATGGCTGAGTTTGGCAGGCTAGCAAATGGTGTGTGCAAAGTTCAGCCAGGAAGCTGCTGGGTAGATGTGAAGAGAGCTGCTGTAGCTTAGGGAGCTGGAGCACAAGTAGTCCAGCTTGTACGGTGGCTTCTGGGTGTCCTCAGTCCGCTTGGCAACACTCAGGTCCAATCAGCAATGATGGCACTCTGTACAAGGGGCGTGGTTACACATTTTTGGGCCACACCCCCTTGTCAAACCATAGGGAAGTTTCCCTAAGGTTTGACAAAGGGGCAGAGCCCTGTTGTAATATGCCCAAAACATGCTCTGCCATTTCAGTATACAAGATGGCTTAAATCTGCAATTAAAAAGAATGCTTAGAGGGGGACTGGCCTGCAGCGGAGCCGGATGGTCGCATAATCCCGGAGCTCCATCTTCACAGGGACCAAGGGGCACACAGCAGCCTTTCCAAGGCACCTTTCCACCCCGTTTTCATGGCGGATCAGACCGGGACACCACCGGGAACATGCCCCATAAACGGCACAATGATAGACACCCGCAGTGTCTGACAGACTTTTACTCCCTGAAAGACACAGGAGGTAAGCAAGATGGCGCTGAGGCCTATGTTCCTCCAGCAGCCTCGAGTACAAATAAGACAACAAAAAAGTCACTCTCCCAAAACGACATCACCTAGCAGCCAACACTCCTATCCCCCTACCCTTTCATCAAATAGCCCAGCTAAGTCCAGACCCAGGCTAGATGGCATTGGATTGACTCCGACAAGGAGCCCAGCACCAGACTCAGGGGAAGACACACAGAACCAACCTGTACTTGGTACAGTGCTGAAAGACATGCTACTGTCTTTAAGGAGCACGATCCAAGCAGATATGGCCTCATGTATGAACAGATTCAATAGAGATATCCAAGCAATGGGGGATAGGGTGAACCACATTGAGGTTAAGATGGGAGAATACGCTGACACCATAAACAATCTTGTTGATGCCTATGAGGAAAAGGAAGGGGAGAATGAATGGATTAAGGCAAAGTTAGCGGATATGGAAGATAGGTCGAGGAGAAAAACCTGAAAATAAGAGGGATACCAGAATCAGTACAGCAAACCGACCTAGGCCCCCATGCCGCGACCTTATTTAAAAATCTTACACCGAGCCTCACTGACTTAGATGTCACGATAGACAGGATCCATCGCCTGCCAAAACCATCTCACCTGTCTGACCACATTCCAAGAGATGTACTCCTATGTCTACATTTCTTCCACGTGAAAGAAAATCTAATGTCGTGTATGCGGAAACCGGATCAAATCCCATTACACTATCAAAACTTACAATTCTTTGTGGACCTCTCGCAATACACTCTCCAAAAACAGAAAAATCTAAATACAGTGACCAAAGTGTTGAGGAACCATAAAATTCCTTACAAATGGGGATACCCGACAAAAATGACTGTGACCAGAGAAAATCACACTTATGTGATATCCTCCTTGGATAAAGGAATTGCTCCCCTGCAGGAATGGGGTATTCTCCCAGAACCACATGATAATAACCCCACTACCAGCACACCGTGCCAAGTTGAACGTGAGTGGAAGGAAGTTACTGTCAAAAATGCAAAATCACATTTGTGAATTAGACCGGAGGGTTCCTTTTTAGCTCCCTAGTCACTGTTGCAGCGAAGTCAGGGATTGTCAGGCTGAACGAAACCCCCCCCACTATAAGCTAGCAGCAGTTAGCTGCCCATAGGTGCCCTGCACCTGTTCTAACCGTTGCACCATGTTAGGTGTATACTTGTTTTATTGTTTTTCTTGTTTTCTTTTTCCATTTTTCTTTTCTACTTCCCAGGATGTTGATGGATCCAAGCTGCTGACAGGAACATTTCAACACAGATCGGCTACAAACACAAACAACCAAGGTGGGACTTTCCTTCGGGCACCTTATGGAGGTATGGTCAGTAATCGCATTATATACAATGAGCACATTACCAAGTTTATTTATGATTGATATAATTTACAAATCTCAACAAAGGATTCTTACAGAGCCCTAACAATCACATTTCCTGCTAAAGATGGCACTTAACCTTTTCATGACTAAGCCTATTTTTGAAATTTGGTGTTTACAAGTTAAAATCCATATTTTTTGCTAGCATTATATATATATTTTTTAGCAGAGAATCTAGAGAATAGAATGGCTATTGTTGCAATATTTTATGTCACGCGGTATTTGTGCAACTTTTTGGGAAAAGGGACACTTTCATGAATTTTAAAAAACCAAACAGTAAAGTTACCTCAATTTTTATGTAGAATGTGAAAGATGATGTTACGCCGAGTAAATAGATACCAAACATGTCACCCTTTATAATTGCACGCACTCGTGGAATGGCGACAAACTACGGTACCTAAAAAACTCCATAGGCAACGCTTTAAATTTTTTTTTACGGTTACCAGGTTAGAGTTACAGAGGAGGTCCAGTGCTAGAATTATTGCTCTCACTCTGACGATCACGGAGATACCTCACATGTGTGATTTGAATACCATTTACATATGCGGACGCTACTTCCATATGCGTTTTCTTTGCTGCGCGAGGTCGCGGGGATGGGGGCGTGTTAAAAATATTTTCTTATTTATCATATATTTATAAATTGTGTTTTTTTTTTTTTAAATTTGATCACTTTTATTGCTGTCACATGGAATGTAACATCCCTTGTGCCAGTAATAGGTGGTGACAGGTACTCTTTATGGAGTGATCGGGGGTCTGCACTTCAAAGTATTCAGATCGCCGAAAATGGCAATTCTGAATACTCTATATTTTTTTTTAAACCGGGGCCATTGGCAGCCGAGTAAACGGAAAGTGACGTCATGACGTCGCTTCCGTGTTTACGATTAGGGGGCTGGAACGAAGCTGGAGGCGGCCAAATGGTCATTGGGCCTCCTGATGTAACGGGAGGCCGGTAAGAGCGGCAGGAGGTGGAGGGGGGGAGTCCCCTCCCACTCCTCCGGTATAACAGCCGAGCGGCTTTTAGCTGCATCGGTTGTTATAACTGGATAGCCGATCTCCGGCTCTAAAAAACAGTGCCAGGATAATGCTTGCAGCTGCGGGCATTATCCCGGTATAACCCCGGAAAGCCGAGTAAGCACATCTGCGTACGCTCGGCGGGAAGGGGTTAATATTATATCCATCAATGCTAAAGGGCTCAACCACCCAGAAAAACATAAGTCTCTCTGGAAGGAAGCTCTTCTGCATAATAGTGACATAATTTGCGCACAAGAGACTCATTTCAATTCATCAGCTCCTCCTAAATGCACACATAAGAATTATCCTTTTATCTTCACTGCCAACGCAGACTCAAAAACCAAGGGAGTTCTTATAGCCATCAGAGACACAATAGCATTCAAGCTACATGAAGAAGTAAAATATCCACAAGGCAGATTCCTAATACTTACCTGTGACCTAAACTCGACCACCTACACAATTGTCACAGTGTACGCCCCCAACAAACATCAGGTTCATTTCTTCAACAAACTAATGAAAAAGATCAACACCCACCTCAAAGGCCTGTTGGTGATATGTGGAGACTTTAATGTTATCCCAGATCCATTAATGGATACTACGCCCCAACCAAAGCATCATGCTTCTACGCTACTCCCTTCTATGCACAATCATAATCTCTATGACGCAAGGCGATGCCTACACGTTGGTGAAAAGGATTTCACCTACTTCTCTCCACCTCACCAAGTCTATGCCAGGATTGACCTCTTCTTAATAGATCAACAAGTCCTACTCCATTTCTACCAACATCAATATGGTAACTTGGTCTGACCATGCCTCCATTGTCTTATCTATAGCAGACTTGTCATCTACCAAACAGAAACCAATATGGTGATTAAACCCTTTTTTTTATTAAAACAGGAAGAATCAAAGACAATCCTCCGTACTCGCTTAGAAGAGTTTTTTCTACAAATGTGGGCTCGGTTCCAGACCCCTTAATTCTATGGAACGCTCACAAGGCGTTCTTGAGGGGCATATTGGTACAATTGGGAGCTAGAGCAAAGAGGCAGAGGCAAAAGCGGCTAGAAGATATTACAAAAGAGATTTCAATTATAGAAGCCCAAAATAAAATGACAACTACACCAACTCTATCCAAAAAATTAACGCAACTTAGGCATGACCTTAGACTGTTATTACTAGATAATTTTGAGAAAGCTTCTCGACGACTAAAAATGAACTATTATGTGCATGGTAATAGAGCTGGTAAACTCTTAGCGCAGAACCTTAGAGGACATAGATATAGAACTAAAATACCCCATATACTGTAATTCACCCAGGCACCAAACAAAAAGAATACCACTCGCAAAAGATAGCAGACACTTTTAGTTTCTACTATGGAGCTTTGTATAACTTAAAAGATGACCCTGGCACACTACAACCTGACCCTGAAGCTATTGACAAATTCCTTAGCAAGATAGACATACCTAAACTGTCATATGACCAGCTCCAATCTCTAAACCAACATTTTACAATACCAGAAATCCACAATGCTATAAAATCCCTCCCTTCTAATAAATCTCCAGGGCCTGATGGCTTCAGCGGGGAATATTACAGGGAATTTATGACTCTCCTATCCCCACACTTGCTCCAAATTTTTGATTCTGCCGCTGCCTCTGCCTCTTTTCCTCCTGAAATGTTGGAGGCATTGATTGTTACTTTGCCAAAACTAGGGAAGGATCCAGATACACCTGCAAACTTTAGACCAATCTCGCTCTTAAACATTGATTTAAAGCTTTATGCAAAGCTGGTAGCTGTACGCCTCGTCACCATTCTACCTAAACTCATTAACCCTGATCAAATGGGTTTTACCCAAAACAGGCAAACCGTGGATGCTACCCGTAGACTTGTGAATATCATCCACATGGCGGAACTACAGAAAAGGCCTTGCTTCTAACGGACGCAGAGAAGGCCTTTGACCTAATACACTGGCTATACTTGGCCAAGGTATTGCGATCATTTGGATTTGATGGTAGCATCTTTATAGCTATAATGGCTTTGTACTCCAGGCCGTCAGCTAGAGTATATATATCCGGAGTTCTGTCCACACCTTTTACTATATCAAATGGAACTAGACAGGGGTGCCCATTATGACCCCTAATTTTTAACCTCCTGATGGAACCCCTGGCTATTTTTATTAGAACTCACCCTGATATTAAGGGCTTCCCAGCAGGTGACGGGGTACACACTATCAGCTTATTCGCAGACGACATAATTCTAATTTTGATTGTATTTCTTATATTCATTTTTTTGCAGCCTGTCTCAAATCTACGCAGGAGATATTGAGAAATTTCGAGATATGTGTAAGCCCATGTATTAATATAGGAAAAAAAGGGGGAACTTGCCATTCAGCATAATATTGTTACTTGTTTTAAATTAGTAGCCAAATACAGACCAAGTGTTTTAACACATATAACATTAGGTTACATAGTAGGTGAGGTTGAAAAAAGACACAAGTCCATCAAGTCCAACCTATGTGTGTGATTATGTGTCAGTATTACATTACATATCCGTGTATATTGCGGTCATTCAGGTGATTATCTAATAGTTTCTTGAAGCTATCAATGCTCCCCGCTGAGACCACCGCCTGTGGAAGGGAATTCCACATCCTTGCCGCTCTTACAGTAAAGAACCCTCTACGTAGTTTAAGGTTAAACCTCTTTTCTTCTAATTGTAATGAGTGGCCACGAGTCTTATTAAACTCTCTTCTGCGAAAAAGTTTTATCCCTATTGTGGGGTCACCAGTACAGTATTTGTAAATTGAAATCATATCCCCTCTCAAGCGTCTCTTCTCCAGAGAGAATAAGTTCAGTGCTCGCAACCTTTCCTCATAACTAAGATCCTCCAGACCCTTTATTAGCTTTGTTGCCCTTCTTTGTACTCGCTCCATTTCCAGTACGTCCCTCCTGAGGACTGGTGCCCAGAACTGGACAGCATACTCCAGGTGCGGGCGGACCAGAGTCTTGTAGAGCGGGAGAATTATCGTTTTATCTCTGCAGTTGATCCCCCTTTTAATGCATGCCAATATTCTGTTTGCTTTATTAGCAGCAGCTTGGCATTGCATGCCATTGCTGAGCCTATCATCCACTAGGACCCCCAAGTCCTTTTCCATCCTAGATTCCCCCAGAGGTTCTCCCCCCAGTGTATAGATTGCATTCATATTTTTGACACCCAAATGCATTATTTTACATTTTTCTACATTGAACCTCATTTGCCATGTAGTCGCCCACCCCATTAATTTGTTCAGGTCTTTTTGCAAGATTTCCACATCCTGCGGAGAAGTTATTGCCCTGCTTAGCTTAGTATCGTCTGCAAATACAGAGATGGAACTGTTTATCCCATCCTCCAGGTTGTTTATGAACAAATTAAATAGGATTGGTCCCAGCAAAGAACCCTGGGGGACCCCACTACCCACCCCTGACCATTCTGAGTACTCCCCATTTATCACCACCCTCTGAACACGCCCTTGTAGCCAGTTTTCAATCCATGTACTCACCCTATGGTCCATGCCAACGCACCTTATTTTGTACAGTAAACGTTTATGGGGAACTGTGTCAAATGCTTTTGCAAAATCCAGATACACCACGTCTACGGGCCTTCCTTTATCTAGATGGCAACTCACCTCCTCATAGAAGGTTAATAGATTGTTTTGGCAAGAACGATTCTTCATGAATCCATGCTGATTACTGCTAATGATATCATTCTTATTACTAAAATCTTGTATATAGTCCCTTATCATCCCCTCCAAGAGTTTACATACTATTGATGTTAGGCTAACTGGTCTGTAATTCCCAGGGATGTTTTTTGGGCCCTTTTTAAATATTGGTGCTACATTGGCTTTTCTCCAATCAGCTGGTACCATTCCAGTCAATAGACTGTCTGTAAAAATTAGGAACAACGGTCTGGCAATCACCTGACTGAGTTCCCTAAGTACCCTCGGATGCAAGCCATCTGGTCCCGGTGATTTATTAATGTTAAGTTTCTCAAGTCTAATTTTAATTCCGTCCTCTGTTAACCATGTAGGTGCTTCCTGTGTTGTGTCATGAGGATAAACACTGCAGTTTTGGTTACTGAAGCCCCCCGATTCACTCGTGAAGACTGAAGAGAAGAATAAATTCAATACCTCTGCCATCTCCCCATCCTTTGTAACCAGATGGTCTGTCCTCCCTTTTTTACTGTTTACATATTTAAAGAATTTCTTGGGATTTTTTTTGCTCTCCTCCGCTATGTGTCTTTCATGTTCTATCTTAGCCATCCTAATTGCACCCTTACATTTCTTATTGCATTCTTTATAAATTCTGAATGCTGTGGATGATCCCTCAACCTTGTATTTTTTGAAGGCCTTCTCCTTTGCTTTTATATGCATTTTTACATTGGAGTTAAGCCATCCAGGATGTTTGTTCGCTCTTTTAAATTTATTACCCAATGGGATACACTGGCTAATGCCCTTATTTAATATGCTCTTAAAGCAAACCCATCTCTCCTCTGTATTCTTTGTTCCTAATATTTTATCCCAATTTATGCCTTTTAGCAAGGTTTGTAGTTTAGGGAAGTTGGCTCTTTTGAAATTCAGTGTCTTTGTGTTCCCTTCATGTCTCCTATTTGTGTGATTTATACTGAAACTAATTGACCTGTGATCGCTGTTACCTAAATTGCCCTACATTGCCATCTTTGTTCTGATAATTCAATAATAAAGGTTGGAACAGAAAGGTAAGAGTTAAGAAGTTAACCCGAACATAGCTTAAATGTAAGAAGTATTGTATAGCAGAGTTTCGGAGTGTGTATGTGTGCAGGGCACAAACAACTGGTATCACTGGTAGCATTTTTTGAAACTCGTGAACTACTGGAGAATTACTGGTTATTAGGTAAGGGAAAGTTGTTAATAGAGAGAAATGCTTAATTTTATATGTATGTGAATTTTTGTCTTGTCTTGGAATTCCAATTTAGAGTATAAGTTGTTTTTTCTGCTGAATGCAAATGGTTTGTTAGGTAGTTGATATGTGTCCTATGATCCTTCAAGTAAAAAAAAAGGGGATCAAACCGCCGACCGTTTCTTCGCCACCACTTTTGCATTACAAATTCAGTGAGTCCGAGAGACTTGCTGAGGTGGAGAGTGAATGTTAAAGAAGGATTTGATTCAGAAAAGTTATCTATAAAAAGACATACTTATTGTTAAAATGTTGCAACTATTGTCAGTCTATTCATGAAATGTGTTGGGCACATATTAAACCCATGCCCATAGTTAATTGGGAACACTAAAAGGGGAATGTGACACGTCACTGATAAATTACATGTATGCGCTGGTAACAAATGTTGTTTTTTTTGAGGAATCTGATCAGATACAAATTTTTAAGAATAGCATTTCAATTCATGTATAAGGTATTTTGATTATTTCAGCTAGAGTCTAATTTTAACCAGTTGCCGACCGCCGCACGACGATGTACGTCGACAGAGCGGCACGGGCAGGCAAAAGGGCTTACCTGTATGTCCTTGCCTGCCCGCGGGTGGGGGGTCCGATCGGACCCCCCCCCGGTGCCAGCGGCGGTCGGATCGAGGTCAGGGTCGATCAAAGGTGAGGGGGAGGCCACTCATTCGTGGCTCCCCCCTCGCGATCGCTCCTGGCCAATGACAAGCTTCCTCGGCTTCTGTGAATGTAAACAGAAGCGGAGGAAGTGATGTCATCTCTCCTCGAGCCGGTCTTTTCGTCCTGCGCAGAGGAGAGAAGACATCCAAGTAAGTGCACCAACACTACACTAACAGTAGAACACGCAGGCACACTTGTCACCCCCCTGTCACCCCCCAGTCACCCCCTGATCACCCCCCTGTACCCCCTGTCACTCTGACACCAATAGCAGGTTTTTTTTTTTCTGATTTATTGCATTGGTGTCAGTTTGTGTCAGTTACAAGTGTTAGGGCAGTTAGGTTAGCCCCCTTTAGGTCTAGGGTACCCCCCATTAGGTCCAGGGTACACCCCTAACCCCCCTAATAAAGTTTTAACCCCGTGATCACCCCCCGTCGCCAGTGTCACTAAGCGATCGTTTTCTTGATCGCTGTATTAGTGACACAGGTGACGCTAGTTAGGGAGGTAAGTATATAGGTTTGCTGTCAGTGTTTTATAGCGACAGGGACCCCCATATACTACCTACTAAAGGTTTTAACCCCTTGATTGCCCCCTAGTTAACCCTTTCACCAGTGATCACCATATAATTGTTACGGGTGACGCTGGTTAGTTGGTTTGTTTTTTGTAGTTTATTGTAGTTTATTACAGTTTTAGGGGAACCCGCCGTTTATTACCTTATAAAGGTTTAACCCCCTAATTGCCCGGCGGTGATAGAAGTTAAGTTTTTAGGATCAGATAAGGTCTGCGTCGCCCCAGGCAGCGTCAGGTTAGCGCCAGTACCGCTAACACCCACGCATGCAGCATACACCTCCCTTAGTGCTATAGTATCTGAACGGATCGATATCTGATCCGATCAGATCTATACTCCCCAGCAGTTTAGGGTCCCCCAAAAAAACGCAGTGTTAGCAGGATCAGCCCAGATACCTGCTAGCACCTGCGTTTTGCTCCTCGGCCCAGCCCAGCCCAGCCCAGCCCACCCAAGTGCAGTATCGATCGATAACTGTCACAAAACACTAAGCACACATAACTGCAGCGTTCGCAGAGTCAGGCCTGATCCCTGCGATCGCTAACAGTTTTTTGGTAGCGCTTTGAATCAGTCGCTGACAGTCAGGAGCTTTTTTGCCTGTGAGTCTCACTAGTGTACCCCTAAATTTAGAGCCCAAAATGGCAAATCGAAGGTACACTAGTGAAGAGGCCTACACGTTTCTGAGCATGACAGATAGTGAAGAGGAAGTCACTCATCTGTCAAGTTCAAGCTCAGAATACGAACCTGTAGAGGACAGCGGCTCCATGACAGATAGCTCTGACGACGGAGTTGTGGTCCCTGCTAGGGTCAGGCGTACCAGACCCCGAACTTCTTCTTCTGTCCTTGAAGTGCAAGAACCGCAGGGCTCTCGTATGGAGCAGAGAAATACTAGTGCCGCTACTCCTGGTGAACTGGCAAGCACCAGCGGCCTAGTACACCCTGGTCGTACATCCAGCACTGCAGTATCACGTGGTGACGTGGCGAGTCCCATAAGTGCAGTTCAAGCTGGCGAGGTGGCAAGCACAACTAGTGTCCCGCTGCCACCAAGAAGACAAAGACAGGCCCGTCGTGCCCATAGTGCCCTTCCTGCTGCATTCGCCAATCCGAATTGGGTACCCACCACTTCTGCAGCACCCGTACTTCCCCCTTTCACTGGCCAACCCGGAATTCAGGTGGAAACAGTTGACTTTATGCCACTGGATTTTTATTCACTGTTTTTCACCGAAGATCTCTATAGATCTATTGTGGACCAAAGCAATTTGTACGCTGGTCAACACATCGCTGCTAATCCCCAGTCCTCCCTTGCCAGAGATTGGAGACCAATTACGGTCTCCGAATTTAAGATCTTTCTGGGCCTTTCCCTGAACATGGGCATAACCAAAAAGAGTGAGTTGCGGTCATATTGGTCCACTGACCCAATTCACCATATGCCCGTGTTCTCTGCTTCAATGGCCAGGGCACGATACGAGCAGATTTTGCGGTTCATGCACTTCAACGACAATGAACTCTGTCGTCCTCGTGGAGACCCTGCATACGATCGGCTCTACAAAATTCGGCCCCTCGTAAACCACTTCAACCAACGTTTTGCAGACTTGTTTACTCCCCATCAAGTTGTCTGCGTTGATGAGTCCCTGATTAAGTTTTCTGGCCGCTTGTCCTTCAAACAGTACCTTCCCAGCAAGCGTGCCAGATACGGGGTCAAGATATATAAGCTCTGTGACAGGGCCACAGGCTATACATGTAGATTTATGGTTTACGAGGGCAAAGATAGTCACGTAGAGCCGATCAACTGCCCTGACTACATAGGAAGCGCTGGCAAGATAGTGTGGGACTTGGTGTCACCCTTATTCGGAAAGGGGTACCACTTGTACGTGGACAATTATTATACGAGCGTGCCACTTTTTAGTCACTTGTTTGATCAGCAGATTGGAGCATGTGGCACTGTGCGACCTAATCACCGGGGCTTTCCCCAGCGGCTTGTAGAGTCCCGTCTTAGGCTGGGGGAGAGAGCCTGCTTGAAGTATAATAATTTGCTCGCTATGAAGTGGAGGGATAAGAAGAATGTTTTCGTTCTCACCTCCCTTCATGCAGACACGACGACCCAAATTACTACGGCGACTGATGTTGTGGAGAAACCCCTCTGTGTCCACGAATACAACCTTAATATGGGAGGGGTGGACCTCAACGACCAGTTGTTGGCGCCGTACCTAATTGCCCGTAAGGCCAGACGCTGGTACAAAAAAGTGTCTGTTTATTTATTTCAATTGGCTTTGCTGAACGCTCATGTGCTATACAGAGCTTCAGGACGGACTGGATCCTTCCTTAAATTCCAGGAAGAGATCGTCAGAGCCCTTCTGTTTCCAGACGGTGCTCCACCTCACCTTCCCAATCCAAATGCAGTAGGCCGGCTGCATGAGAGGCATTTTCCTTATGTCCTCCAGAGTACCCCTACCCAACGAGCCCCCCAAAGAAAATGTCGTGTCTGCAGAAAGCGCGGATTTAGGCGTGACACCCGGTATTATTGTCCCTCCTGTCCTGGCAATCCTGGTCTTTGCATTGGTGAATGTTTTGAACGCTACCATACACTAGTTGAGTATTAGCGTAGGGTACAGCACTGCACAGACTAGGACACACTTCCACAGGGTCTCCCAAGATGCCATCGCATTTTGAGAGACCCAAACCTGGAATCGTTACAGTTTTAAAAGTTACAGTTATAAAAAAAAAAAGTAAAAAAAAAAAAATACACATAAAAAATATAAAATAAAAAAACCAAAAATAGTTGTCGTTTTATTGTTCTCTCTCTCTCTATTTTCTCTCTATTGTTCTGCTCTTTTTTACTGTATTCTATTCTGCAATGTTTTATTGTTATGTTTTATCATGTTTCCTTTTCAGGTATGTAATTTTTTTATAGTTTACTGTGTTTTAAACATTTTTTTGTTTTCAGGTACGCCATTCAGCTGCAGCGCGGATTTATTTATCTTGACAGCAACAGCGTTTGCTCCCACGATACATAAAGCCGTGACTCCAGCGCTGTCGGAGGTGATTTCACCACCACAGTTACATACTTCAGCATATATGCCGAAGCGTGGGGGCAGAAGTGGGTGGAGGAGCGATTTGCTCCTGCCTTTTGCGGGAGGATGCCCCCATGCTTCGGCATATATATATTTTAGGTAGGCACAGGTTGCGTTAAATGTTTTATTTTTTACTATGTTTTTTTTTTGTATTTGCTTTGCAGGTATGGTAAGTATTACTGTTATACTGTAATGTTACTTTGTTTTTTGTTAACCATCATTTGCTTAGCAGGTACGCCATTCAGTTGCAGCGCGGATTTATTTATCTTGACAGCAACAGCATTTGCTCCCACGATACATAAAGCCGTGACTCCAGCGCTGTCGGAAGGTGATCTCACCACCACAGTTACATACTTCAGCATATATGCAGAAGCGTGGGAGCAGAAGTGGGTGGAGGAGCGATTTGCTCCTGCCTTTTGCGGGAGGATGCCCCCATGCTTCGGCATATATATATTTTAGGTAGGCACAGGTTGCGTTAAATGTTTTATTTTTTACTATGTTTTTTTTTTTGTATTTGCTTTGCAGGTATGGTAAGTATTACTGTTATACTGTAATGTTACTTTGTTTTTTGTTAACCATCATTTGCTTAGCAGGTACGCCATTCAGTTGCAGCGCGGATTAATTTATCTTGACAGCAACAGCGTTTGCTCCCACGATACATAAAGCCGTGACTCCAGCGCTGTCGGAGGTGATTTCACCACCACAGTTACATACTTCAGCATATATGCTGAAGCGTGGGGGCAGCAGTGGGTGGAGGAGCAATTTGCTCCTGCCTTTTGCGGGAGGATGCCCCCATGCTTCGGCATATATAAATGGTGCATGTATGCCCATCATTAGAAGTGGGTGGATGAAGGGAGGTATTATAATGGTGGGCATACCCACCGATCAATATCTTTTTTTCGTTCAGCCCACAGGCTGCATGAAAAAAAAGTTTACAATATATGCCCAACAAGGACCAGCAACGTACTGGTATGTTGCTGGACTTTGAGTGGTTATACCAGAATGATGCCTGCAGGTTTAGGTATCATCTTGGTATCATTCTTTTCAGCCAGCAGTCGGCTTTCATGTAAAAGCAATCCTAGCGGCTAATTAGCCTCTAGACTGCTTTTACAAGCAGTGGGAGGAAATGCCCTCCCCCACCGTCTTCCATGTTTTTCTCTGGCTCTCCTGTCCCAACAGGGAACCAGAGAATGCAGCCGGTGATTCGGCCAGCTGACCATAGAGCTGATCAGAGACCAGAATGGCTCCAAACATCTCTATGGCCTAAGAATCCGGAAGCTACGAGCATTTCATGACTTAGATTTCGCCGGATGTAAACAGCGCCATTGGGAAATTGGGAAAGCATTTTATCACACCGATCTTGGTGTGGTCAGATGCTTTGAGGGCAGAGGAGAGATCTAGGGTCTAATAGACCCCAATTTTTTCAAAAAAGAGTACCTGTCACTACCTATTGCTATCATAGGGGATATTTACATTCCCTGAGATAACAATAAAAATGATTTAAAAAAAATAAAAATGAAAGGAACAGTTTAAAAATAAGATAAAAAAATCAAAAAATTAATAAAAAAAAAAAAAAAAAAAAAAAAAAAGCACCCCTGTCCCCCCCTGCTCTCACGCAAAGGTGAACGCAAGCGTCGGTCTGGCGTCAAATGTAAACAGCAATTGCACCATGCATGTGAGGTATCACCGCGAAGGTCAGATCGAGGGCAGTAATTTTAGCAGTAGACCTCCTCTGTAAATCTAAAGTGGTAACCTGTAAAGTCTTTTAAAGGCTTTTAAAAATGTATTTAGTTTGTCGCCACTGCACGTTTGTGCGCAATTTTAAAACATGTCATGTTTGGTATCCATGTACTCGGCCTAAGATCATCTTTTTTATTTCATCAAACATTTGGGCAATATAGTGTGTTTTAGTGCATTAAAATTTTAAAAAGTGTGTTTTTTCCCCAAAAAATGCGTTTGAAAAATCGCTGCGCAAATACTGTGTGAAAAAAAAAAATGAAACACCCACCATTTTAATCTGTAGGACATTTGCTTTAAAAAAATATATAATGTTTGGGGGTTCAAAGTAATTTTCTTGCAAAAAAAAATAATTTTTTCATGTAAACAAAAAGTGTCAGAAAGGGCTTTGTCTTCAAGTGGTTAGAAGAGTGGGTGATGTGTGACATAAGCTTCTAAATGTTGTGCATAAAATGCCAGGACAGTTCAAAACCCCCCCAAATGACCCCATTTTGGAAAGTAGACACCCCAAGCTATTTGCTGAGAGGCATGTCGAGTCCATGGAATATTTTATATTGTGACACAAGTTGCGGGAAAAAGACAAATTTTTTTTTTTTTTGCACAAAGTTGTCACTAAATCATATATTGCTCAAACATGCCATGGGAATACGTGAAATTACACCCCAAAATACATTCTGTTGCCTCTCCTGAGTACGGGGATACCACATGTGTGAGACTTTTTGGGAGCCTAGCCGCGTACGGGACCCCGAAAACCAAGCACCGCCTTCAGGCTTTCTAAGGGCGTACATTTTTTATTTCACTCTTCACTGCCTATCACAGTTTCGGAGGCCATGTAATGCCCAGATGGCACAAACCCCCCCCCCAAATGACCCCATTTTGGAAAATAGACACCCAAAGCTATTTGCTGAGAGGTATAGTGAGTATTTTGCAGACCTCACTTTTTGTCACAAACTTTTGAAAATTGAAAAAAGAAAAAAAAAATATGTTTTTCTTGTCTTTCTTCATTTTCAAAAACAAATGAGAGCTGCAAAATACTCACCATGCCTCTTAGCAAATAGCTTGGGGTATCTACTTTCCAAAATGGGGTCATTTTGGGGCGGTTTTGTGCTATCTTGGCATTTTATGGCCTTCAAAACTGTGATGGGTAGTAAGGAGTGAAATCAAAAATTAACGCTCTTAGAAATCCTGAAGGCGTTGATTGGATTTTGGGGCCCCGTATGAAGCTAGGCTCCCAAAAAGTGCCACTCATGTGGTATCCCCGTACTCAGGAGGAGCAGCAGAATGTATTTTGGGGTGTAATTCCACATATGCCCATGGCATGTTTGAGCAATATATCATTTAGTGACAACTTTGTGCAAAAAAAAAAAAAATAAATTGTCACTTTCCCGCAACTTGTGTCCAAATATAAAATATTCCATGGACTCAACATGCCTCTCAGCAAATAGCTTGGGGTGTCTACTTTCCAAAATGGGGTAATTTGGGGGGGGTTTGTGCCATCTTGGCATTTTATGGCCTTCAAAACTGTGATAGGTAGTGAGGAGTAAAATCAAAAATTTATGCCCTTTGAAATCCTGAAGGCGGTGCTTGGTTTTTGGGGCCCCGTACGCGGCTAGGCTCCCAAAAAGTCCCACACATGTGGTATCCCCGTACTCAGGAGAAGCAGCAGAATGTATTTTGGGGTGTAATTCCACATATGCCCATGGCATGTTTGAGCAATATATCATTTAGTGACAACTTTGTGCAAAAAAAAAAAAAAAAAAATTGTCACTTTCCCGCAACTTGTGTCCAAATATAAAATATTCCATGGACTCAACATGCCTCTCAGCAAATAGCTTGGGGTGTCTACTTTCCAAAATGGGGTCATTTGGGGGGGGTTGTGCCATCTTGGCATTTTATGGCCTTCCAAACTGTGATAGGTAGTGAGGAGTAAAATCAAAAATGTATGCCCTTTGAAATCCTGAAGGCGGTGCTTGGTTTTGGGGCCCCGTACGCGGCTAGGCTCCCAAAAAGTCCCACACATTTGGTATCCCCGTACTCAGGAGAAGCAGCTGAATGTATTTTGGGGTGCAATTCCGCATATGCCCATGGCCTGTGTGAGCAATATATCATTTAGTGACAACTTTTTGTAATTTTTTTTTTTTTGTCATTATTCAATCACTTGGGACAAAAAAAATAAATATTCAATGGGTTCAACATGCCTCTCAGCAATTTCCTTGGGGTGTCTACTTTCCAAAATGGGGTCATTTGGGGGTGGGGGGGTTGTACTGCCCTGCCATTTTAGCACCTCATGAAATGACATAGACAGTCATAAACTAAAAGCTGTGTAAATTCCAGAAAATGTACCCTAGTTTGTAGGCGCTATAACTTTTGCGCAAACCAATAAATATACGCTTATTGACATTTTTTTTTACCAAAGACATGTGGCCGAATACATTTTGGCCTAAATGTATGACTAAAATTGATTTTAATGGATTTTTTTTATAACAAAAAGTAGAAAATATCATTTTTTTTCAAAATTTTTGGTCTTTTTCCGTTTATAGCGCAAAAAATAAAAGCGGCAGAGGTGATCAAATACCATCAAAATAAAGCTCTATTTGTGGGAAGAAAAGGACGCAAATTTCGTTTGGGTACAGCATTGCATGACCGCGCAATTAGCAGTTAAAGCGATGCAGTGCCAAATTGTAAAAAGTGCTCTGGTCAGGAAGGGGGTAAATCCTTCCGGGGCTGAAGTGGTTAAGGACTGTTTTATTTGTGATTGCCTATCCTTACATTATTGAAGTTAAAAGGTGTTTTTTTTCAATAACCGCAAATGTGCTATATTTGTGCAAATGGTTTTAATTGTGTTTGGGCTATATTAACAAGGATTGGGGATTTTAAAATGATTGATTTTATCTTTTTTTGGTTAAATACAAGTCTAAGAATACTTGGCTACCGGGCCATAGTCAAATGACGTCCTCACTTTGGGGGGGGGGGGGGATATCTGAATGATGCCTGTAGCTACAGGCATCATTCAGATATCATTCTTTTCAGCCGGCGATTCTGTGCACGATAAGAATGATCATAGCAGCACTTCCACTGCTTGATCGTTCTTATAGGTCACGGGAGGGGACGCCCCCCTCCTGCCGCCATCCGGTGCTTCTCCGGGCTCTCCCGTGCCATCGGAAGCCCAGAGAATGAATCCGCCAGTGCCGGATGAGGACGATAGAGATTTCTGGTGACCAGATGGTCACCAGTCATCTCTATGACCGTCGGAGGCCCGGGCGTGATGTTATGACGTCACGCCCGGACTCCACATTGTAAACAAAGCCGCGATCGCGACTGTCAGCATGAGATCAGAGAATTTTTTTTTCCGATCTTATGCTTTACAGCCTGGAGGAGAGATGTGGGGTCTTATTGACCCCGCATCTCTCCATAAAGAGGACCTGTCACGATAGATTCCTATTACAAGGGATGTTTACATTCCTTATAATAGGAATAAAAGTGATCCAAAAAAATTTAATGTAAAAAAAGTGTAAAAATAAAAAAAATAAAGTAAAATAAAAAAATAAATTAAAAAAACATTTTTTAAAACGCCCCTGTCCCCGGTAGCTCGTGCTCAGAAGCAAACACACATGTAAGCCCCGCTCACATATGGAAACATCATTCAAACCACACATGTGAGGTATTGCCACATGTGTTAGAGTGAGAGCAATAATTATAGCCCTAGACCTCCTCTGTAACTCTAAACTGGTAACCTGTAAAAATTTTCAAAACGTCGCCTATGGAGATTTTTAAGTACCGAAGTTTGGCACCATTCCATGAGTGTGCACAATTTTAAAGTGTGACATGTTAGGTATCTATTTACTCGGCATAACTTCATCTTTCACATTATGCAAAAACATTGTGCTAATTTTGCTGTTTTGTTTTTTTTTAAGCACAAAACTGTTTTTTTTTCCAAAAAAAAGTATTTGAAAAATTGCTGCGCAAATACCGTGCAAGATAAAAAGTTGCAATGACTGCCATTGTATTCTCTAGGGTTTTTACTAAAAAATCATATATAATGTTTGGGGGTTCTATGTAATTTTCCAGCAAAAAAATGATGATTTTTACATGTAGGAGAGAAATGTCAGAATTGGCCTGGTAAGCAAGTGGTTACAAAGTATTTATCTATGCTATGGAAAGAATAAGGAAGTTATATATTCCAGGCTCTACGCCAGAGGAATTGTGGTTAGTAGAGAAAAAGAGAAGTAACTGTGTTGTGTAATCCTATGCACTAGGGAAAATATATACTTCGGGTGAGATAAGGATTTAAAAATATGGAAAAAGGTGTTCAAAGGTGTTTGAGGGAAAAATATGTAAAACAGGTCTAAAAGAAGAATGAATGAAATGGCCAAATGAATGTGGAATGAGAAAGTGGTTGCATTGTGTTTAATAAATGCACAGGGTATTATTATCTTAAAGTGTTTGTTTAAAATGTACACAAAGAGTTGTCTCATATTGTGTTTTCTTGTTTTGGGAGTAGAGGTTATTAGGCCCATGTTCCTGATAATGTATATTTCCCTAAAAGTTCGGGGTTAAATTAAAATTGATAATGGGATTTTGGTAAAAAAGGATGAAACTATAAATGTTTGAAGAGATACTGAAATTAAGTAACCAGGACCAAAATACATTGCTGCATGTATTGAGTCCATGAGATACTAAAATATTGAGGGGAATGTTTGTTCGAATAACAGTCATAGTGACTATTCTGGATATATTTACCTTTTGAATTCCCAGAGTGTCAATCGTGAAGTGTTAATGATGTAATGTTGTTTATCCATCAATGTTTTGTTTGTTGCTTCTGAGTCAGAATATGTGTTTAGGTAAAATGTTCTGTTCGGAGACCCTCGGGTCCACTTGGGTCCCAGGGATAGAAGGAACTAAAGGTATTTAAGTTTTGTTGAAATCCTGCTGAAATACTGGATCTGAAGGGGAAAAAATGTTTAGTTAAATATATTGAATCTATATAATGAAAACTCTTGCTGAGAAACATTTTTATTTCTGCATGCTTTACTTATGTTTGAATCAATGAGGAATATTATTTTTAATACCTGCAATGGTTAAGGCCTGAATTGATCAGGTAGATTCTGTGATTATTCATGTTGGATGAGGAGTATCCGCCCCAGCCAGCATTCACCCCTAGCCGCATTCACATGAAATACCCACCCCATTCATACCCTACACCCCATTCATACCCTATTACCTATTCATTCCCTGCCCTATACCCTATCCGGATGAAGAGATGACTACAGCTTTTACATGTAAATCTTTGATGTTCATCTTTGTTGTTCAAATACCATAGGAGGTGCTGAGATGAGTAAAGGCGGACTCCTGCTGGAAAATGTTCCTGGGAATAACACCTTGAGGGTCTACGGAATTCCAGTGAGCATCACAAGGGAGAGATACAGATATGCCAGCCCGAAGACCCAAGTCTAGCCTAATGCATCAGTTCCAGTCTGCCTGTGGATATTGAGTTCTATCCTTACAAAGAGAGGCAGAGTTTTTGGGGTGGAGGATCTCTGTAAAATATGGGTGAGCACAGAATTGAACCAAACGTTTTGGGAAAAGTTTACGAGAATGAGAATTATAATGTGGACATTTCCTTTTCCTTCCTTTTTATGAATTTAAATGGACATTCAGAAGCCATACAAGAGACTTTTTTGTGCTTTTCTTTGGGACTATTTTTATTTGGCCTAAAGGCTGTCATGCCCCTCCCACTTGCTTTTATGGACCATCATGTCCCTTCCCCCTTTATATTTCATGGACAATTGCTATGCAGCTGAGATTATGTGTTTATTGTTTTCTATTTTTACATGCTTAGTGGGGTGGTAAATTTGTGGGAAAGTAGTCCAGGTGAATGTCGGGGGTATATTGGGTTTGTGATTGTCACGTTCTTGACAAAAGAAAGGATTGTTGTAACATGCCCAAAACATGCTCTGCCATTTCAGTATACAAGATGGCTTAAATCTGCAACTAAAAAGAATGCGTAGAAAGATGCTTGCACAAGCACTGTGCTCTATATACATCATTGTGGGTTGGTAGGCCATGGGACAGGATGCATGACTTATGACCAGATGGCCTGTTGACTCTTGTAACCTCATGATAAATGTATTTTAGGGGTCATTGACTTGTATAACCATATATTTTATACCAATACATCATTTACTAACCACTCCCCCCTCTCCTCTTTCTATTGGTATGTTGAACCATATATAAGCTGTAACACACTTAATAAAGGCAGACACTTTACGAATGCATAACTTGCTTCTCGTTTCATGGTGTCTCCAGATATCTGAGGGCACTGTTGGTGTACCTAATAGACTGGTGGTCCTCCAGAATACCTACTATTTCCTTTCAAAACACATAACACACAGAATGGGGCTCGGGAGCGAGCACACACAAGGCTTGCAATGGGGGCACTCAGCAGCAGGAGGAGCCAGAATTTCTGGAGGGGGACCCAAGAAGAGGAAGCTTGGGGGTGCTCTGTGCAAAACCATTGCAAAGGGCAGGTAAGTATAACATGTTTGCTATTTTTTTCAGGCACAAATTGTGGGTCTTGATTACTAATGAGATCTGCAAGAAATCCTACTCTCATAAAGACTCACATAAAGAATCAACCAGGATAGTGCAACAGCTTCTGAGTACCAGGGGGCAAAACCCACCACTATCAGGATGTAACGCTTGCCTTAACTCATAGGGATGGCTAGTAGCCCAATAATATCCACTGCCACCCTCTTAAAAAGACAAAGGCTGTAGTGAATCCCTTTGAACATCACCTGCTTTGCCAACCTGCAAGAGAGCTGGAGGCTAGAATTCTGTGCTTTCCCAGAGTTGGGTCAGTCTGCAGTGCTTGCTTAAAGGTGCACTGAGAGTTCCAGACAACAATCTTGTGGTGAACGAGTACAGCAGCTGAGGCTCAGCAGAGGCTGGATCCTTTGGGTAAGAGAAAGGAAAGGGGCTATGGGTAACATTCGCCTGCACTGCAAACAGAAACTGCACATCGGCAGCCTTTGTTTCACTACTAGCATTCTCAACACATTGTCATCAGATTCAGAAATTACATTTTCAACATCAGACATTCAGTATATATATTGGGTAACTGTGCATGTAAGATGGCCAGCTCTTCTTCTCTAAGAGAAAGAGGACTGTACATTTCCACCCCACTTTCCTCCTATATACATCCCTAAGTTTTCATCACACCCACATCTGTACACAGTACCTTGGTATGTCCATAGGGTCTAGATGATAAATCCTGTTTGTCATCAGAAGGTTCATAGTACAACACCATGAGTCCCTTTATCTGCACCTAACAGAACCAGTGTTAGAATTTCATCTGAGACTCCAACTTCTCTCACATCATTCCCTGCCTCACAATCAATATATTTATTTATTACAGTTACTTATATAGTACGATAAATTTACACATAAATTGTACAGTCACTTCAGTCCCTGGCTTCAAGGAACTTTCAATCTAAGGTCCCTTGTGACAGACTCACCCGGGACGGAGGCTATTGGGGGGGACTGAAAGTGAGCCTCTTGCCAACAGATTATGGGCCCTGAATTTTAAGGGAACAATACTCTGCGGGGTGAGTTGGAGGCCCAGTCTGATCTGTACTGGTCAGACTCAATCGTGTATATATGTATATATTGTATGTGGTCTCATTCTGTTGTGGACTCTTTGCTGTGGCCATTTGGGATGTGTGTCCCTGTAGAGGGAGGGGGGATTCCTCCAGCAGCCCCCCTGCTGATAAGACTGATTCATAATACTGGGACAAATACTGTTCGGCGATGCTGATGTCAATTCCAGCCACCTGTCTGTCTGTTGCCTGCTAGAATGTGTATTGTAAATAAGTCTATTATGGGATCTAAGAGTCATTAGATCCCCATTGTTGTTTGTATTAATTAACTCTGCTATTGTGTGAAGAAGAGTTCGGTGTTGATTTGTGATAATGTTGATTGGATTTTCTGTGCTACAAGATGGCCAGTCTGGCCTAAAGGTCATGACTGAGTCATCTAGGCTGTCTAACGGGATTAGTTAATTAGCCCATGTTAATTAGGTTTCTGGTCACAGGTGTTTGTTCAGAGTAATATGAGCAGGAGGCATGCACCTCCTCTTTTACTGTATAAAAGAGTCTGAATTCTTTTCAATAAAAGAGATTCCTGTTTGAACTTACATACAGCCTGCCTGGTGTTTGTTTTGAGCTACACAACTGGATTGGAACGGCACATAGCTGTAGTTCTTGTCCCGTAGCATTGGATGACCAAACCATCAGGTGTTGCGATCTGCAATCTGATTCTATAGCCGCAGAGGAGTGTCGGGAGAGTGGAATCGAGCGAGCAGGGGCTCGTTACATTGGTTGGCAGCCGTGGGATTTGCTCTCCAGTTACTGGGACACTCCAAATCAGCCTGCAGGAGAGCCACGCTGAAAGACTTACTTGAGAGCTGGGAGGGACCGGTGGGATCGTGCTTCCTTGCCGTGAACACATCCAAACCATCACCTGGATCCAAGGTCCAGATAGCAGGAGAGGAGAGGTACAGATACCAGCCACCATGGAAGAGGAATTCAGAAGGAGGTTGCAAGAGAAGCAGATACAGCATAGAGGATCAGTATCAGAGCAGGTCCTGCTAGGATGGTTTGATTCTATCCGCTGCGAACTCTGGAAGGAAGGGCTAGCCCGTGAGAAGTAAAACCAGGGAAAAGTTCTCCCCTCCATCCATGTAAAGTACTGGTTGCAGTATGAAGTGCGAATGCTGTTATTGGGGGAACAGCCAAACCAAGAGTGGACAGCTGAGTTAAGCAGGCTGATCCGGGCAGAAATGCGGTTGGACGAGAGCTACAGAGCCCTCCAGTGGTATGTAGCCCAAGTGTGCCCGTGGACAGCGGATGACAGCCCCACAGAAGGCTTTGACTAAGATGGCTTGGGATTGTTGTACTGGAAGCTGTCCAGGGACCCTGACTTTGGGAGTGATCGGGAGTGGCGTTTGGAGGAAATAATGGAGCACAGAGCGCGAAGACTGAATGTCTCGGAAGTGCACTGGGCACAGGAAGATTTGGAGTTTCTGGCCGTTCAGGAGTGGGAGCTTGAGATGGCCTACAGACAGCTGCTAGACTCTGCTCAGCAGAAGGGTGGGGCTCCCTTTGCCTGGGACTATCAGGAAATACCAGTTGACAACTCTGAAATCCTGGCTGAAGAGTCGACAATGTGGCAGAGAAACAGTGTGCTTTGCCAACCTGCCCCCACAGCTAGGGAGGCGGAGGTCTTATGGCGGATGCAGCAAGTGCTGACTGACCTTGATGATACTGTTTCTGCATGGGATGATCTTGAATGGAGGAATGTGCCTGTCCAGCAGCATGCCAGAGAATCGGCAGTGGAAAATCTGAAGATTGCCATCCCCAAACCTGAATTGCTGACAACAGGGCAGAGCTCTGCTAACCTCTGCCCAGCACTGATAGCATCTTCTGGGTTCCACGGAGAGGAGATGGTGAACCTTTATCCCCAGACACCAGTTGCAGAGACAGGGGATTTGATAGACTTTTCTGCTGAGGAAGAACAACCTGGTGAGCCTCCAGCAGAAGGAGAGCTGTTATTAGGGCCAAACTTCACTGTGCTCTGCCCAGCACCAACAGAAGTATCTGTGAAGTTACAAGGAACTTCCCCAGCTGAAGCACTGGCAACCGGACAGAGGGTCCAGGATCTCTGCCCTACACCTGCGGCAGTTCCGGAGGCTCAGGGTGAGAAGGAGGTGGTCACTTCCCAGCAGCAGATCAGGATACAGGGTGAGAAGGGAGAGGAGGTGTTTGTCGTCCCTCCCCAACAGTTGGCCAGGGTGGAGAAAGTGGTCTTTTCTCCCCAGCAAAGATCCGTGCACCTGGGAGACAGTACCATAGACATGTCGTCCCAGCAGCCAGGTGAGGGAATGGATCAGGAAGCAGCTGGCTCACCTCCCCAATGGCAGCTGCACAGTTTGGGAGTGGAGGAATCCAGCCCCCTGCCCCAACAGTTAGCCAGAGCAGAGGGTGTGAAGTCCCCAGCAGAAGTGCTGGCAACAGGGCAGAGTGCTACCAACCTCTGCCCAGCACCGGCAACAACTGTGGAGATCCAGGGAGCCGGGGCAGTCGGCCCCTCTCTCCGGCGACAAGCTGATGTAGTGGAGCTGCTACTCCCAGCTGAATTGCTGGCAACAGGGCAGAGCGCTGCTGGCCTCTGCCTCGCACCTACAGTTTCTTCTCAGCTTCAGGGAATTGGGACCCCCTCTGTCCAGCAACAGGTCAAGCCATGGAATGGTAAACACCACCCAGCTGAAGCGCTGACAGCCAGACAGAGAGTAAATGACCTCTGCCCCACACCTACTGAGATCAACTATTCCTTGCAGCCAAGAAAGGAGATCATGCGGGTAGACTATGTGAGTTCACTCTGCCTGACTAACGCATGTCCAGACCAGGTGGTGGTCTGGGACCTTGTTAGTCAACCTTTGATGGGGGAGAGATGTGACAGACTCACCCGGGACGGGGGCTATTGGGGGGGACTGAATGTGAGCCTCTTGCCAACAGATTATGGGCCCTGAATTTTAAGGGAACAATACTCTGCGGGTGAGTTGGAGGCCCAGTCTGATCTGTACTGATCAGACTCAATCGTGTATATATGTATATATTGTATGTGGTCTCATTCTGTTGTGGACTCTTTGCTGTGGTCATTTGGGATGTGTGTCCCTGTAGAGGGAGGGGGGATTCCTCCAGCAGCCCCCCTGCTGATAAGACTGATT
This sequence comes from Aquarana catesbeiana, assembly GCF_042186555.1. NCBI lineage: Eukaryota > Metazoa > Chordata > Amphibia > Anura > Ranidae > Aquarana > Aquarana catesbeiana. Next base: position 305,969,880 of record NC_133326.1, read on the forward strand.
CATAATGCTGGAACAAATACTGTTAGGAGATGCTGATGTCAATTCCAGCCACCTGTCTGTCTGTTGCCTGCTAGAATATGTATTGTAAATAAGTCTAGTATGGGATCTAAGAGTCATTAGATCCCCATTGTTGTTTGTGTTGATTAACTCTGCTATTGTGTGAAAAAGAGTTCGGTGTTGATTTGTGATAATGTTGATTGGGTTTTCTGTGCTACAAGATGGCCAGTCTGGCCTAAAGGTCATAACTGAGTCATCTAGGCTGTCTAACGGGATTAGTTAATTAGCCCATGTTAATTAGGTTTCTGGTCACAGGTGTATGTTCTGAGTAATATGAGCAGGAGGTATGCACCTCCTCTTTTACTGTATAAAAGAGCCTGTATTCCTTTCAATAAAAGAGATTGCTGTTTGAACTTACATACAGCCTGCCTGGTGTTTGTTCTGAGCTACACAACTGGATTGAAACAGCACATAGCTGTAGTTCTAGTCCCGGAGCATCGGATGACTGAACCATCAGATGTTGCGATCTGCAATCTGATTTTATAGCTGCAGAGGAGTGTCGGGAGAGTGGAATCGAGCGAGCAGGGGCTCGTTACATCCCTAATTTACATTCATATATACTAGCGCCAATTTAGACAGGAACAAATAAACCTACCAGGAAATCTTTGGAGTGTAGTAGGAAACCCACGCAGGCATAGAGAAAAGATGCAAAGTCCGTGCAGGCAGTGCCATGTTTGGTATTCAAATCAAGGACCCTAGTGCTACTAGGTGGAAGTGCTAACCACCTAGCCATTGTGCTGCCCCAACAATAAATACCCATGCACAGGACACATGTGGTGGGCTTCTCTGACTCCAGTGAGGGTAAAAAACTTCTCCAGTATGATGTCCTTAACACCCACTAGCTTGGGATAATGAGTGTGACATTTGAGCTGGTGTCTCTGAAGGCCATCACAGTTTATTTACCCATGATAACAGGTTGTAGATTGCTATTGTTATCCCTTTGCTTTTCCACTGACAAAGTGCACAGAGAAATGGGTGCTGGCAAGCTGGCCAGGTAATCAACTTTTTCTCAGGGGCGTGGCCTGACCTGGCATGGAGACAGTCGCCTAATCCCGGAGCTCCGTCCACCACAGGACAAAGCTGTCTACTTACCGAGGTACCGCCGCACCGCACCCACACTAAACTATGGGGACCGCATCACGGAACTCGTCGGCATCACGCTCGAGATCCCCGAGAGATCTGGCCGGGACACAGGGGCAGAATATCCCTGAGATGTTCCGGACGGGCAGAGGCAACATGGCGCCCTCCCGCCACACGCCGGCTCACTCCTCACAGCTGCCCCCGCAACCACCACACCAGTCAGTAATGCCGCCCCAACCACTGCTTTCACCCGACGGAGGTGAAGGGATAGAACTCAGGCCCCACCCGCCCCTGAACATCCAAGACCTCCGCTCCATAGCGGAGGACATCAAGGGAACCCTGTCGGCGGCCATTTCTGACCTTAAGCTTGAACTCCGTTCACTTAATGACAGGGTACAGGCTGTAGAAAAGGTCGCTGAAAGTCAGGAAATCATTATACAATCGGTCACGGAAGACATTGACTTTCACACTAGGCAGATGAGGGATATGCAGAGGCACCTCGAAGACCTCGATAACAGGGGCAGAAGGCATAATTTGCGCATCAGAGGCCTACCCGAGTCCGTTGAAGGAGAACAAATCTCCACAGCAGTAATATCCGTCTTTAACAATCTCCTCAACCGCCCTACCCCGATAGCCATGGAACGGATTCACCGTGCCTTACGACCTAAGGGCAGGGAGACAGACCCTCCATGGGACATAATCTGTTGTATTGTGGACTTCAGACTTAAGGAGGACATTATCAAAATGGCGCGGGGCAGATCACAGATCTTGTATGAGGGCACGCAGGTACAGATCTTCCAAGATCTCTCTGGAATCACGCTTCAACACAGGCGCGACCTCAGACCCCTGCTAGAGGTCCTACAGGACAAACAAATAGCTTATAAATGGAAATTCCCCTTCTGCCTCACGGCTGCTGCCCACGGCCGTACAGCCATCCTCAAGGTCCCTGAAGACCTACCCCATTTTTGCGCCACCCTCGGCATCCCATTTGTATCTGTGCCCAACTGGTACGCAGCCTTTCGCCCCAGGCCTCCAACCCGGGAGATGATGAGAGAAGTCTCTATGGAGATACAAACGCCCCCGCCCAGCAGGGCGCGATCCCCTTCATCGCGTAGAAGCCATACCTCACACCGTTCCAACTACCGGGCCAACAGCCCTGACCTCTCGCAGAGATCCAGGGGCCCAAGAAGGGACCGTCACAGGCATGTCTAATATGCGCAGCTCTCTCTCTCGCTGACATCGCTCTGCCTTCATCACTAACGACCATGCCTGATACCCTCAGTTCATATCTCAACATCCCGTTCCCAGTTTATTTTCTTTTGTTTTACACATTTTTCTTGTTGTTTTTGTACGTGCTCTTCCCTGGGTGTCACCTTGGAAGCCCAACTCTAGCTCTACCGAAAGGACGCTGGCAGACTCTGTTATTGTGCCTCCTGGAACTTTTCCTTATCATAAGCTATGAGGCGAGAAAAGCTAGCTCACGGGACACTCCCATTCACCGCTCTTCAGACCTGAATCGAAGCTTGCTTGGATAGACGTCCACGCCCCCTACAGCTGGGCTCCAACCGAAGGTACTTCCCCCCTTCACAACTACAAAACCCAGAATGCAATCCGGCACCACTGTAGGCCTACGTCGGATTGGGCGCCTACGCAGACCGCCGCATTACGCCGCCACGTTACAGTGAGGAGCTCACATCAGCTACTGCTACCTTGTCCCGGAATATGGACTCTACACACCTCTCCATCAAACGGACACGTTCGGGACCTTCCCAGCGGCCCCGGTCTGGCTTTAAACAAAATATCAGCCCTTGCCTACTAAAGGTACCTGACCTACCTCATTACGGAAGGCGTCTTACCCTATCCACGGGCTGAACGTTATGCTGGACACGCTTCGTTGTAGTGAACCCCTCACCCACGTACAGGAGCAAGCAATAACCGGTAGACCTTTCACTTGTTGTACAGCCCCCTCGCCTACTGGCTAATTTTACCTGTTGTGCCATTCTGTTATTCTATTATGACGACAAGTTCAGGCTCCGGGTTTGGGATCCAAGTTAACCTTTATGGCTACCCCAATACGTGACGCCACTTTATTGAGCAGTCCATTATTAAGGTTGTTACTGTTAGCCTCGGGAAAATCGATTTCAAGATACTGTTTATGGCTCACTCCCCAATTTGTCAGCACCAACCGACACCTCCGGGGGTAAGGTAAGGTGCTTTATGAGAAACTGCAGCCGACACCGGTCCTCACCCCATGGCGGGTCTGGGGACCGGTGGACCTTAGTACACAGCACTTGAAGTCGCTTCACCTAAAGGCACGTTTGCATTAATCTTTTATTGTTTCCCCATTTCGTTATTCTGTTGAATCTCAGCACCCTAGGGTGCCCATGCTGATAGACGAACCTAGGATAGCCTACTAAAGTCCTTATCGCTCACGCCTAAAAATATCACGAAGCTACATACCTCAGTCATTTGCTTCATACCATCCTGTGGCGGAGGACTTGGTATCCTCCTTCATCACACACTCCCTTTTCCTTCTCCATCGCCTGGTTATAGGTCACCTCCCACACAGACTTGTTGTGGGTCTCTACATCCCTTCAGGGGCGTGGCGTCCCACGCAAGACCTGTACCCCACCGATTTATGGTTAGGGAGGTCAGTGGACATAGGGTTCCACTCCTCATCGGTACATCGATCGCTGGTCACACGCGTGTAAAACACAATATACCTATACATCGACCGCACACCTCAACACACCCATCCCCCCTCTCCTTCCCCACTTCCCTATCATAGCGGACACAACACGCTCACCCCCAACACAGGGTCTTCTACCTCCCATAACCCAATCACTTCAATTACACTCGGTGAACATAAGAAGTCTTAATATCCCTGAAAAACGCTCGAGATTACTACTCTCTCTCCAACAATCTCGAACGCATATCGCGCTCATACAGGAAACGCATTTCCGTACAGACTCTATCCCTAAATTGCAAAGTAACTATTTCCCCATGGCGTTCCACGCCTCAAATGTGGAGGCAAAATCCAAAGGGGTCACTATCCTCATCTCAAAACACTGCCCACTCCAGGTAACAGACACGGTACAAGACCCACAAGGCAGATACCTTTTTATAAAAGGCACCATACACCAACTACCATACACTATTGCGAACATCTATGCCCCCAACACGGGCCAAGTACCCTTTTTCAAGACGACTCTACAATTACTAGCTAACTTCCAGGCTGGAACGCTTATCGTTGGCGGTGATTTCAATATCCCATTGAACCCGTCAATGGACACCTCGAACGGGTCCTCCTCCATCTCATACAGAGCCCTACGGGCTATCAAAACTCAACTAAGTAATCTGCTTCTGCATGACACGTGGCGCACACTGCACCCCAAGGAAAAGGATTACACGTACTATTCACCGCCACACGACACGTATACCAGACTGGACCACTTCTTTCTTTCCCAGAACGACCTGAATAACCTTACTAGTGCCACCATTGAACCATCCCTTCTCTCGGATCACAACCCTATCGCTATGACCCTTCATTTGCCGAAAAGGTCTACAAAGGCGCACATATGGCGACTAGACAGCTCCCTACTGACGGATGAGCTAAATATGGACAGACTGACTAAACGCCTAACCGACTACTTTGCCACTAACTGCACTACTGACGTCTCCCCCGTGACCACTTGGAATGCTCACAAATGTGTCATTAGGGGGGAATTGTTGTCTATAGCCACCAACCGCAATAAATTAAAACACGCGCGCATCACCGAACTCACCGCACGTATACACAAGTTAGAACAGGCCCACAAAGCCTCCACCGCAACGGCCTTGCTAACTGAACTGACACAGGCCAGAGAGGACCTATTGGACGTACTGAACAAAACACTGAAGCGTAAATTCTTGCTAACACAAAAATTATACTACGAATATGGTAACAAATCCAGCAAACTGCTAGCTAGAGCACTCCAATCCAAAAAGGCCTCACATACCATTCATAAAATCTCTAACGCGGCTGGGGAATCTTTCGTGAAAAATGATGATATCTCTAAACAATTTGTGCAATACTTCACCAAACTGTATAACTTGTCCCCAAATCAGCACACTGACGCCTCACTAAACAGAAAAAACGCTCTTTTGAACTTTCTAGAGCAATATGGACCTACCCCGATCTCTACAGAAGACGCAAACTCCTTAGACACCCCTCTTACAACCGACGAACTCTCTACGGCACTAAGACAAATGAAGACAGGTAAAAGCCCCGGTCCCGATGGCCTCTCGACTTGTTACTACAAATCCTTCCCAGCCCTTTTATTTCCACAGCTTGTGAAAGCCCTTAATGCCATGACCCCCTCCACAGACACCTACAATGAAATGCTCACGGCCCACATTACTCTCATCCCCAAAAAAGACAAAGATCCCACCCGAGTGACGAATTACCGCCCCATCTCCCTACTAAACGTAGACCTCAAACTCTACGCGAAAGCTTTAGCCAACAGACTATTACCCTTCCTCCCATCTTTAATTTCGCTCGACCAGGTAGGCTTTGTCCCGGGTCGAGAGGCAAGGGATAACACCACCAAAGCCCTGAACATACACCACTGGCTCACGAAAACGTCTACTAAGGGTTTCTTTCTCTCGTTGGATGCAGAGAAGGCGTTCGACAGGGTGGCCTGGGACTATATGGAGGCTACCCTTCAGGCGATAGGCTTGCCGCCAAGCATGCTCAGAATGATTCTAGCCCTCTACGCCGCCCCGACAGCTAGGGTCCGGATCAACGGCGGACTGTCGGACGCCTTCTCTGTATCCAATGGAACTCGACAGGGGTGCCCTCTGTCACCGCTTATATTTATACTAACCCTTGAACCCATGTTACGCAAGCTTAAAGACAACCCCACTATCAAGGGTGTTGATATTCATCGCAAACAGTACAAACTGGCCGTATATGCGGATGACATACTACTATTTCTGACAGACCCCATCACATCTATCCCCAACCTTCTTGCCGACTTCAAGCTCTTCCAAACCCTTTCCAACTTGCAAATTAATTTTGACAAAACCAAAGCCCTCAACATTACCTTACCCACCGAGACAGTTGACCTCTGTAAACTTAATTTCCCATTTGGTTGGGAATGCTCAGCAATCTCATACCTTGGAATCAAGATCACAACTGACCTGAGGAATCTTTATTCCAGTAACTTTGCTCCCATGATCCTGTCCATCCAAAAAGACCTACAAAAGTGGCATCTTTGCACCTTCTCTTGGATGGGCAGGATCGCTATATTGAAGATGAACGTGCTACCCAGATTCCTTTATCTCCTTCAAGCCATACCAATCAGGTTACCACCAACATTCTTCTCATCTTACAAACATATTTGCAGGTCATTCATATGGGCATCTAAACAACCGAGACTTAATTGGGACAGATTAGTCCTTCCCAAACGACTAGGAGGCCTGGGACTCCCAGACCTCCCGAAATACCACTGGGCTTGCCACTTAACCAGAATGATTGACTGGCACAAACACCATCAGCGCAAAGAGTGGGTGGTACTAGAGGACTCCTTCGCGAATCTCCCGCTTGTCAACTCCCCATGGGTTAATAATAGACATATACCTGAAGCTCTCTTGTCCCACCCATTCATTGGCACCACCCTAACGATTTTTCAGCGGGTATGTAAGACACTTCACATAACCCCAGCTCCGGGCCCCATGACACCTTTAAATAACAACCCTGAATTTCCCCCAGGCCTAACGTCCAAAATCCCCACAATGGCTACGGATAACACTCAAACAAGGGCCCATTGCTGTTTTCAAAACGGTTCGCTACTTTCCCACACAGATCTCACCAAGACACTCTCTAACTACCACTTACCCTTCTTCAAATACCTTCAATTGCGACATTTCCTCCAACCCCATACAAGGGACCATCCCTGTAGCAGAGACCGCACCCCACTGGAACTCCTCTGCTCTGAGAACGAACCCCAGGATCACTTGATAGCCACCACCTACTCCCTACTATTCTCACAACACAGAGTCAAACAAGACAAACTAGTTCGGCAATGGGAAACAGACCTGGCGCTGGACCTTTCCGCACAGGAATGGGACTCCATTTTCACCCTCATGCACAAAGGGTCCGTAAACGTTTCCACGCAAGAGAACAGATATAAACTGTTCTCTAAATGGTATAGAACACCTGATAAGGTCCATCACTTCTGTCCAGCCGTCCCCCCAACCTGTTGGAGGTGTGGCTCCACCAAGGGCACCCTACTGCATATATGGTGGGAATGCAATCTCATACAGCCGTTCTGGAAGGAAATCCACCGGCTGATTGCTCAAATATCCTCATATACACACGCCTTCACCCCTGAAAGATATCTACTACACCACACCTCAGTCCCAACAGGATCCTACAAAAAGTCACTCACCATACACTTAGTCAATGCAGCTAACTTATGCATCCCCGCTCTTTGGAGGAATACGACACCTCCAACGGTCTCAGAATGGATCCAGAGGGTAGATAAAATAGCTGAGATGGAAAAAATTATTAGCCAAGCCAATGATAATACTAGCAAATTTAACACCACCTGGGCATGCTGGTTCCACTTCCGTCAATCCTCCCTACAGACTTCTCCCCATAACACTTCATCTCAGACACCACTTTAAGCACATATGCCTTGATACCCTGAAACCCTGCCTCCGTGGTACTGCCTACCTGACCCCCTGTCCCCTTCCCCCCACCCATTTCCAACTTCGTTCAGAGACATATCCCCACCTTCTCACAGACATACTAGACAAGGTCCCTTTTGGATATCCGCTTCCATTCTCTCTACTTGTGATTGAAGCTGATTCCCACCAATATCTTCTTGCCCTAATTGACACCTGTCAGCGACAAACCAGGTCACTCGGTGGATATGCATTTCCATACACATCACATTTTAGCTGATGATCCCACCTTATCCTACGCCTTCAGTTCCCGACCCATTCACAGTACTGGTCCCGTTAGAGGTGAATGGAACCGGGTTGTGCATATGACAATCTTGATGTGACCGTTGCTATTCTTATGTTCCCATCCTCTAGAACCATCGTCTTATCTTTTAATTATTGCCTCAGTTTGAGGAATTCTAGTTACTTCTACAACACATGTTCTTTGACGGGAATTGACTTACTGTCCATCCTCAACGTGTAGAATACTATGGAAATTATACATATGCTCTCAACTTTTGTAACCTTACGGTGTGAGATGTATGTCACGTATACTTTGTACATCTGTAAAACTTAATAAAATCTTTTGAAAAAAAAAAAAAAAAAAAAAACTTTTTCTCTTGAGGCATATGGGCTTGCTGCAAGTGTAGCATCTGAGGGCTGCCTGTTACCAGGAGCTCTAGGTTCTGGTCTCTGGGAGGCATGGCTCACAAGTGTAGCATGGGTTGTTGTTGGTGATTTTCAGTCCTTTAAGTCCACTGCTGGACAGTGGTGTTTGGATGACTTATTATGAGACTGTCTTTGATGAAGTGGGACTGACCCCAGCTGGGAGATCTGCTGACCATTTTGAGAAAGGCTTGTCTCCATGCTATGCCCTATGAAAAGGAGAGGCGAGGGGTAAAACTGAAGGTGAAATTGTGTTGCTTAGTTCCTCTGTGAGTACACCTGTAGTGTTTAAGCAAAATGCTGAATTAATATTGCAAGCCCTAACAACAGAGTCTAAGGTAGTAGAGGTGTCCCTAGAAACCTTCAAGGGGCTTGTGGTTGTATAAAATTCAAAAGGATGCATACAAATGCCAGAAGGCTGGTAAATGAAATGAAGAATACAAATGTTTGATACTTGAGGAGAACTTTATGGGAACATCAGAAACTTGATTTGTCCACTCACTTGACTGACTTGAAACTATTTAAGGGTACTCCCTGCATTGTAGGGGCAGGGTAAGTAAACAAGGGGGAGGGGTGTGCTTATATGACAAGACCAATTTGATAGTGAATATGACAGATGACATGGCTAATGGGGCTGGTGACAAGGTGGAGTCTTTGTAGCTGACAAAACATATGGTAAATTAATTATGAGAGTATGTCATAGCCCCCCTAACCTTAAGAATGAAAAGGGGACAGATGTGCTTTTACCGTTAGAAATGTCAGAGACGGGGGCGCATGTGCGGCGCAGAACTGGAAGGTCGCTTCTGAGCAGAGCTCTGTCTCAGCGGGAACCATAACGCCTTCCCTGGGGCCAATTACGCTTCTAATTGCTCCCAAACTTACCTGCACCCCCGGGGGAACTAGCGGTGCATGCCGTCCTACAAGTCCCGTCGCGGGAAACCGACACAGAGCTCCCTAACCAACTATCTCCTCAGAGCCAGGGAGATGGCAGAGAATTCCCAAGATGGCGCCGCCACTCAGCGTGCTTCAGTTCCTGCACACAGCCTGACGGCCTCTCCTGCTCATTTGGGGACGGTGAGTACACGCTGCAACTCACAAAGGCAGACCTGGATGAAGGCCTCACAGCCATGTATAACAAAATTGCTGAGAAATTCCAGACTGAGCTGCATAAATCTACTAACACATTACAGCATGAGATAGCGGTTCTGGGTGGGAGAACGGATCTCTTAGAGACTAAACATGATGAGCTGCAGCTCGCATACACTGACCTTCGGAGAGATCATGAGGCCCTCTCGGATTCTGTTACCCAACTCCAGGCCCATTTAGAGGACCTGGACAACAGAAATCGGTGAAACAACTTAAGAATCAGAGGGGTCCCTGAGTTGGTCACTGAGTTAACCCCAGGAATTTACAAGCTTTTCCAGTCCTTGCTGCCAGAATCACCCCTGACTGCCTCTGCTTGTGACAGGCTACGCAGAGCCCTCCGTCCTAAACCCCCAGGAGACAAGCCTCCAAGAGACATTATTTTATGTCTTAAAGATTATCTGGTGAAAGAGGAGATTCTTAGGGCCTCACATAACACCCCTAACATCTTGCTGGATGGCACCAAAATTCAAATATACCCAGATATATCACCAGCCACCTTGGACAAACGCCGTAAGTTTAAGGAAATCACTACTCCTCTCCAAGAAGCAAATATTAGATACAGATGGGGGTTTCCCTTTAAACTCCAGGTCTTCCACAACGGATCCTCGTACACTGTCATCACCATCCAGGAAGGAAAGGAACTCCTAGTGAAAATAGGTTTCATGGCCAAAGAAGACCTGCCTAGGATGCCATCCACCCCCCGCCCTTCTGCCATCTGGGCCACCCCATCTCCTCAGAGGGATCGCAGACGACAGAGGCAAGAAGGCAGAGATCTCAGATTCTAGTGGTTTAACTCTAGCTTCCACTACTGGCTCTCTTCCCTAAGATGTCTCTCTTCCTTTGTATTTGTTTTTTTCCGCTGGTTGTTTTTCATTTTTTATATTATTTCACGCATAGGATACGGGAATTTATTGGATCGGCTGAGCTGCAACCTGAACTTCCTCCGGAAGGGTGAGAGAGAACTGCCTACTCTATTAACACTAGAATCCCTCACCCTCCCACAATAGGTATGCACTTCCGTGCACATTTTATCTACCAGTGTGTTCCCCGCAATGCCGACGTACAGTGGTACCTGCTTGGTTGTTCCCCCCCTCTTGCTGAACTACACAGTCTGAGAGATCAGGATAGTTCTCTCATACAGGCAAGCAAGAGTGTTGGACATTAGTGTCCTACTGTTTAAAAAGTTTTTACTTTTACAGTTAAGCATAGTATCCTCTTGTCAGGATGGACTATCCCCTCCTGACCCCAATGTTTTGCACTATTGTTTTTGTTATTTTGTTTATGGTTTTTGGGTTGCGGAACCCTGTCTATGGATGCCATTAAGTTTGTCTTACTCTGTAATGTATTTACAATTGTATGCCTGCCAGACATCCCCCTCCTTTTGGGGCGGAGGACGATGGCTACCAACCCCTCGGGATCACCTCAAACTGATCTGTGCCCTTATACCCTTCTACATTTATAATGGGTCTTAAATTAATATCCCACAATGTCAGGGGTTTCAACTCCCCACATAAACGGAAGAAGGCGTTTACTATGTATAAGCGCCTTCAGGCAGATATTGTTCTCCTCCAGGAGACCCACTTCTCCGAAAACAATCACCCCACATATTTCGATATGGGCAGGGGTATTACACGACATTCGTTCTAGATCCCGAGGGGTTGCAATATTTATCAAAAAAGGCCTATTTTTTTAAGCTCATAATATATATAAAGATCCCTCCAGCAGGTTCATCATCCTGCAGGGCTCCTTACAGGGTAAGAGGGTTACAGTAGCCAACGTATATGCACCTGATTCTCAAGCATCTTTCTTTAAGGCCTTTTTCCAACTGTTGGACAAATATAACTCCCCTCATCTACTCTTGGGAGGAGATTTTAATTTGGTGGCGCATTCGACCATGGATCGGAGCAGACTAGGCAGCACCTGTAATGCCTTTCCCAAAACTCTAAAATCACTATTACACTCGCATAATTTAGTAGACTCATGGAGAGCACATAATGTTGGGGCTAGAGAGTACACTTTTTATTCCCACCCTCATGACAGCTACTCCAGATTGGATTATCTGTTTTGTTCTCCTATTTTACTGGCCAATTCTTCTGCTGCTGTCATTCACTCCTGCCCGTGGTCGGATCACCAGTTGGTATCCCTTGATATTTCTCACATAGGCCTCAAACCCTCTGTTGCTGGGTGAAGACTGAATGAGTCTCTCCTCACGGACCCTATCATAGTCTCAGAGGTCTCAAAACACTTAGAAGAATATTTTGCCACCAATAATGTAGAAGAAGTTTCGCCCTCCATCCTCTGGGCAGCCCATAAGGTTGTAATCAGAGGCCATTTAATCCAGATAGCTGCGGAAAGGAAAAAACAAAAACTGACTGATATTACCAAACTAACTTCTGAGCTAGATAGGTTATACCACTTGCATACACAGAACCACTCCACTGATCTCTTACAACGAATTAACAACACTAGATTTGAACTAGATAAAATCCTTTCAGAACAGATGGTCGAAGGCTAAGTTTCTGTTACACAGTAACGCTGCATCGGCTATATTTGCGAGAAAGCTCAATCAATCCATCCAACCCCCACATACAAGTTAAGAAATCCTAAGGGGAGTTTGGTCTCCCACCCAACTGAGGTCCTTCAGATCTTTTCTAAATCTTATGAAAATCTGCTTTCCTCTCCCACCTCCACTCCTGACCCTGCTCTTAATACATGGCTGGATAACATCCCTCTCCCCAAACTAACACAAGACTAGCTCCTAGTGCTTAATGCCCCTTGTTCAGACCTGGAAATTACTACTATCATTAAATCCTTGAAACCTTCTAAAACTCCAGGTCCAGACGGTTATTCAGCCCCTTATTACAAGAAATTCTTCCAACTTCTGACCCCATTTCTACAGTCTAACTTTAATCATATATTAAAAGGTAATGTTTTCCCAGATGATATGCTTCATGTGAACATGTCTTTAATCCCTAAACCCAACAAGGACCACTCCCTGCCACAAAATTACAGGCCAATTTCTGTCATTAATACGGATCTGAAGATATTTGGACGTATTTTGGCAGACAGACTTTCGACTCTCATTACTTCCTTAGTCTCACCTAATCAAACAGGATTCATCCCGACTAGACAAATTACTGACAATATCAGACTGGCTTCTAATATTATACAGGATGCTGACCTACACTCCCGTAAAGTACTATTTCTAAGCCTGGACATTCATAAGGCCTTCGATTGTGTGCTCTGACCATACCTTGAACTTACCTTAGCAAAATTTAGCTTCCTGGGAGCATTTGTTCATGGCTTTCGAGCATTATATCATCAGGCCCGCACTCGGATTAGACTACCGGGCTGTAACTCAGAATATTTCATGTTAGTCAGGGGGACACAGCAGGGAGGCCCCCTGTCACCACTTTTATTCGCCCTCGCCATTAGCTTGGACTAGGGATGAGCTTCGTGTTCGAGTCGAACCCATGTTCGACTCGAACATCGGCTGTTCGATCGTTCGCCGAATTGCGAACGTTATGGGCCGTTCGCGCTAAATTCGTGTGGCGCGTCACGGCCCATAATTCACTGCGGCATCGCAGTGCATTGCTGGCTGATGATTGGCCAAGCATGCACTATGACCCGCATGCTTGGCCAATCACAGCGCCGTCAGTAGAGAGAGCTGTAATTGGCCAAAGCCAGGGTGGCTTTGGCCAATTATGGCTCAGGGGATTTAGTACACACCCCACACTATATAAGGCCGCCTGCACGGCGGCCCTGTGTAGTGTGTGTTCCGGTGTGCTGAGAGATAGAGAGAGAGAGAGACAGTGTCATTTGATTTGAGTTAGATAGATTAGGCAGAACAGTCAGTCAGTTAGCTGCACTTACAGTGTATTGTGTATATATATGCATCCCAGGTGTTGCATATATATATATACACTGTATTCAGTTTAGCTAGATCCGTTCCTGTTATCTTCTATCTAGACTATTTACATTTAATGCAGTGCGTCCTGCTCACAGTGTTCAGCTAGATCCGTTCCTGCTATTTACATTTAGTGCAGTGCGTCCTGCTCACAGTGTTCAGCTAGATCCGTTCCTGTTATCTTCTAGACTATTTACATTTAGTGCAGTGCGTCCTGCTCACAGTGTTCAGCTAGATCCGTTCCTGCAATTTACATTTAGTGCAGTGCGTCCTGCTCACAGTGTTCAGCTAGATCCGTTCCTGCTATTTACATTTAGTGCAGTGCGTCCTGCTCACAGTGTTCAGCTAGATCCGTTCCTGCAATTTACATTTAGTGCAGTGCGTCCTGCTCACAGTGTTCAGCTAGATCCGTTCCTGCTATTTACATTTAGTGCAGTGCGTCCTGCTCACAGTGTTCAGCTAGATCCGTTCCTGCTATTTACATTTAGTGCAGTGCGTCCTGCTCACAGTGTTCAGCTAGATCCGTTCCTGCTATTTACATTTAGTGCAGTGCGTCCTGCTCACAGTGTTCAGCTAGATCCGTTCCTGCTATTTACATTTAGTGCAGTGCGTCCTGCTCACAGTGTTCAGCTAGATCCGTTCCTGTTATCTTCCTACTGACAGGCAGGCTTGTCTGGTTACAGTATATAAAGCTACCTGAAGAAAATTACAGGTGTTCTATTTGATCCTATTAGTACCACGGTCAGGCAGATAGACTATTTACATTTAGTACAGTGCGTCCTGCTCACAGTGTACAGCTAGATCCGTTCCTGTTATCTTCCTACTGACAGGCAGGCTTGTCTGGTTACAGTATATAAAGCTACCTGAAGAAAATTACAGGTGTTCTATTTGATCCTATTAGTACCACGGTCAGGCAGCTAGACTATTTACATTTAGTACAGTGCGTCCTGCTCACAGTGTACAGCTAGATCCGTTCCTGTTATCTTCCTACTGACAGGCAGGCTTGTCTGGTTACAGTATATAAAGCTACCTGAAGAAAATTACAGGTGTTCTATTTGATCCTATTAGTACCACGGTCAGGCAGCTAGACTATTTACATTTAGTACAGTGCGTCCTGCTCACAGTGTTCAGCTAGATCCGTTCCTGTTATCTTCCTACTGACAGGCAGGCTTGTCTGGTTACAGTATATAAAGCTACTTGAAGAAAATTACAGGTGTTCTATCCCAGCTTAGTGCAGCTACAGGCCATTAGTATGTCTGGAAGGCCAAGAAGGAGAGGCAGACAGTCACAAGCCAATAAGAGAGGGCAAGCAGGCTCTGTGTCTAGTGCTGGTCGTGGAGACGGTGCATCCTCATCAGCACGTGGCCATGGGACACGCTTGGCCTTTTTTTCGGCAGCTGGCCATGTTGAGCCGCAACATGCGGAAGACTTGGTCGAGTGGATGACCAAGCCGTCCTCATCCTCCTCATCCTCTCTCACCCATGCCCAGGGTGCTTTGTCTGGCAAAGCAGCGGCCTCTTCCCTCAGCTCAATGTCATCAGTGACTCCTTCCCTAGCTCCACCATGTCCTCATGAGGATTCCCTCGAACTGTTTGACCACAGTGTTGGGTACATGCTCCAGGAGGATGCCCAGCGTTTGGAAGGCTCTGATGACGATACTGAGCTCGATGAAGGCAGTAACATGAGCGCGGACAGAGGGGGTGCCCAAGAAGGACAGCAATCTGGCAGTCATGCTCCCCCTGCTGCAGCATACTGCCAGGTTTGCTCCAGTGATGAGGAGGGAGGGGATGATGAGGTCACTGACTCAACGTGGGTGCCTGATAGGAGAGAGGAGGAGGAGGAGGAGGAGGAGGAGGAGGAGGAGGAGGAGGAGGAGGCGGCAGCACATCACCAACGAGGCAGGATGCCCTCCAGGGGCCAGCCTAAGGGCAGCACATTGACTGCATCACACCCCAAAGCTCCACATGTGCAGGGCGCTGCAGTCTCTGCGCGTTATTCAAAAAGTTCTTTGGTGTGGGCCTTTTTTGAGACGAGTGCATCAGATCGCACCGCTGCTATTTGCAACATATGTCTCAAGCGTATCTCGCGTGGCCAAAATATCTCCCGCTTGGGTACCACATGCTTGACCAGACATATGTTGACCTGCCATGCAGTTCGTTGGCAAGCGTATCTAAAAGACCCACACCAAAGAACAAAGAGGATCTCTCCTTGCTCCTCATCAGCTGAGATTTCCAACCCCACTAGACCTTCAGTCCTCTCTGAGACCTGCAGTGAGAGGAATGAAGGTGTAGAATTAGGTGTGTCACAGCCAAGTACTTGTGGGCAATCTGCTTTTGGTACACCGACGTCAGATTGTACCAGGCAAATTTCCCTGCCCCAGCTGCTGCACCGCCGAAAGAAGTTTGCTCCCAGCCATCCACATGCCCAGCGGTTGAATGCTAGCTTGGCAAAATTGCTAGCACTTCAACTGCTGCCTTTTCAGTTGGTAGACTCTGCCCCCTTCCGTGAGTTTGTGGAATGTGCGGTTCCTCAGTGGCAGGTACCCAAACGCCACTTTTTCTCATGGAAGGCGATTCCGGCTCTCTACCGGCATGTGGAAGGCAATGTCCATGCCTCGCTGGACAGGGCGGTCAGCGGTAAGGTGCATATTACCGCTGACTCATGGTCCAGCAGGCATGGACAGGGACGTTACCTAAGTTTCACGGCGCATTGGGTGACTCTGCTGGCAGCTGGGAAGGATGCAGGACAAGGTGCAGTAGTGTTGGAGGTTGTTCCGCCACCACGCCTCCAAAATGCTGATTGTGACACACCTCTCTCCTCCACCCCCTCCTCTTCTTCTTCCTCCATGGCCTCTTCCTCGGAACCAGCGGTGCTCCGTAGGCGTTCAAGGGGCTACGCAAGTACGCAGGCCAAAAGATGCCATGCGGTGCTTGAGCTGGTGTGCTTGGGGGACAGGAGCCACACTGGGGCAGAGGTTCTGTCAGCTCTGCAGGGGCAGGTTCAGAGGTGGTTGACGCCACGCCAACTTAAGGCAGGAATGGTGGTTTGCGACAATGGCACCAACCTCCTCTCTGCCCTCCGACAGGGACAAATGACCCATGTGCCCTGTTTGGCTCACGTCCTTAACTTGGTGGTGCAGCGGTTCTTGGGCAGGTACCCGGGCTTACAGGATGTCCTGAGGCAGGCCAGGAAAGTCTGTGTGCATTTCCGCCGGTCATATAATGCCAGTGCTCGGCTGACGGACCTCCAAAAGGAGTTTAACCTGCCCAAGAACCGCCTAATCTGTGACATGCCCACCAGGTGGAACTCAACGTTGGCCATGCTGCAGCGGCTGCACACGCAGCAGAGGGCCATCAATGAGTACCTGTGCGACTATGGCACCAGGACAGGGTCAGGGGAGCTTGGTTTTTTTTCCCCACGCCAGTGGGCCATGATCAGGGATGCATGCACTGTCCTGTCACCATTCGAGGAGGCCACGAGGATGGTGAGCAGTGACAGTGCATGCATCAGTGACACTGTCCCCCTTGTCCACCTGTTGGAGCACACGCTGCGTGGAATAATGGACAGGGCACTTGAGGCAGAACAGAGGCAGGAAGAGGAGGACTTCCTTAGCTCTCAAGGCCCCCTTTATCCAGACAGTGTTCCTGCGTGCCCGCCGATCACACAGGAAGAGGACGAGGAGGAAGAGGAGGAGGAGGAAGATTGTGTCAGTATGGAGGTGGAGCCTGGCACTCAGCATCAGCAGCAGTCTTTAAGGGATCAGTCCCAAGAAACACATGGACTTGTACGTGGCTGGGAGGAGGTGGCTGCGGACCATGTCGTTCTTAGTGACCCAGAGGACTCCGGACCGAATGCCTCAGCAAACCTACGCTGCATGGCCTCCCTGATCCTGCAAAGCCTGCGTAAGGATCCTCGTATTCGTGGTATCAAGGAGAAGGACCAATACTGGCTGGCAACCCTCCTTGATCCACGTTACAAGGGTAAGGTTGCGGACCTTATCTTGCCATCGCAGAGGGAGCAGAGGATGAAACATCTTCGGGAGGCCTTGCAGAAAGGTCTGTGCAACGCGTTCCCAGAGACTGGGAGGTTACAAACTCCTGTTTCTGGACAACGTGTTGCTGAGGCTTCGGTCACTCAAAGAAGGAGCGGTGGAGAAGGTGGCCGTCTGACCGATGCGTTCAGACAATTTTTTGGTCCGCAGCCCCAAGGTATGATCGGTTCCAGCAACCATCGCCAGCGTCTGTTTTACATGGTGCAGGAATACCTAGGGGCAAGATCAGACTTGGACACCTTTCCCACCGAAAATCCTCTGGGTTACTGGGTCTTGAGGATGGATCACTGGCCAGAGCTTGCACAGTATGCAATTGAGCTACTGGCCTGTCCTGCATCCAGCGTTCTTTCGGAACGCACATTCAGTGCTGCTGGAGGCGTGGTAACCGATCACAGGGTGCGTCTGTCCACCGACTCGGTCGATCGGCTGACCTTCATAAAAATGAATGAGTCTTGGATCACCACCAGCTACCAAGCACCTGATGCTGATGTAACCGAATAATTTTTTTTGAAATCTCAGATCCCTTCAAAGACTGCCTATGCTGATGCTGAGTGACTATCCCTGAGTAATTATCCTCTTCCTCCTCAATCATCACGCTGATAGCTTGTAAGAACATTTTTGGTTCTGGGCGCCACCACCAGTGCCTAAGGCACAATTTTTCAGCCCCTGTTTAACAGGGGCGTGTAATTACAATTTTTGATGTAATACTTTGCAGCAGGGCTCGTTCCTGCATTCCAACTAGAGTGTCTGTGAGGGGTTGCAGTGTTGTGGCACCAGCACCAGTGCCTAAGGCCCAATTTTTCTGCCCCTGTCTAACAAGGGCGTGTAATTACAATTTTTGAAGCAATAATTTGCAGCAGGGCTCGTTCCTGCGTTCCAACTAGAGTGTCTGTGAGGGGTTGCAGTGTTGTGGCACCAGCACCAGTGCCTAAGGCCTAATTTTTCAGCTCCTGTTCAACAGGGGCATGTAATTACAATTCTTGATCTAATATTTCACAGCAGGGCCCTGTGAGGGCTTACAGTGTTGTGGCCACAGCAACACCTAAGGCCCAAATTTCTGCTGAGTATATAGGGCAGGACCCTACTTTCAAACATCTAACTTACAAACGACTCCTACTTGCAAACGGAAGGAGACAACAGGAAGTGAGATGAAATCTACCCCTAGGAAGGGAAATTCTTTCCTGTAAGAGTTAATATGGGAAAACAATTTCTCCTTTCCACTGATGCTTTCCAATCCTTGTTCCACAAAAAAACCCAAATTTTCAAAAAACATTTTTCATTGGGACAAAAAAGTGAGGTGAAATCTTCTGAAGAGGAGGAAAGACAGCAAAACAAATGTCACAGGGGTGATAACCCTTCCCTATGTTTTCCAAAAAGCTTAGAAAAGATTTTTTGGCTGGAGCTAAACACGTTAAAAATGTTCAAAATTACAAACAGATTCTACTTAACAACAAACCTACAGTCCCTGTCTTGTTTGCACCGCCTGTATACTGCTGTTCAGAGTATATAGGGCCTGGTGGCCCCACACCTTTCCTTATTTTAATTTGGGTGCGGGGTTCCCCTTAATATCCATACAAGACCCAAAGGGCCTGGTAATGGACTGGGGGGTACCCATGCCGTTTGTCTCACTGATTTTCATCCATATTGCCATGACCCGACATGACATTAAACCCGCAAGCAGTTTTAAATGAGATTTTTTCCTTTAAAAATGACATTTGGTGCAGGGACTGTTCTAAACATGGGAAACACGCGTCACTTTACAGGCATACTATAGACACCCCCCAGGTACGATATTTAAAGGAATATTTCACTTTTTTTTTTTTACTTTAAGCATCATTAAAATCACTGCTCCCGAAAAAACGGCCGTTTTTAAAAGTTTTTTTTGCATTGATACATGTCCCCTGGGGTAGGACCCGGGTCCCCAAACCCTTTTTAGGACAATACCATGCAAATTAGCCTTTAAAATGAGCACTTTTGATTTCGAACGTTCGAGTCCCATAGACGTCAATGGGGTTCTAACGTTCGTGCGAACTTTCGGTCCGTTCGCGGGTTCTGGTGCGAACCGAACCGGGGGGTGTTCGGCTCATCCCTAGCTTGGACCCTAATATCAAAGGTTATATAAAAGGGGACCAGGAGTTCAAGTTAAGTCTTTATGCAGATGATGTTCTCCTATTTCTTCCTGATCCAATAGTCTCAATCCCCAAACTGATTTCCACCCTCCATACCTTCCAAGACCTTTCGGGTTTAGGGGTTAACATTTCTAAATGCTCAGCCCTTCCTATAAACTCCCCCCAACATATTATCTCTATAATTCAATCCAACTTTGGTTTTGCCATGGATGGTCAGTGTCTATCTTATTTAGGGATTAAATTGGCATCCTCTCTCTACAGGTTATATTTAGCTAACTATCCACCAGCGTTTACCAGAATCAGACAACTTTTGATCGCATGGAATTCATACCATATCACCTTTTTAGGTAGGATCCAGGCGATTAAAATGTCCATTCTTCCCAAACTTTTATTTTTTTTGAGAGCCCTTCCAAATTATGTGTCTTTCAGCTAGCTCAATGGCATGTCCCCCCTCTCAGGATCCCCTGGCTCAGTTTTGAGCGTTCTTCCATAGCCCCTTACTCTTTACCTGGATTATTATGGGCCCCAGCAATCCATCTAAAGGATATCTCCCGCCTTAATTCAGTGGTGGGCCAATCCTTACACCTGTGGTCCCTGTAAAAAAAAAATTCTCCCTACTCCCGCCTTACCCCAAATGGGCTTTGTTTGTTGGTAATCCTTCATTTATCGTTGCTTTTCCTAACCCTAATTCCTTTACCCTATGGATTTCTGCAGACCTGGTCACGCTCAGTTCTCTCCAAAGAGATGGGGTGCTCCACTCCTTTTTATCTTTACAAGCTTCTCACTCCCTACCCCGGTCAGAGTTTTACAGATATCTTCAGATCAGACATTTTTATAACTCACATTTTCCTAAACCAGTCTCTTCCCCTGTCAACACATTTGAGGGTCTTTGTGGCCCTGCATCTAGAGACAAAGGGATAATCTCACTGTTATACAATTATCTGGGTGGCTTAGGCCTCTCGGAGAAATCCTTTGCCATGATTCAGTGGGAAACAGAGACTGGACAGGTGGTATCCCCTGAGGAGTGGATAGATAGGATAATGAACCTACATAAGTGTACAAGGTCCGTAGCGGTTAAAGAAACAGTGATGAAGCTACACACAAGGTGGTACTACACCCCTGCTAAATTACATAAATTCTTCCCCACTGTTTCTGAGAATTGCTTTTGGGGATGTCACGAGCAGGGGACCCACCTACACATTTTTTGGAGTTGTGTGGCCCTGAGAGACCTTTGGCAAAAAGTTACTGCCAAGGTGGCAGAGATTACATGGGTACAGGTTACTATAACCCATCAGATGGGTTTACTTTTTGCTAATATCCCTGGAGCATCTCCCCCTGACCAAAAACTGTCCCATACACTATTTAGTGCGGTCCACTGGTGTATAGCTCTGTTTTGGCGGACACCCGGGGTCCCCTGGGACCAAGTCCTTAGACGAATGTCAGCCATTCAACTCATGGAAAAAATTTTGCATACAATTACAGACACTATGCAAATTTATGATCGGAAATGGAAATCATGGGTTCCTTAAACACTCGGGGTTCTCTTGTACGAACTAACATGGACTCCTTTATTTAGTGACATTAATTCCTGTTTGACCAAATGGGTCTCCCGCAACCCGATCTGTACCACATGTTAGTGGTTGCATATTCATTGTTTTCTGTTCTTTTTGTTTCTTTTTGTTTTAAGTTATATAAATTCTCTAGCATTTATTATCACCACAAGAGTGTCAAAATAATTGTAAAGACTCTCCAGCACTTTTTCAGGCTCCAGGAGCCTCCCTCCCGGGAGTCCTCTTCAGCTCCTTATGACTTATTTAGTAACTTATATCTTTGTGACTACTGTATTTAAATCTGGTAAACAGAGCTCTGGAACAGTCATGCCTGCCACAAGTATTGTTATTGACACACTATGTATTTTGTACCAATTTTCAATAAAAACGTGTATTAAAAAAAAGAAATGTCAGAGAGGCAGGGTAATGGTATAATCAATGGTGCTTCAACTATTCTTATAGTCCACAAGACAGATGACACAAATGAGCCAGGATCAGAAACAGAAACAATTGATAGTTGAGAACACTTCTGAGACTCAAGTAAAGCAAGCCCAGGTTGCCTTGGCATAACATTAGGAGAAGAGAACAGCACTGAGGGGAGAATGATAAGCACCTGAAATTGGATTGTAGTAACAGGAAGGTCTCTAAGGAGTAGGAGAAATGTAGGTTCATGATTTGTTGGACTAGAGTATGGATCAGTTTCCAAAAGTATTGTAGCGCTTGGCTATACAATAGAATGTGGCTTAAAGTGCTTGGTTCTTTATAACATCTCCAACATATTATATGTATAAGGAGGTCTGTTTTATGTAATCTTGTGGGCATTTTTTACCAAAGATTGTATGTAGTCAATCTCCGTATGAGCACTAAAGGAGCTTGTGTGAGCTAGTTAACATGCGGTGGATCATTGTTCATCAGTCAGAGAGATTTGTAGTTAGTAGGAGTCATCCTTATATTTAGAAAGAGAAAGATACCAAGACTGGTAAATTGCATTGTGGTAAAATGGATAATGGAACCCTGAGAAAAATAAGCAGATGGCGCTTCTGAATGTACACCCAGAAAAAGATGCGGGTATGCATTTCTGGCGCCCACAACAGTGTAGACATGGGAAAAAGAAAAAGGACCTTTTTGAGGTAGGATGCAGAGGTCTCCTTTAATTGTATTAGGAAAAGTAATGATAGGCAGGAATGTGGAAGATATCTGACAAAGAGGTGCCAGTTCAAGAGGATCAGGCTCCCTGGATTTGAAACAGAGGGGGGATAAGTGACAGAATAGTGCTCTGTCATGGAGTGAAAGGGGTTAAAATGGTTGTAAAGGCAAAGGGTTTTTTATCTTAATGCATTCTATACATTAAGATAAAAAACCTTCTGTGTGTAGCAACTTCCCCAACTCCCCTATTACTTACCTGAGCCCATCTCGATCCAGCGATGTTGCAGGAGAGACTCGGCTGCCTGGGACTCTCCCTCCTGATTAGCAGAGACAGCAACTGAGGGCCATTGGCTCCCACTGCTGTCAATCAAAGTCAGCGAGCCAATGAAGAGAGACAGAGGGGCAGGGCCTAGCCACGACTCCGTGTCTGAATGGACACACAGAGCTGTGGCTTGGCTCGGGTGTCACCCTAGCAAGCTGCTTGCTGTGGGGGCACTCGGCAGGAGGGAGAGGCCAAGAGGGCCAAACAGGGACCCGAAAAGAGAAGGATCTGGTCTGCTCTGTGCAAATCCACTGCACAGAGCAGGTAAATATGACATGTTTATTGTTTTTAAACACAAAAAAGTGAGACTTTAAGTGGCACCCAGGGTCACACCCCTTACAGGCTGAGGGGCTCTGTATGTATGAAAGGGCTGTTTCAGGTGAAGTAAGAAGAAAGAAGAAAGAAAAGAAGGAGGGCGCACCGACCTTGTGCATTACCACTGGTAAAGCTTTATTAAAGCATAAAAACAGCAAAATGAGCATTAGTAAAAGGCATTGACAATTGAGCAGATTCGCTGTTCTGAACACCGACAAGCCAGGACCTGATGTTGAGTTGATCAAATGATACCTCAAAATGACTGACGCGTTTAAAGGGAGTACCCCTTTCTTCAGAGCCTAAGCGGGCAATGGCTACTCTCTCGCAGTCACCTCTATATATGTGTCTGTGCACCCCAATCACTGATGACGTCCACCCACATATGTCACGCACACCCACATGAACTGGCCCTCCCTGGCTCCACCCGATCGATCACATGCATCACCAATAAGGGCTTCATACCAAACAATTAACCCATATACTTACTCAGGTGGAATAATTTATAATACATAATATACAGTATTATGACCAAAGGAAAACTGTACATAGTTAGACAGTATAACCTCCCAGGGGTAAGTGATCAGGCACATCTTACCCACACTTGTCCCATGCTGTAAGGGGGTATGAGGGGATTAGGGTAAAACATATTGGGCACCGTGGAGCCTCCAACCGCTGCCTCCAGTATCCTCCCCTCAGATAACCAGGAGGGGGTGTACCTGCGTTCCACCTGTGACTTCCGGCCAACCTCGGTGTCACTTCCGTTTCTGCGCACGCAAGTGATTGGGCTGCATGCACTGAACTTCTGGGTGTGTTTGCGTTCCGGCCGCTAAATGGCTGACATCCGCCCAAACAATACAATGATGTTATATGCATAATGACAATGCACACGCCCACACTGACTGCCTGCTCCGGATTACCCCCTCCACTGGCCCAATGCTGAACTGCATCATGCACTCAACTCACAAGGAAGGGGCTACTTACTGCAAAGCAGTTGAGGCGCACAGACACATACAAAGAGTATAGGAAAAGGCCTAATGGCAATCAATATGGTCCACAGAAGTAACCATCCATAAATTAGTAGAAAAAACATGTTTTTTTAAAAAATGAAGTTATAAAAACTATTAAAACTTTATATAAAAAGCACAGATCAACTGCTCATACCAAGCATAAGTGTTCTGGGCTCATATATTCTATAGTAACATTTCAAATGGAACACCCTACTTGGTAACAGTCTATAGTATAACCACTGTTAGGGGCATAGTAATCCCCACTTATTAAAAACAATTTTAAGAATAATTTTAAAAGAACACACTTGTGTACACTGAAGGATGCTTCTATGGACTTTCATACTACGGAAAGGCCATTAGCCCGCTTATATCTGATAGCATATACTTACAAATGAATATATGTAGGCTAAAATTATATTATATACATACTGTTACAAAAATTACATAATCTAAATTTCTATCAAACTAACCTATCTAGGACTAAAAGCTACACGTGTCATATCTATCTATTCTAGACCCTACTATCTGAGTGTCTAAATCAAGATCTCAACACATAATAACCAATTCTCAACAGAAGGGCCCATCTCACTCTAGATACCAGTACACCCTTCAAATCCCATGGCTACAGAGTAAGTGTCATAAGCAAAACCCTACTAGATACTAGGGCCAGGCCTCCATAGATAGTGATCATACCACAAGAGGATCTTTAATAATTAAAGGACAATGGACAGGGTAGACAAGGTCATCCTGGCTACATCGCAAGGAATTCGAAAGGCTCTACAAGGACTGCAAATGTCATACGACATTATGCAATTCAATTTCCTCATTCAAGCCCTTCGGAGCCAAAGTCCCTAAAGTAAAGATCCAATATGCCTCTCTTGTACACGGTACCTGGTGCTTTTTACCACTATCCAGATCATTTAACATGGCCTCTATACCAAACACCCTAAGGCCTTCTGTACTGCTGCCATGGACTTTCTTAAAGTCTCTCGGTACTGAGTATTTATCTTTCTCTGTCAAGATACTGCTTCTTTGCTCATTCATCCTGGTTCTCATTGGCCTTGAGGTCCGGCCAATATATAGGAGGCCACAGGGGCACATGAGGCCATATATAACGTATGGAATGCCGCAGTTTATAAATTGCTTTATCTTATGGATCTTGCCATCAACTCCCACTACATCTTTTTTCTATGGCACATAGGTACACAGTTCCCACAGTTGTTGCTCCCACATCTGTAACTACCTTTTTGTTCAAATATCATTGTCCAGGGGTTATTGAGCCCTCTATTCCTTATCTTCTTCACCCTACTCGGAACAATAATGCTCCTCAGATCCTTAGGTCTCCTGAAGACTAGGGATGAGCTGAACACCCCCCTGTTCGGTTCGCACCAGAACTTGCGAACAGGCAAAAAATTTGTTCGAACACGCAAACACCATTAAAATCTATGGAACATGAACATGAATAATCAAAAGTGCTAATTTTAAAGGCTTATATGCAAGTTATTGTCATGTTTGGGGAACCGGGTCCTGCCCCAGGGGACATGTATCAATGCAAAAAAAGTTTTAAAAACGGCCGTTTTTTCGGGAGCAGTGATTTTAATAATGCTTAAAGTGAAACAATAAAAGTGTAATATTCCTTTAAATTTTGTACCTGGGGGGTGTCTATAGTATGCCTGTAAAGGGGCGCATGTTTCCCGTGTTTAGAATAGTCCGACAGCAAAATGACATTTCAAAGGAAAAAAGTCATTCAAAACTACTCGCGGCTATTAATGAATTGCAGGTCCGACAATACACATAAAAGTTCATTGATAAAAACGGCATGGGAATTCCCCACAGGGGAACCCCGAACCAAAATTAAAAAAGAAAAAATTACGTTGGGGGTCCCCCTAAATTCCATACCAGGCCCTTCAGGTCTGGTATGGATATTAAGGGGAACCCCGGCCAAAATTTTTTTTAAAAAATGGCGTAGGGTCCCCCCAAAAATCCATACCAGACCCTTATCCGAGCACGCAACCTGGCAGGCCTCAGGAAAAGAGGGGGGACAAGAGAACACCCTCCCTCCTGAACCGTACCAGGCCACATGCCCTCAACATTGGGAGGGTGCTTTGGGGTAGCCCCCCAAAACACCTTGTCCCCATGTTGATGGGGACAAGGGCCTCATCCCCACAACCCTTGCCGGTGGTTGTGGGGGTCTGCGGGTGGGGGGCTTATCGGAAGCTGGAAGCCCCCTTTAACAAGGGGACCCCCAGATCCCGGCCCTCCCCCCTGTGTGAAATGGTAAGGGGGTACAAAAGTACCCCTACCATTTCACAAAAAACCTGTCAAAAATGTTAAAAATGATAAGAGAGTTTTTGACAATTCCTTTATTTAAATGCTTCTTCTTTCTTCTATCTTCTTTCTTCTATCTTCTATCCTCCTTCGGTTTCTTCCTCTATCTTCTTCTTCTGGTTCTTCTGGTTCTTCCTCCGGTATTCTCGTCCATCATCTTCCTCTGCAGCGCCGGCGTCTTCTTCCCTTCTTCTCCTCGGGCCGCTCCGCATACATGATGGCATGATGGGAGGCTCCCGCTTTATGACGCTTCTCCTCTTCTGACGGTTCTTAAATAATGGGGGGTGGGCCACCCGGTGACCCCGCCCCCCCTCTGATGCACAGGAACTTGACGGGGACTTCCCTGTGGCATTCCCCATGATGTCAGAAGGGGGCAGGGTTACGTAACGGGTGACCCCGCCCCCCAAAGCACCCTCCCAATGTTGAGGGCATGTGGCCTGGTACAGTTCAGGAGAGGGGGTGCTCTCTCATCCCCCTCTTTTCCTGCAGCCTGCCAGGTTGCGTGCTCGGATAAGGGTCTGGTATGTGTATTACCGCTAGACTACTTTACCACTATTTATTATAGGGCTATATTCAAAGTCTTTTGCTTTCAACACCGTGCTAAGTTCTATTTACTGTCAATTAGCCATCTACAACCAAGCTCATTATTAGACTGTGCAGATCTTGTGCTAAACAAGATTGATGATGCTATGCTTGTTTTATTTGTGTCTTTAGGCTGATCTGTGTCCTGGTTTGGGGGTATTCGATCTAGTCTGTGGTTTTTACAGGTTGTCATCCCTCTCTAACCAACAGCCATCAGATTTAAATGTAAGTTTTTGGGGAGTGTGGTCTGGCAATGATCTGGAGTGACAGCTAGACAAAGTAGCTCTGTTAGACAGAGGGTTCTCAATAAACCAGGTGGGACTGTACGCATCATATACCGCACGACCAGGGGAAGAAAGTGCTCTGGTATGGGTTGCACCCATTGAAACCCCAGGTCTTTATCCATATCTTACTGCCCCAGTATCTTTAAACT
Source organism: Aquarana catesbeiana (assembly GCF_042186555.1). Classification (NCBI taxonomy): domain Eukaryota; kingdom Metazoa; phylum Chordata; class Amphibia; order Anura; family Ranidae; genus Aquarana; species Aquarana catesbeiana. The sequence goes on from NC_133326.1 coordinate 305,997,307, forward strand.
TTCCCCAGTCACCTGCCAAGATGTGCCCAGCCACATCTAATGGCAAAGGGAGATGAGTTGGAGGACTTGCAGTTGGACTCCCCAGTGCTAGAGGAGCAGCTAACAGTATCCCAGAGTGCAGGCTCCCCAGCTCTACATCCTGATCTCACTGGCACTACTGCACTTATCATAACAGTTCCCAACAGCAGGTTGACAGCTCTGCAACCAGACTCTCCACTGCTGGAAGAACTGCACACTGAACCTCTGACATCTGGATCCCTAGCCTTATACCTGTCCTTACTGAAGTTGGGTCCCCTGCTAATGTCTGCCACTTCAAGTGCCGCTCGACAGCATCTGTGGTCAGAGGACTCAGAATGGAAAAATAAGTTTTGTGCTCCCTTTCCCAACAGGAGAGACCTGGAAACTCTGACTCAACGGATTGAGGGGGCACTCCACAATGAATTTTCAGATGTATGGCAAAACCAAACCACTGTTTAATTTAGGGTTTTCGTCAAGAGCATAAAAAGTCCATTGTGTCCCCCAAACCTTTTCTGTCAATAATTTATTTGTAGAGCTTGGCAGAAGGGAGCAGTGATTTTGACAGGGCTCGGCTACAGATTCTGCCAGACCTTTCCTATCACACTGTGCACATGAGGGGGCTACTCCGCCAAAAATTATATCTGATCAGAGAGTCTGGGGCATCATACAGGTGGGGCTTCCCATTCCATTTACTTGTTAAGCCTAAAGACCAGATATTTGCTTTGCACACCCAAACCCAACTACAGATCTCTTCATATCTCTGGGCATGAAACCGACAGAGGTACCAGACTGACTGGACTTCCCAGATAATTGTCCCCAGATACAGCTTCTACCTCCAAAGTCACAGAGAGAGAGTTGTTTGATATCCCAGACATGGCGCTCTCCTTTGAGGGTTGCAGACCACAAACTGTGACAGTGGTCACCACCACCGACAGATATGAGACTTTACTATCATACAAAGCTGTCTAGTTGAAATAGCTACTAACTTACAACTATTTAATGGATCCACTAAACTGCCTGTATTTCATCTGCCATAATCTGTCTTGTGGCAAAGGGAGACTCTTTATTATCTTCTGCATACATCAACAAAAGGGTTCACACCGTTTGCTCACACTCCTGTGCTATGAAGACATCCTGTGGACTCCACTGAAACCGCATCCAGACTTAGCTAAGAAGCCATTAAATTTAAACATAGTGTTGCAGCCATGTGAATCTTGGGGAAATGAGGATGGTACTGTGTGCAACATGACCTCCCCTTCTCATCACTCTAGTCATTAGATCTTACTATCATCACATACCACCAGTTATTTCAATAGTGGGTGTGCATAGAGATGGGAAGGCCTGGAGAAAAAATGGAAATTTTTGTCATTTGATTTCCTGGAAAAAAGTGTGGAATTTTTTTTTTTACAATGATAAATAATATATCTATGAAATGGTACTCAAACTATATAACATAAAGACCCTATTGAAAGAATTATGAGACTTTATGTAAATTCTTAAATTATTGTAAGTTCTCTCAGCTGAAGACAAGCAAATCCTGGAATACAATTCGTGTAACACTGTACTTCTCAATGCAGTTCTCACACAAGAGAAATATGCATTTCTGACACTAGGGGGCACTGCATGAGAAAGGCTCCAATTTAGTTTGCCTACAGTTGTACCTCCTACAGCTGGGTGATTGTTGGAATACAATAGATGATAGTTTCTGTCCTTTCATGCCTTAATTGGCAGGTAAGAGGGTAAATTTGTCCTGAGAAATTTGTTTTTCTTTTTTAACCTTTAAATGATTCTTATTAGTGTTCTCCACCATCACAACATAATGTTTACCTATAGTCCGGTCAGTAAATTGTTTTATCTTTTCCCCCCTCTCGACAAAATGGTGAGGCCAACATCTAGAGTTGGGAAACATTCTAGCAATTTGCAAATATTACAAGAATAAATATTAATTTCCATATGCTACAAGGATGACAAAACACATCCTTGCATGCCAGAGGTGCCCTAAAGACATTAAAAAAAACTTTATGGAATGAAATGATGTGGCCAATAATGAAAATGAAAGTAGCTTTTCCCTCCAGAGTTCTCATTCCAGAAACCTCTTTCTGCTGCATCTGGATCGTCAAAAGTGTTTCTTCATCAGCAGCATCTTCAAGTAAGGAAGTGTTGCCAACCACTGCCTCCCAAAAATGCACAATCCCTTCATTAATAGGTAAAATGACACCTGAAAATCAGGAGAACATTGATCTAGCTTTTTCTAGAGCAATGTATGCTTCTTGATCAGCATTGTCAATAAATGAAAATGCATATTGGCAAGAAGCTTTTAAATTATTATGAGGGAAAGGGGGGGGGAGTACCTGTTCTCTTGTATGGCTGAAATGTTCTTAAAATATACAGTCCTTGTTATTCCATTTGTAATAAAACATTAAAATGTAAAAACCAAGTTTAGTTTATTTTCTGAATAAGCTGTACTTTTATTTAAAGCATCATACTTTTATATAAACTGCATTTCATGTTCCCAGTGTAACAAAATGACTTTCAATTTGTAAAACTACTCCACACTGAATTTGTTTTCAATATTTCAGAAAATTTAAATTTTTCAGAAAAAAACAGGGACATTTTTTTTTTCATGGCTATAAAATGTTTAGAAATTTTCCATCTCTAGGTATGCAGACCTGTTAACTCAAATGCATAGATCTTCACACTGAAATCTCAGCAGTACATACAAATATTAGGTGATTTATAATTTTACGGTAGATTGATCCTTTAAAGGAAGCACCACACTTTTGTAACATACTAGAGAAAGCACAAATTGATACATCCCCTATGCAACAGACAACACATTTCTAACCAATAGAGAGACATGAATTATGTTTCTTTATGTTTCTTAATTTCTTGAACATTTATTTACATACTGAGTCACCTTACTTTGGGGAACTTGGAGTCTTCAAGACCCTAAGTGAATCCAAAGCTTGCTACCTGCTTTTTTATTCATATGTCAGCTTTAAGACATTATGGAAGTGGCATCTCTACTTTAAAGTAGTACATACAGAATATAGGATATGCAAGGTACAATATTACAATAAGTACAATAAGGTGACAGGAAGTCACCTTAAATTGACAATAGTTAAATCAACTAATTAGACTCTAAATGTTGGTATTGTGCTTTACATATCCCTCTTTGCCTCTTCATAAGGGCAATTGTTATTGTATGCATACATGTGTATATTTCTGTTTATTTGTTTTATTATTTTTAAAAACATATACCTTACTTTCTTTTCATACCTTATGGTAATATTTAAACCAATTTTATTCAGTCATTTTTGTGGTTACCGCATAATGACAACATGGCATATAGGACTGAAAAATCATACATACCGGTCTGTAGCCATCTCTGGTTTCATCAATTTGTTTCTCTGTCTTAGTTGTTATTTCTTGTTTCTCCTGGATCTCCTGGGACAATTTCTTGCTTGAGGAAAGAATGTCAATAGCTCGCTCGTCCTCCAAGATGTTTCCTTGTGACAGAGATAGCACTTCCAAAATCTGATCTTCTATCTCTTTCAACTGTTTTCTGTTATAAAAATGTTATTTATTTTAAGAATCACAATAATAGCACATGGAGGATTCCAGCACTGTCTAGACCTTTATTTCTATGCTTTTGCAGTATGACATTTTCTCCCAAGTAGGCCCTTGCAGTAATTTAATTGTCATAGATTCCAAAGCATGTCAAATTCTGGCACTACTGCTTACAAATTTTGCCTCAAGTGAATTATTTTATAATAGACTCTGGAAGGAAATCATCAGTGTTTGACTGACTTGATACTTATATACCTAAGGACTAGTAGACAAAATAAAACCAATATAGACTTAGAGTATGTAATCATTTTTTAAAACATTCATTTTGTTGGGGATAGCATTGCATCTAAACTTCTATTTCAATTAAAAATGAATTCTACAATTACAATCTGCATTTTGCTGGAGGGAAATATCAGCGAGCAGTGGCAAAAAGAATGTTATGACCACAAATAAAAAATTGAGAAGTGGCCCCATGGGATTGTAATCCATATCACCCATTTGTTTTTTAAATAAATTGTACTGTTAATAGATTTCTATGATGATTGTTAAGTACATGTCTATCTATGACTGCTTTATCGGTTGTTTTTAGTTTGTGTGACAAGTTGCCTGCTGTTGCTAGGAAGATTTACCTCAGCTGCTTTGCACTGGGTTTGTGAAAAATCTTTTGGCCAATAAGTTGTCACCCATTTACTATATTTGAGATTTAATATCTCTTGGATATGATTTGGGTTAAATGAGAGTTCTTTGACCATGAGTGAAAGCTTTAACACAATAAAAAACATGTATTGGTATATAGTAAAGTAGGCCTAGACTAATACACACAATCTATCCATTTGTACAGGGAAAGGGTAAAAATCATGGATTACATGAAGGAATACAGAGTATATTCCTTAAAACATTAATCTACAAACAGTAGGACATAAAAGACATGACAAACATATTTAGTTACAAGTACAAGTCTGAATCTGGGGAAGCAACTGTCAGCACTGAGAAGTCCCTCCATACTAAAGGAGAGCCAGGAACGTACACGGCAGGGGCCGGCAGGGGCCAGCACAGAGGCGGGTGGAGACAAAGAGGTGCAGGCACTAGCAAAGAGTATATGGTGACAGTCAGGAGGGGTAGAGGGGGAAGTGCCAGGGAGGCCGATCCAGGACTGGAGCATCCCAATAAGTACGCTCCATTGAGTGACATTGGTGAAACCAGTCAGGGACCAGCACTGCTGGAGCTGAGGGACTCTCCTAGCTGCCAGGGGAAGAACTCCTCCAGTGAGAGTGAGGGGGCAGCAAAGGGAAAGGAAAGACAGATTCTGGTGGTAGGGGACTCAATTCTTAGAAGGACAGAGAGGGCAATCTGTAACCAAGACCTGAAGCGCCGAACAGTATGTTGTCTACCGGGCGCTCGGGTTCGGCACATCACGCATCTTGTGGACAGATTACTGGGAGGGGCTGGGGAAGACCCGGCTGTCATGGTGCACGTTGGCACCAATGACAAAGTCAGAGGCAGATGGAGTGTCCTAAAGAATGATTTTAGGGACTTAGGAGCTAAAAGGAAAAGGACCTCCAAGGTAGTATTCTCAGGAATACTACCGGTACATCAAGCCACACCAGAAAGGCAGAGGGAGATTAGGGAAGTAAACAAGTGGCTGAAGAGCTGATGTAGGAAGGAGGGGTTTGGGTTCCTGGAGGACTGGGCCGACTTCTCAGTCGGTAACCGGTACTATAGAAGGGACGGACTGCACCTAAATGAGGAGGGTGCAGATCTGCTGGGAATGAAGATGGCCAAAAAGTTAGAGGGGTTTTTAAACTAGGCAATGGGGGGGAGGGTCCAGAGACAGAGATAGCCAGCGCGGAAGATATTCCAGAGGGTAGTATTGGGGGCATTAGTGGTAGGTTGACCAAAGCACAAAAACACAAGGTAAGTATAATAGCAAGTCCTAGTTGCAATCTCGAAAAACACCCAATTCGAGGACAATATGCGACCGGTCTAAACTATGTGGCATGTTCACCAATGCCAGGAGCATGGCAGACAAGATGGGTGAACTAGAGATACTGTTGTGCAAGGAGGATTTGGATTTTGTGGGAATTTCAGAGACCTGGTTCAACAGCTCTCATGATTGGCTGGCAAACATTCAAGGGTATACCCTATACCGCAAGGATAGAGAGGGTAAAAAAGGGGGAGGGATATGCCTATATATCAAGAATAATGTACAAGCGAATGTGAGAGATGACATCACTGAGGGAGCTAGAGAGGAGGTGGAATCCTTATGGGTAGAGCTCCAAAGGGATGAAGCTAAGGGGAAAATAATACTGGGAGTATGCTATAGGCCCCCTAACCTGAGGGAGGAAGTGGAGACGGATCTCCTATCTCAAATTGGATTAGCAGCAAGGATGGGAAGTGTTATCATAATGGGGGATTTTAATTATCCAGACATAGACTGGGCGGAGGGAACCGCGCATTCATTTAAGGCTCGCCAGTTCCTTAATGTCTTGCAGGACAATTTTATGGGTCAGATGGTAGACGCACCAACTAGAAATAAAACATTACTGGATCTACTGATTACCAACAATACAGACCTGATCATGGATGTGGAAACACGGGGCAATTTAGGTAACAGCGATCACAGGTCAATTAGTTTCAGTATAAATCACACAAATAGGAAACATAAAGGGAACACAAAGACACTGAATTTCAAAAGAGCCAACTTCCCTAAACTACAAATCTTGCTAAAAGGCATAAATTGGGATAAAATATTAGGAACAAAGAATACGGAGGAGAGATGGGTTTGCTTTAAGAGCATATTAAATAAGGGCATTAGCCAATGTATCCCATTGGGTAATAAATTTAAAAGAGCGAACAAAAATCCTGGATGGCTTAACTCCAATGTAAAAATGCATATAAAAGCAAAGGAGAAGGCCTTCAAAAAATACAAGGTTGAGGGATCATCCTCAGCATTCAGACTTTATAAAGAATGCAACAAGAGATGTAAGGGTGCAATTAGGATGGCTAAGATAGAACATGAAAGACACATAGCGGAGGAGAGCAAAAAAAATCCCAAGAAATTCTTTAAGTATGTAAACAGTAAAAAAGGGAGGACAGACCATATTGGCCCCATAAAGAATGAGAAAGGACATCTGGTTACAAAGGATGGGGAGATGGCGAAGGTATTGAATTTATTCTTCTCCTCAGTCTTCATGAGTGAATCAGGGGACTTCAGTAACCAAAACTGCAGTGTTTATCCTCATGACACAACACAGGAAGCACCTCCATGGTTAACAAAGGACAGAATTAAAATTAGACTTGAGAAACTTAACATTAATAAATCACCGGGACCAGATGGCTTGCATCCGAGGGTACTTAGGGAACTCAGTCAAGTGATTGCCAGACCGTTGTTCCTAATTTTTACAGACAGTCTACTGACTGGAATGGTACCAGCTGATTGGAGAAAAGACAATGTAGCACCAATATATAAAAAGGGCCCAAAATACATCCCTGGGAATTACAGACCAGTTAGCCTAACATCAATAGTATGTAAACTCTTGGAGGGGATGATAAGGGACTATATACAAGATTTTAGTAATAAGAACGATATCATTAGCAGTAATCAGCATGGATTCATGAAGAATCGTTCTTGCCAAAACAATCTATTAACCTTCTATAAGGAGGTGAGTTGCCATCTAGATAAAGGAAGGCCCGTAGACGTGGTATATCTGGATTTTGCAAAAGCATTTGACACAGTTCCCCATAAACGTTTACTGTACAAAATAAGGTCCGTTGGCATGGACCATAGGGTAAGTACATGGATTGAAAACTGGCTACAAGGGCGAGTTCAGAGGGTGGTGATAAATGGGGAGTACTCAGAATAGTCAGGGGTGGGTAGTGGGGTTCCCCAGGGTTCTGTGCTGGGACCAATCCTATTTAATTTGTTTATAAACGACCTGGAGGATGGGATAAACAGTTCAATCTCTGTATTTGCAGACGATACTAAGCTAAGCAGGGCAATAACTTCTCCGCAGGATGTGGAAACCTTGCAAAAAGACCTGAACAAATTAATGGGGTGGGCGACTACATGGCAAATGAGGTTCAATGTAGAAAAATGTAAAATAATACATTTGGGTGGCAAAAATATGAATGCAATCTATACACTGGGGGGAGAACCTCTGAGGGAATCTAGGATGGAATAGGACCTGGGGGTCCTAGTAGATGATAGGCTCAGCAATGGCATGCAATGCCAAGCTGCTGCTAATAAAGCAAACATAATATTGGCATGCATTAAAAGGGGGATCAACGCAAGAGATAAAACGATAATTCTCCCACTCTACAAGGCTCTGGTCCGGCCGCACCTGGATTATGCTGTCCAGTTCTGGGCACCAGTCCTCAGGAAGGATGTACTGGAAATGGAGTGAGTACAAAGAAGGGCAACAAAGCTAATAAAGGGTCTGGAGGATCTTAGGTATGAGGAAAGGTTGCAAGCACTGAACTTATTCTCTCTGGAGAAGAGACGCTTGAGAGGGGATATGATTTCAATTTACAAATACTGTACTGGTGATCCCACAATAGGGATAAAACTTTTTCGCAGAAGAGAGTTTAATAAGACTCGTGGCCACTCATTACAATTAGAAGAAAAGAGGTTTAACCTTAAACTACGTAGAGGGTTCTTTACTGTAAGAGCGGCAAGGATGTGGAATTACCTTCCACAGGCGGTGGTCACAGCGGGGAGCATTGATAGCTTCAAGAAACTATTAGATAATCACCTGAATGACCACAACATACAGGGATATACAATGTAATACTGACACATAATCACACACATAGGTTGGACTTGATGGACTTGTCTTTTTTCAACCTCACCTACTATGTAACTATGTAACTATGTAACTATGTAACTATGTACAAGGCAGACATTTCCCATAGTTACCAGGCTACAGCCTACAACAGTTCCATTCCCGTGACTGCTCTACCAGAGAGAGTGTGTTTCCCTCCCATCTAGTCTGTGTATATCATTACAGGCTGATGCCTCATTGGTTGGCATGGCGTGGCTCTGATTGGTGGGCCTCTCTAATCCTGGGTAAAGACTGGCTACCTCTCCAATCCCTATACTTTGCATAAGTCAGCCCCCTTTAATGCAAATCCTTGTCTCAGACTATTTTGAGCAGGAAACTTAACCTTGTAAGTAGATTACATTTTCAGGGAAATTAAGTATTCATGACAGACTGGCCATGGCCACTCATTGCATATTCAAACATGGGATCCTTTGAAGTAGGTATGTGCAGAACAATGAGGTTTGGGTCTCATTGTTCAGATACACAAGCTTAGGCACCGAATTGTCTGTCTAAGAGACACTTCTGTGAAGCTATGTTACACATCCTATATAGATACAAGCTAAATTAAATATATTCATAATTACAATATTTTACAGCTATTAATGGAGATTTCAAAACTCATAAGACAACAAACTGTACCCTTTCACTTGTATATCTTCTCCTGTCACTGGGAGTCAGCATTTAGCTCAGGTCCGGCCATCTGGACTCACCTTTGGATTATCTTCAGCCTTCCATTTGGATTTTTTGACCTGCTACCCCTCCCACCCTTCTTTTTGTTATTTTCCCTTGTCACAGTTCACCTTTATGGGTAATGTCACCCACTTTGTGGGTGGCAAGCTGTTATTTGGTTGGTGTAAGATATTACTGCTTGAGTCTTGGTGAGTAAGAATGTTGGTCTGTTATTGGTTAACAACGGTTCTGTTTGGTATTAAAGATCCATCTTTATAGGGTAATGTGGCCCAATTTGTGGGTGGACAGTGGTTGGTAAACTATTATTTAGTTGGTATAAAATATTGCTGCTTGAGTCTTATCAGCTAAGCATATTTGTCTGTTGGTTAACAGCAGTTCAGTTTGTAATTAAAGGATAAAATTAATTTCATAATTAAAGTTGATTTAAACCCAATAAAGAGGCCATGGTCTAAACTTTTCCACAATCTTTGCCTTGTTTTTACAGCTTGGTATGCAATGAGTTCCAGGTAAACCTTTTAGTTTTTTTCAGTGTCTATGATTCCAAGTGAGACAATGGTTGAGGAAATTAAAAAGACTTTCATGCAAACATGGCCTTTGTTAGAATGTAGTGTCAGAAGGTCTAAAAATGGTCCAGTTACAGCTGTGATATTTGTCAGCCTCAACAAAGTTATGTAAAGATGAAAGCATTGCTGCTACACCTGAGCAGCCCAGGTGAAGAAATGAGAAGGAGCAGCCTCAGCCTACATGTCTCCTCCACGCCACACACCCCTGATGCATTTTGCCCTGCCCACTAGGGCTTAGTCATAGGGTGGGAGAATAGAGGAGGATGAAAGCTGTTATGCATCATTAGCCACAGGTAGAGAATTGTTTCATGTTTAATTAATTCCCCCCATATAAGGAGGATAAACTAGGAACATCAAACACTGTTAAAATATCATAGAAAATGATCTAGATATTATCTAGCTAGAGAATGAAAAGCTAGAGACTTAATGCAAAGTTAGAGTATGTATATGCAGAATGTTGAAAACATGGAGCTTTCTAGTATGTACCAGCACTTGTCCAAAGTAAAGCTGTTCTTAAATGGGTCAAAACTTGGCCAGTTCAGCAGGGACTGGATGAACCTCAATTCATCTATGGCAGTTCCTGTTTGAGAGCAGTTGATCTAGCGGCTGAAGGGCTAATGAGTGTATTCTGGCAGTGATGGAGCCCCATTGCCAAAATACAATAGTGCAGCATGAGGGATTCCCCCATCTACCTTCATTGTATAGATGGGGGATGAGAAGCTGGCTGGCTTATCAAAAATAGAAAAAAAAAATTCTAGATAGCATTACACTAACAAGATAACAGCCTGTCTACCAAAATATTCTAATATAGTTTAAATGCATGTGCAAAGAAAGGGTAAAACAAGGTTTAGAAAAGTGCTGTTAAATTTGTTAATTAACAGGCATATACCAATTTTGTCATGGGAGATTGTATCTTTCTTTTTGATGTATGTTCCACGAGATTAGAGAGTCTGCTATCCAGACAAAATTGCCTTGAGAAAAAAAATAAAAGTAAGAAAAAAGCTATTACCTCATGTGAGCAAATAAATTTGCAATGCCCTGCTGAGTACCTGCTCGCTTAATTTTCTGGTTTCGAAAATCAAAAACACCAATCGAATATGATAGCACCATACCAACAACTTCCAGGGTTATGCTGATTAATGAACTGAATTATTTTCCAGGTCCCTAAACTTTCTTTCTTACAGATTAGATAAGAATACAACGTCTGATGAAATTATTTTAGTTGAACATTCTTTTTGCATCTTCACTATTAGGCCAGGTAAATAATGTATGCTTGCAAGATTGGCAATACATTTGTAATCAAACTACATGTCTTGGTACTGTGTTAAAATATAAAATGCACAGTCAGTATTTATATGTAATGATATTAAATCATTTGAAAATTACCTTAGATTGGGCTTCCCAGCCTGGCACAAATGTCCTACCCACCCCTATTTCAAATTGTCCTCTTTTTTTATAATGAATAAATAGTTAAACAGCATAGGTTTATTGAATACATGCATAACTGCATTTAGAACATAACCACAGGGCAAAAACTCAGCAAACAACTAAACGTAGGATAAGGTTTTAAACATTTCTGCAAAATGCTAGCTTTTTAATAAGTCAAATATGGGATTTGTTTTACATATTCTGGATATTGCATTCTCATTCACTACACTTGAAAATATAATGCTTATTTTACGAGTTTAAGTGAAATGCCACAAAAGAAGTAAATCTACTTAGTGAATTTGGGACTCCAGATCTGTATAGTTACAGGCTCAAAACCAGAAAGCCTCAGATTACCTGGAGTCCAGCAACCATAGAAATATGTAGATTAGAGCTATATGATATACTATACATGACCAATGCCATGATGTTATATAGAGGTACTCTTTATCAATGTAAATATCCGTGTTTAATGTTTATGTACACCTTTTACAAATTCAGTTTCATATTAAACTTTTTGCAAACCCCCTAAAGAAAATTTTTACAGAATTTTTGCTTATTTAAAAGCTTTAACCCACTTTGCTAGGTGCTTTTATACTTGGCAAGGTAGTTCATTATCTGATATCCTAAACAAGTGATGACTTCACTTTTGATATTTATTATTTATCATTCCAAGTATATGAGTATTCCACTTGTAATTTAAATTATGGAATGTAACATGTATTAATTAGCTAAACTACAAACTGAACACTTTAACCTGCTTGGAATTAGATCATTTCCCTGAATATACCCCCTTGAATTTTCCCTTCTACCACCAGGACCACATGACAAGGTCTTCCTGATGGTCCTCTTGGCATCCAGTCATCACTGACTCCCTTCTCCTCACAGCAGCACTCAGGGTCAGGCATGGGTCAAGAGAACAAAGAAATGCTGGACGGCCGCACTCCGATACAACATCTTTATTTAAATCCATTAAAATCCATATTGTCACAAGAGGTATAGGAACAGAATGTCTGATGCGTTTCACACCTCTATACACCACCTATAAGCAGTGTGAAATGCATCAGAATGTCGCCCACAGAAAGTTATGAGTAAGCACCTATAAGCGTCAGTATTCTGTTCCTGTACCTCCTGTGACCATATTAATTTTAATGGATTTAAATAAAGTTGTTGTATTGAAGTGCAGCCGTCCAGCATTTCTTTGTTCTCTTGAAGATATTTGCAGAGCCAGCACCGGTGCTTCCATCAGCAGGGAAGGTGTCATTAAGGGAGAGCTGTCTGGAGCGGTGTGAACCTCTTTCAGGCATGGGTCAGCTGCCTTTCTTGGAGTTACCACAATTATGTTATTGCTTACACCTCACCTTGTTAGATTGACTGCTCTTGAACAGGACCGGTCATAGATGGAAAAGAAAATGCAGCTGGTCCCTGCTGAACTGGCTGAATTTTGATCTATGGGCAGCCTAACTCCCCTCACATTTGGGCTCTCACTGTCTCGGTTGTTTCACAATAGTGCAGCTGTCATAAATGGACATGCTTACCTACTATAGATGCGATAGAAACCTTTAATGAAACTCTTGCAAATCAAAAACATGACATCTTAGTGGATCAGGATTACAGACATTGCAGTTACAACAGGTTCTCTTTCATGACAGAAGCACTCTACTATATAGGAGTCTTAGTATTTAGGTACTCTAAGTCCTATTTACTAAAAGTCTCTCACTTGCCCTGGGTGTAAACAGGCCCTAGCTTTATGTTTCCCCAAGTGGGCAATACCACCACATGCTCAAATGACTAGCCTAGATTGCTCCCTCCCCTAGCAGAACAGTTTTATTCACTGACTACTGCCTTTTCTCCTGATTGGAGAAAACATTGCCAACAAGAAAACAGAACGTTTGTCTTTTTACTATAGTAAGCAAAAATGTCCAGAGTCAGATCTTATAAAAACCCTATATACACATATGGGTGAGACTGTTTTGCATAGAGGGAGGATGGATAGGGTCAAGGGAAAGGTTTAAACTGCGTGTCCTGTATATGTGAAATGTCTGACATATTTGACATTGTGAGACACAGAAAAGACAACAGCAACAAAGCAGAAAATGTTGTAAGCATCCTAAATAATGGGTTATGAACAAATATGACACATTTTATCTTGTTAATTAAGGCAGTGCAAATAGCGTTGTTGCAGGATATATACTCAGTAACCAAATTCTATATTACTGTATCCAGATTACTGAAAAATTAATACAGACTAGTTTCTGTGGGTTGCTGAACTTTGGACACCATCAGTACTTTTTGCACTGCCTTACTAAATCTGCCCAATTATCCTTCCTCACTCTTTTTTCAAATGGATTCTGATGACAAGTCTTGATCTACCTGTCCTTGTAAATTAGCTTGAAACTTTACTGTGTTTGCCTGTAAATCAGAAAATGTCTGACCTTGTTCACTGCTTTTAGCGTTTCACTCAGTGTCATGCTGGAGTCCAGAAGTGAAGCTTGAATTTGTTGGCATTTATACAAAGCTGGGAAAACATGTGCTATCTTGCTGTCTAGTCTGTTTCCTGGATTGAAATTAGGCTGATTTGGAAGGTGGTCCCTACTAATGGTTATGTTTGCAATTAGCATTACATTATTATAAACTTCTTTAATAGTCAGTGTTACAGCCTCTTTATTCCATGGAAGAATACACATTTATTATTAATTATTTAATATTTACATATTTATATGTTATCCGCAGTGTAATCTTTTCCTGAATGGATAATGGTGCCAGGAAGCATATCTCCAATCTCCAGACATTTTTTTAAAATCTTGGATAGAGTAAAGAACAGTGTCAGGTTTGCATTCTTAAAACTTAAATGCCATGCTGAAGCCAGTTTTTTTAATGAAGAAATTCTGCTGCAGCATTCATGTAACTTTTTAAAGTTTCATTCTGATCTGTATTTTAGGCTTGGATAAAAAAGGAGTCTTGTGACCCATTAAACATGTTGGCGTGTTGTCTTGCATGTTATAATGCTATGGTACTCCTAACTATTGGAGTAACACATTCATTCCATTTCTGAGGCCTTTTGTGTTTGATGGCTGCCCAGCCTGTGTTCTATAGCAGGGGCCCCCAACCTCCAAGCCACGTACTGGTGCTGGTCTGTGGTCTGTTGATGACAGGGCCACACAGCAGTAGATGAGAGGAGACCAAGGCTAGCACAGACCGCGGTCGTCACTCACCTCCTGCTGTGTGGCCATGCCTGTTAGTCCTCTCCCAGCTCCTCTGCCCACCTGGCCAACAATGTCATCCAATCAGCAGGACAGGGGATGGGAGAAGCTGAAGATCGGATTGGAGAGCTCCTCTCCCCCCCTGCCCTACTGATAGGATGACATTGTCAGACAGGGGGAGCAGGGAGAGGACATATGGAATGATCACAGCCAAATGGTACAAGTCCTGTGCAGGGGAGCAGGGGATCAGCAGGTCAGGGGATGGGAGAAGCTGAAGATCAGATTGGAGAGCACCTCTCGCCCCCTGCCCTGCCTATAGGATGACATTGTCAGGCAGGGGGAGCAGGGAGCATACACATGGAATGATCACAGCCAAATGGTACAAGTCCTGTGCAGGGGAGCAGGAGATCAGCAGGTCAGGGGATGGGAGAAGCTGAAGATTGGATTGGAGAGCTCCTCTCGCCCCTGCCCTGCTGATAGGATGACATTGTCAGGCAGGCAGGGGGAGCAGGGAGAGGACACATGGAATGATCACAGCCAAATGGTACGAGTCCTGTGTAGGGGAGGCAGTCATTAGAATGGGGATGGGTCATGTTAGAGAGGTGGGGGGCAGACTACATGGGCACTGTGATGGTTGGAGGCTGTGATTGCTAGGGGCGCTGTAACATATAGGGGACTGCACTGTAATCATTACACTACCCCTTTACAGTGTAGTGCCCTTTATATCACAGTTCCCTATTTATAGTGCAGTGCCCCTATACAGAGTAGTCCTTGTTACATTGCTAGGGGCACTGTGATGTAAAGGGGACTGCACTGTAAAGGCGCACTGTAATGCAAAGTGGGGCTGTGATGTGAAGGGGACACTGATATAAAAGGGGGACTGTACTGTAAAGGGAGGTTGAGGTCAGACTCCATGGATAGCCCCTCCCCCTGGACCCTTGGAAAATTGGCTGCCCTAAAACCAATTCCCAGTGCCAAAAAGGTTGGGGACCGCTGTTCTATAGTACATCATTGGATCCAGAGAAGAGAAGCAGTAAGGAGGGGGGATTCTGTGGGACAGGAAGGTTAAAAAAAAATCAGAATTATAAACCCTTCCTTTCACTGTATTTTTCAATTATGCTAAATATTTTATCACTTGGGTCACTTCTATGGTACATTAAGCATTGAAACGGAAACATTATTGAAAAACAATGGTGACAAAATACAGTGAGAAAGGTAAACTATATATTTTTTTTCAAATTTGACTGCTTAGTTAAGCATTTCGGTTTGTTACATTACAGAAATCAAACTATAAAAACCTTGTTTTTGCTCCTTCAAGATAAAGCTGATGCTTTCTTTCTTCTAGGTCAGGCTTTTCTTCTGCAGCAAGTATATTTAATAACTGATCCTCTAAACCTATTGGTGTGATCATGAAATTGATGAGAGTGACCTAAAATATAAAGAAAACACAGAGTTCAGTGCATTCATAATTCTCCCACATATTTGCAATTCTATAGATCTTATAAATCATGTAGCAATAAAAGTAAGGAAGTTAATATATGAAGAATTAAGCAATTAAAAGTGAGGCAAACATAGAGATGTTCCTTTTAGCAACTCAACTCACAAGGATTTCCTGTCAAATAAAAAAAAAAGAATTTGATATTTATGGGCAACACTTTCTATGCTTAATTTTCATAAACCTGACTTATTATGCCTGATCATTTTCATCCTTGTTTATCTTTTGTATTTGTGTTTATCCAGTCCTAAAATATACACTGTTCTGCCTCATAGCACAGCCCTATGTAGCAGGGTAGAAGATCTGATCTTTCTTTGCTTCAGTTTCACTTTTAGTTGCAGATTTCCTCTTCACACCTACCCTATGACTGGATTATGAAAGGAAAAGCAGAACACTGATAAGCTCATATCTGTCAGTCTGCCCAAACTGCCCCCCCTAATTCCCCCCCCCCATTCCCCTCCCTCTCTCTGAGCTATGCTGTACAAGCTGTACAGCAGACTTCAAGAGGCGGATAACAAGTCAAATTCAGATACCAAGGCCAGCCATACACAGAGTAAATTTCTTTCCTGCAACAACAGACAGTGTTGATGCGGGAATCCCTCCTGCTGGGCCATTGTCTTCTTCTGGCCGGGAGGCGGGGGAGGGTGGGGAAAGTCATCCCCCCGGGGAGAAGACAGTGATTATTGCTAGCGGCTATAGCAGCTGCTAGTGATAATCGCAGGTGAAATCCGCCACCGTAAGATTTCCCTGTTTATTCCAACATCCACGCTAAACAGACGCTGTTGTGTGCTTACAGCTGGCATCCACGGCTGTCAGAATACCTGAACGGTGGCTGCATCTGTTTAGATGCAGCACTTTTCAGCTGACAATTTTTCTTTCGGCTCCCTTGATTTTCAGATTGAAGGGTGTCGAGTGGGAGTCTGTTGACAGGGCTACCCATGGCCTAAATTTCATTTGGCTCATTAGGAACAGTCCGAAGTTTGCTCCATGCATGGCAAGCATTTCCCCACTGCTTAAAGTGAGTAAACCCCCCTATCATTTTCAGCCAAGGAAGCTGCCATCTTTGCCTCTGTTTAATCTACAACTGCCATGATGCTCCACATGTGATCAGTTATGACACCAGCCATTGGATGGTTTGAGAGGGGGGGAGTATAGTGGCACTTGGGGAGAGACAGATGGGTGGGAAACAAAACTATACATAAAGGTGGCTATGATAATAAAATACAGTGGTTAGGGGTGGCTTGGACCCTGGAAAAGTTAAGTTCAGGTTTTAATGGTTTAGGAACAATTTAGATGGGTTAAAGATATATATAGTGCTCTAGAGGTGCAGCCAGCTGTGAAAGAGGAAGTAGCTCTGTAGATATATAATATGGAGAACAGTGGCGTTCAACTGAGTGCAGTATATTAACCACTTAACAACCGGCCCATAGCCAAATGACGGCTACAGGGCGGTTGCTTAACTCTGGGAGGGCGTCCAGGGACGTCCTCCCAGAATTCTGCTCTTGCATGCCCCCTAGGGCGCGCACTCGAGAGCATCACGGATCTCGGTAAATGGCCGCTAATCGCGGCCGTTTACCATGTGATCGCTCCGTCAAATGACGGAGCGATCACATGTAAACAAACCGGCGTCATCTGATGACGCCGGTTCCTCTCCTCCCCTCGTGTGTGCCGATCGGTACACTGTGAGCGGAGAGGGGGATGGATGGATGGCTGCAGCATTGTGGGCTGCATCTGTAGTGCCCACAGCGCTGCACAGAGACATCCAGCCATCCATCCATCCATGCTCAGCCATCCCCACTACTCTGCATGCCCTGCAATGCTGTGCATTACTCTGCAATGCCCTCTGCTATGCCCCACAATACCCCTGCAATACTCTGCCATACCCTGGAATACCCCGCAATACTCTGCCATACCCTGGAATACCCCGCAATACTCTGCCATACCCTGCAATACCCTTGCAATACTCTGCCATACCCTGGAATACCCCGCAATATTCTGCTATACCCTGGAATACCCCGCAATACTCTGCCATACCCTGGAATACCCCACAATACCCTGCCATACCCTGGAATACCCCGCAATATTCTGCCATACCCTGCAATACCCCGCAATACTCTGCAATACCCTGCAATACCCCGCAATACTCTGCCATACCCTGCAATACCCCGCAATACTCTGCCATACCCTGCAATACCCCGAAATACCCTGCAATACTCTGCCATACCCTGCAATACCCTGAAATACCCCGCAATACTCCGCAATACTCTGCCATACCCTGCAATACTCTGCCATACCCTGCAATACCCTGCAATACTCTGCCATACCCTGCAATACCCCGCAATACTCTGCCATACCCTGCAATACCCCGCAATACTCTGCCATACCCTGGAATACCCCGCAATATTCTGCCATACCCTGGAATACCCCGCAATACTCTGCCATACCCTGCAATACCCTGCAATACTCTGCCATACCCTGGAATACCCCGCAATACTCTGCCATACCCTGCAATACCCCGCAATATTCTGCCATACCCTGCAATACCCCGAAATATCCCGCAATACTCTGCAATACCCCGCAATACCCAGCCATACTCTGCAATACTCAGTGATACCCAGCCATACTCTGCCATACTCTGCCATACCCAGCCATGCTCTGCAATACCCCGCAAAAATCTGCAATACTCTGCCATAACCTGCAATACTCTGCCATACCCAGCCATACTCTGCAATACCCCGCAATACCCAGCCATACTCTGCAATACTCGGTGATACCCAGCCATACTCGGTGATACCCAGTCATACTCTGCCATACCCAGTCATACTCGGCGATACTCTGCAATACCCAGCCATGCTCAGCCATACTCGGCCATGCTCAGCCATGCTCAGCCATGCTCAGCCATACCCAGCCATGCTCAGCCATACCCTGCCATGCTCAGCCATACCCTGCCATGCTCAGCCATACCCTGCCATGCTCAGCCATACCCAGCCTCTGTATGTGGCCAGGCTGTGGAAGTCTCACACATGTGGTATCGCCGTACTCAGGAGGAGTAGGAGAATCTATTTTGGGGTGTCATTTTTGGTATGTACATGCTATGTGTTAGAAATATTGTATAAATGGACAACTTTGTGTTAAAAAAAAAACAGCGTTTTAACCACTTTCCGCCTTCCGTCATACAACGTCCTTGACTTTGTGCGGGGATATCTGAATGACGCCTGCAGCTACAGGCATCATTCAGATATCAGCTTTTTCAGCTGGCGATTCCCTACACCATAAGAGTGATCATAGTGGCTGTTCCACTGCTTGATAATTCTTACGGGAGGCGAGAGGGGACGTCCCCCCTCCCGCTGCCCTCCGGTGCTTCTACCGACTCACCGCTACGATCGAAGCCAGGATCTTTTTTTTTTCTTTTTATTTCAGGCACAGCCTAGAGGTGAGATTGACTTATTGACCCCATATCTCACTGTAAAGAGGACCTGTCATGCCATATTCCTATTACAAGGGATGTTTACATTCCTTGTAATAGGAATAAAAGTGATCAAAAATTTTTTTTTTGGAAAAAAGTGTCAAACTAAAATAAATAAAGTAAAATGAACAATAAAAAAAAAAAAAAAATTTTAATGCGCCCCTGTCCATGTGCTCGCATGCAGAAGGGAACGCATACGTAAGTCCCGCCCACATATGAAAACGGTATTCAAACCAAACATGTGAGGTATCGCTGCGATCGGTAGAGCGAGAGCAATAATTTTGGCCCTAGACCTCCTCTGTAACTCAAAATTTGTAACCAGTAAAAAATTTTAAAGCGTCGCCTATGGGGATTTTTAAGTGGCGAAGTTTGGCACCATTCCACAAGCGTGT
The DNA here is from genome assembly GCF_042186555.1 of Aquarana catesbeiana. Classification (NCBI taxonomy): domain Eukaryota; kingdom Metazoa; phylum Chordata; class Amphibia; order Anura; family Ranidae; genus Aquarana; species Aquarana catesbeiana. Next base: position 306,016,949 of record NC_133326.1, read on the forward strand.
GCAATTTTGAAAGGTGACATGTTCGGTATCTGTTTACTTGGCGTAACTTCATCTTTCATATTATGCAAAAACATTGGGCTAACCTTACTGTTTTTTTTTTTTAAAGCAAAAAACTGTTTTTTTCCCAAAAAAACGCGTTCGAAAAATTGCTGCGCAAATATCGTGCGAGATAAAGAGTTGCAATGACCGCTATTGTATTCTCTAGGGTCTTTGCTAAAAAAATATATATAATGTTTTGGGGTTCTATGTAATTTTCTAGCAAATAAATGATGATTTTTACATGTAGGAGAGAAATGTCAGAATTGGCCTGGGTGCTCCAGAATGCCTGAAGGTGCTCCCCTGCATGACGGGCCTCTGTATGTGGCCACGCTGTGTAAAAGTCTCACACATGTGGTATCGCCATACTCGGGAGTAATAGCAAAATGTGTTTTGGGGTGTAATTTGTGGTATGCATATGCTGTGTGTGAGAAATAACCTGCTAATATGACAACTTCAAAAAACTCACCATGCATCTTTCTAAATACCTTGGAATGTCTTCTTTCCAAAAAGGGGTCATTTGGGGGGTATTTGTACTTTTCTGGCATGTTAGGGTCTCAAGAAATGAGATAGGCCATCAGTACTTCAGGTGTGATCAATTTTCAGATATTGGCACCATAGCTTGTGGACGCTATAACTTTCACAAAGACCAAATAATATACACTAATTTGGCTTATTTTTACCAAAGATATGTAGCGGTATACATTTTGGCCAAAATATATGAAGAAAAATTACTAATTTTCAAAATTTTATAACAGAAACGAAGAAAAATTTATTTTTTTACAGATTTTTCAGTCTTTTTTCTTTTATAGCGCAAAAAATAAAGAACCCAGCGGTGATTAAATACCACTAAAAGAAAGCTCTATTTGTGTGAAAAAAAGGACAAAAATTTCATATAGATACAGTGTTGCATGACTGAGTAATTGTCATTCAAAATGTGAGAGCACCAAAAGCTGAAAATTGGTCTGGTTATTAAGGGGGTTTAAGTGCCCAGTGGTCAAGTGGTTAAAATGATTAATAATGAGTTTATTAGGATAAAAATTAAAATAAGAATTAACTCGCAGGGTAAGGGTTAAAAAGGCTAGTCACAAGGGGAGGCTCACTGTGTAGTCCTGATCCAGATAGTCAGCCGTGTGGGGTGCTACTGCTGTCTCACTAGCTGCAGGGGTTTCCAAGGCACTGAGTCAAGCGGGCAGTCGTCTCCCTGTCTGCTGTGATGTCATTGGATGTGGGACACAGGGCCTGCAGGCGCGCGTTCAGAGCACGCATGCTCCTTCTTCAGGCTGTGATAGCATCATGATGGAATGAGGCAGTATTTATATGGCGGCACAGAGGAGGGAGCAATTACATTACTCAGTGTCCTATGCGAGCTGCTACAGTGGTCAGGAGGTAACATTTTTAGTGCAGCAAAAAAGGCATAGGGGGATGTGTGGTGTACATGGATACTAGGAATAAAAAATGGATTTAAGAATGAATATTTCAAAATATTAAGCAAGGTTATATGGAATGGTGGGAATTAGATATTTGGTATAGAGGGGACTGGAACTACTTGAATGGTGGCTTTGGGGCTGGCCCTCTAATGGTGGGTATTGGTAATACATAAGCCAAAAAGGGGATAAGTACAGCACAAATTGATTTGGGTCGGGCAGATTCAGAGGATGGCAATAAAGGCTCTATTGAAAGTGGGGAAATTCTATATAGAGAATTTTGGATGCATACACATGTATACATATATGTGTACACGTGTGTGTATATAGAGAGATCAAAAACATTTTTTTCAAATATACAATACAATAGCGCAATACTTCCGAGAGTGTATATCCAAAAAGTTTCTCTTGCACAAAGGCACTGGAACCGTTCAGCTTTCAGAAGGCTATTGGAGATGGTTTCCAACACCCAAATTCTAAGGCCTGTGGATTGTTGATGGTGAAATTCTAGAAAATGTCTGATGTTTGTCAGTGCCGTCTTCTACTGACTGTCTGTGTTCACCAAATCTCTTTCTGACGGTTAAAATAGTTCTGCCTACATAAAGTAGGTTACAGGGGCAGGAAAGACAATAGATGGCAAATTTGGTGGAGCAGTTAGAAAAGTCATCAAAGATGTAGGTCTTGCCCTTGGTCGTAAATTCTTTTTGACCCTGCTGGACATGTTTACAGGTAAGGCAGTTGTATTTGCGGCACTGGTGCATGCCCTTGATGGCCAAGAAGGTAAGAGTAGGTTGTATAGGTGGTTTTGCATTTTTTAGTTTTCTTAGAGCAATTTTGCTTTTGATGTTGCAAGCTCGTCTGTAGGAAATTTTGGGCTTGTCTGGAATGGATGATTGTAAATGGGGATCTTCTTGGAGTATGCTCCAATGTTGTTTGAAGATATGTTCCATTCTCCTATGTTGTGGGTGTGGTATTGTGTTGTAAACCTGAGTGGCTGAGGTTCCAGTTCTGGATTTGGTTACAATGGAATTAGAGTTATGTCCATGAAGGTACAGATCGAATGCCTCATCTACCAGCTTAGGGGGATATCCTTTTTCCCATTGAATGGTTTGACAGTTTGTTGAGAGCACAACCATTAGGAGTGTTACATTTCCAGCACATGCTGGAAATTAAACTGTGTTATGGATGGGTTTACTTCCGCTTTAAGAACTGTTGAGATACGGGGGTTTATTTACTAAAGGCAAATAAGTTGTTAACTTTGCAAGGGAATATTTTCTAATTATTATTATTATCTTCAGTAATTTTTCTTTTAGTGGTAACAAAATAAATGTGCTGCCAATAGCAACAGTCTCCCTGTCATACTCCCACTACAGAACAGGACCATGAAGTCAAATTGAACTGGTTGCCATAGTCTACAGTCAGTGCAGTTTTTATTCTGGGCAGGGCCAGATTTACAATTCTGTCCCCATCTGATTGTGCCACCACCTCCCATTACCCCTCACAAAGTATGCTGAGGTTAGAGGCAGAGGAGACAGTTTACTCTCACTGTATAAGAACAGCCATCAGATAGAAGAACAGGGCAAAACTGTTGCCCTATCTTTCTAGCAGTTCAAAAAAGGGAGAAAGGCTGGTGCCATGGAAGTCAGCTAAAACATCATTTTATTATAGAATGTGAACAACAGTCAAAAAAACCAACAAGTGGGGCGGAGCTAGCCGGAAACCGCAATGGCAGCATAACAGCGGAGCTCCAGTACCAGCGGACTTAGAATGGCACAATACAGACCACCCGAGCCGATTACAACCACCCAAACCTGGCAATCTGAGCCCACAAAATCAGCGGTACAAGTAGCCACCATGACCAGGCGAAAGAAGGAAGAGAAGCGACCTCAGAAGCTGACAGAGGTCTTTCCTCCAGAGGCCAGGCAAAATGGCGCCGGCCCCTCATCCACACCATCACCTGGATTCCAGAATTGAACAACACAAAAGGGGAATCCACAAAACGAAGCAGTCCTCCTAAAGGCTCACACTCTCCTCCAGCTACATCGTCATCTGGGAGTCCAGAAAAGGCCAGATTTCGGCTGGATGCAGCAGATCCTGATCAGGAGGTGAGCTCTCTCCATGATTCAGGGGGACACCAGGGAGCTGCCAGACTCCATTGACACGTTCCCCACAAGCAATCAGCCTGTGATGGACACTCTCCTCAAAGAGATGTTAGTCTCTCTCAGGAGTTCCTTACACTCAGATATGATTTCAAGTGTGCATAAATTTAGAATGGATCTGGGCTCAGTGACAGATAGAGTGACTCACATTGAAAACAAAATGGGGGATTATGCCACTACTATTAACGATCTGGTTGATGCAAATGAAAGCAATGAGGATGAGATGGAGACAATAAAAGCTAAAATGGCAGACAACGAGGACAGATCTAGGAGGAACAATGTTAAGATAAGGGGAATGACAGAATCTGTTCAACAACAAGATCTGCGCATATATGTCTCCCAATTGTTTACTACAATCCTGCCTAACATGTCCGCTCTTGATTTCACATTGGATAGAATTCACCGCCTCCCCAAACCAACCTCTCTCTGACACTATCCCTAGGGATGTCATACTAAGGCTTAATTTCTATCACACCAAGGAGAAGCTAATGCAGGCATCCAGGCAGAGGGATCAGATTCCTGTGCCATATTCCAATCTGCAGTTCTACGATGATCTATCCCAGTATACTCTCCAAAAACTCAGGAACCTGAATAACATAGCTAAGGCCCTCAGGAACCACAAGCTAAGTTACAAATGGGGTTTCCCAACAAAACTTATCATCACGAAAGATGGTAAGGACTATGTCATGGAAACAGCGGCCAAAGGCATGGCCTTGCTCAATACATGGGGGATAATTCCAGACCTTCCCGTACAACAACGTCAGAATGGCGACAATAGAAGCCCTGAGTCTGAATGGCGTATGGTAAACCACAAGAATGCTCGAACACACAACTAACCTGGCTATGGGTATGTCACCTTATTCCCAATTCTCTGCTGGGAAGGATTTCCCCAAGGACTGAACTGAGCTATCAGATCCTTTTTGTTCTTCCTTTTTTACTCCACCCGTTTTACCATTGAGTGGCCATGAGCCACACCCACCCTTACCTTTTTGTTGTTTGGCTACTAGCCATTTACTTGTTTTGTTCATGTTCCAGTTCAAATTTGTCTTTCTTTCATCAGTCAGAAGTGACCTCTTCTTCTTAACGCTCATCAGTTATACCGGCCAACGAGCAATGAGACCACCACAGCAATGCGAATCCTCACGAGTTCTCCAGTCACAGTCTGGGACATTATTGAGTGTAAGTGAACCATTTTTATTAAACAACATCCAGCACCATCATACTAATCCACAATGGCGTTTAACTTCCTGACTGTAAATGCTAAGGGATTAAATCACCCGGCCAAGCGTAGGTCCCTTTGGAAGGAGGCCCTCTGTCACAATTTTGACATTTTATGCATCCAGGAGACTCACTTTGCCTCCATGTCCCCTCCCAAATGTATGCATCCTAAATTTCCGTTCATATATTATGCTAATGCAGACGCAAAAAAGAAAGGGGTGATGATGGCAATTAGAAATACAGTCGCCTTCAAAATTCACAAGGTTAGTGTTGATCTACAGGGTCGCTTCATCATTCTGGTATGCAACATAAACTCAAACACATACACAGTGGTGAATATCTATGAACTGTCGTGGTTGGGCAGACTCGCAGCATATAAGATGCAAATCCTACCACAATTGCTGTATCTTTTTAGAACATTGCCAATCACACTACCCAACTCATTCTTTAATGCCCTTCAGCCAATCCTAAACAAATTCCTTTGGTAGGGAAGGAGGGCTAGGTGTGCATTTAGTAAATTAATCAAACACAGGAAAGCGAGCGGCATAGGCCATGTTCACTTGCAAGACTACTACTTTGCAACCATATTAACACAGATTCAACATTGGATGTTACCAGACTCTGTTTAAGTGTGGAAAGAAATAGAAAAAGCCCAAATCCCAAAAGGCAACTTATGAGACTTCCTACTGACAGTACACCACAACGTATCTCTAGATCACAACCCCCCCCCCCCCCCAATTAAGCATCAATAAGAGCATGGGTGCATCTCAGGAAATACCAAAAATGGAGTGGGAAAAAGTCACCTCTAGAACTCCCATATCAGCAATAGATCACATAATACCTGATAGCAATTTCAAGTCATGGATGGGTAAGGGCATCACCTATTTAGAAGACATACTAGATGGCTCAGAAATTTAAAAAATTAACACTCTACAAAGGGAATATCAGTTACCCTCACAAGAACACTATAAATACTCCCAGATAGTCCATCTGCTTAAAAAGAATTCCCAACTATCTACATTACTTCCAGGAAAAAAAAAACAGTTTTACCAACAAAGCCCACCAGTGACTAAAGGTATGTCAATAATATACTCAAGTCTTCAGGAAAAAGACATATGTACGAAATCTCAATCAATGATAGCTTGGGAACAGGAATTAGGGGCAGAATACCCAACCCAACATTGGGAAAAAACACTTTGCCTCATCTACAATTCTACAAAGAGCACAAATCTATGGGAAATGCAACAGAAATTAATTCTTAGATGGTAATTGACCCCATACTGTATTGCAAAAATATACCCAGAGGCTTCTCCAAACTGCTGGAGGATATATGGGTACAAGGGAACACTATTACATATCATGTGGTCTTGCCCAAATCTACGGCCACTTTGGTACTGAATAGAAGGGTTAATACTCAACACTACAGGCCTTCAAGTGTCACTTAGTCCAGGTATGGCAGTACTCTCACTAGAGCTAAATAATATTCCCTCACAATATAGGATTGTGTATTACATATACTACTGGCAGCCCGTCTACTATTTTAAGACACTGGAAGGACCCAAACATACCAAATATTGCTGAAGTAATACAAACTATACATACACATGGCACATATGAAAAATTACACTCTTCATCTACAGGAAACTATGAAAAGATAAATCAAAAGTGGAAGTCTTGGTTTGACTGGTATGCAAGAGAAGCTAATTTGTAAGAAATATGACCAACACTAAAAGAGCCATTATGACTGAATATCAATGTTTAGCAGATCTGAGTCCAGACAAGTTGTGTTATTTGTTAAACATAGTTCTTTTTAATCACTGCTATGTACACCTTGTTTGAAGAAAATACAGGAAACAAATAATCGTTAAGGCCCGACCCCACGACCAAGTAGAGAGATCGCTGGGGTCGAACATGCAACTATACTTCCATCACAGGAAAATTTCCTTGTTTAATGGCAGAAAGTAGTCAGGTTATAAATGTAAGCGAAAATTACTATGAATGCTCAATGAATAAGTTATGAGAGGTAACACAACCATGTGGCTCTCTTTGTTTTCATTTTTTATTTGTATCTGTGTTTTCTCTATGTTCTTTTTTTGTTCATGTACACTTTAAAAAATTCAATAAAAACTTATTGGAAAAAAAAAAAGGAAAACGAGTTTCACCCAGATGCTCAATGAATAAGTTATGAGAGGTAACACAACCATGTGGCTCTCTTTGTTTTTGTTTTTTATTTGTATCTGTGTTTTCTCTATGTTCTTGTTTTGTTCATGTACACTTTAAAAAATTCAATAAAAACTTATTGGAAAAAAAAAAAAAGGAAAACGAGTTTCACCCATCAGGCCTTAACCATTGCCCATGATTAAGGCCTGATGGCGGAAACACGTTGGATTTTTGACTGTTGTTCACATGCTATAATAAAATTATGTTTTAGCTGACTTACATGGCACCAGCCTTTCTTCCTTTTTTGCATGGATTAGATGCAGGTTTACAGAGACTTCACAGACTTAGTGCTGTGTTATTGAGGCTCTCCAGTCATTGCACAGAAGGTAGTAGCTTGGATGCACCTGTTGCAGTTACTAGCAATTCAGTTTTAAGTGTGGAGACCCATATTAGATGAATTGTATGTACATAGTATAGTATTCCCCAACAAAACTGCACATGCTATAAAAAACAATAATGAAGACCCACCAACAGCACTGGTAGACAGAATAATACATGAGAATGTATTACTAAGAATTAGCAACAAAATGTGTGGCTGGCTGTGTGCCACCCCTCTCACCCTAGGCCAATGTTGCCAATGAAAAAAATATGCACTGGTTTTCATAATCAATTATTTGTACAAATTTGGTTGGGACAAAGTTTCCTAATTATCAAAAAGTAATAAATGTTGTTCACTTTTACTGTAGCACCCTTTGCCTGGGTGGGTGCTAGAGTAGGATTTTTTTGATAAGAGTAAGTAAATTTAGGCAGGCCTAGCTGGAAGCTAGGCCTGTTTGTTTTGGATTTGGGTGGGTTGGGAGTGGCTAGAGTAACAGCTCACAGACAGCATCACCTCACTATTACCTCCCCTCTTTCTTCTACAGGATTCTAAAGGAGGAGGAGGAAGAAGGAGAGGTGGAGTTGTTTGAGGTGTTTCAGGGAGCTCTGACCAATCCCCAACTAGGATTGGCAGGGGGCAGGACTCCTTGAAATACCTAGAGTCAGCCCAGCTGGGGAGGAGTTGTTGGGTGGAAGTACTGGAGATGGAGTACTAGGCTGTCAGGGCCTTTGAGGGAGCTCCCCAGTCTGAAGGAGGGGTGACCTTGGGCCTTGGACTCGGGTGCAGGATGGAGCCCTTCAAGAAAGCATGAAGGATCTGAACAGGAGGCAGAGGAGGAGTCAGAGAGGAGTTAGCACTGCCAGGCAATTCTTTAAGGAGGGAAACCACCGGTTGCAGCCAGGAGAGCTGGTGAATGACATGTGCAGTTAGGAGGACTGGAGAGGCATGCCAGAGAGGACTGAGAGGAAAGAACTGGGTGTGGAGCCAGTAGGGAGTATTGCAATGTCATGGACAGTGCAGTCAGGCAGCTGCATCCAGGAATGCTGGCAGGGCCTGAAAAGGACTGACTGGGAGTAGTAGTCCACCAGAAGGACAGCTAGCAGTAGCAAGACTTCACATATTTTCTGCTGCACTATAGGGGCCAGCGGCCTCTGCCTGCAAAAGGCTATTGCTAAGGTCTGGCTGAGCCAGTGTCAGGCCTAACCACCATGTGCTAACTGTTCCTGAAACCACTAGATGGAAAGTGAAGAGTTGTGCTGGAGGGGTCTGGAGAAGTGTACAAAGAGTGTACATAGTTGTCCCTAGCAACTTTACTATTGTTTCACTGGGCATCCCATATTTCGCACACCCCATCCAAGTTTAATTCTCTCAATAAAACAACAAAAACAAAGCCAATGGACTGTTCATTGTCTTGGAGTGTCTGGGAAGTGAATGCTGGGCCAGGCAGGGTGACAGGTGGACCACAACACTCAGCGGCTCCTACGGCGGCACTGCTATATTACATTGACAGTTTACTAGACATTAGCATTATTTGCCCCAATGTGGTGATGGATTAATAAATCTGGTGCACAGGGCATTTTGGTGTGGAGGTTTATTTCAGTTTACATTTTTAAATCTAGAATGCATTAAATGTGATACTTTTGGCAGTTTTTGTTCTCTTTACGTCTATAAGTTCTATTGCACTCTCTGACATGCTATATCATTTTGTAAGGATTACTATTCAGTCAGTAGTGTAATTTCAGTACTTATTTTCATAATATTGTGATTTTCCTTTTATTTTAAAAGCAGCTTTAAAAGACTTTCTGTACAGGACAAAAATCTGTAGAATTTAGTAAATGATCTTGATTCACTGTATTATCTGCTAAAATAAAGAGCTAGCTGTGAAAAAGCAATACTTAGTGCAACAAGCTCTGAAATCTAATTAGAAAAAAACTCCAGTCACATCCTGTCTTTACAATTGCACAGCTGTATTATTTTGACATCTACATAAATATGAGAATAATACCATTAGAAATGGGAAAACAATTCCACAGACCAATTATAACTTCACAGTACTTCATTCATTATCTCCAATATATTTGCATTTCTACCAATTGTACTAATTCCTATAATTTCCTTGTTCAGTGGATATCAGTAGGAAAACATACTTTGACAGACACTTCAGGAAGGTAATGAGGATTTCGGAGGCGGGTGGTCATATAGAGTTTAAAATCCCTGCTGTAATGAATAACAGCTTCCCCAAGTCGGATGTATTCCACTCCATTCTGTTTAAACGTCTGTCTCAGCAGCAAAGGCTCCAAGATTGGATCAAGCTCTTCGGTGAGATTTTCTATCAGGACGGGTGTCCCGAACTAAGAAAATAAAAAAAGACATTTTAAAGGTGAGAGGAAAACAAAATGCAATCAGCCCGGGTAAATAAACAAAGAATGGTTGAATTAGTTCAGGGAAATGCTGTCAACCGTAATGTGATGCGGTTTCGAAGATACAGCCAAGACACCTTGGGAATCTGAGTGACAGATCTGTTAACCTAATAAGAAATTGCAGGGCTTTACATTATGTATTCACTTTATTCGGGTCCTGTAACTTTTCTGTTTGGTATTCCAGCTGAATCTTGGGCAGAAAAACAAAAAAACTGAAAATTCTCTATATTAAAATAGGTTATATAACCATGACTTGAATATCTGCAGAGAGCTGCTAGCTGTCAAAGTGCTTAATATGAGAGATTTGTCAGCTGTTTGCTTTATCGATTCTCCTTGAACAGAGCATTGCTGGTGGCCTTTGCTTTATTCCTGTAGAGGTCGTTTGGTTTTAAAGTACCAATATAAACTCTTGCTGTGGGAGTAATGTTAATGAGCGGAAGGTCAGCACAATCCGATGAAAGAGCTGCAATAATGCAATGACAACAGTTGGAATAAAAAAGATAAATACAATTAGAATTTAGCAAGGGTTTTTTTCTAACAGAAAATAACAGAGATGAACCTATTACCCTTTCTAAAATGGTAAAAATTGTGCAGGCAAAGCAGAAAAATATGTTTATATTTGAACTTATCTTGCTCTAGGAAAAAATAAAAAAACAGAATGGCTAAGAAAGCAAAGACAAGAAAGCTCAGACAGCACAGATAGAAATGATCAACATTAAACATGGTGTCCCCCATAGGTGGGTTTGGAAATTTGATGTCACTATCACTATAACTAGTTAACAATGTGAACAACAGCAGATTCTCCAAAATATGTACATTTTAAACTGCCCTTTAGCCTGCTATAATCGAATGGTAATTTACTATATTTAAAGTGTCACTCCAACCATTTCATCCAATCAGTCTGTGTCCCTGTTAGGAAATATAGCAAAGGTACCCCCCTCTATTTGCCCCCTCCCCTTTAAAACCGAATGAACACTTTTGACTAAAGTGACAAAAACACGTACCCTACATATCCTATTTTATTATGACTTTATGTTGTCTTCAGGTTGTAATGTTATTATCTTAATATGGTGGATGCTTAGGGATTTTCACTTGGTAGGAAGCATTGTCTTTTTCCCACTTAATAGGAGTTGCTCATCTGTTTGCCAATATGCTATGTTCTGCATTTGAGAAATCTTAATCTATTTTTTTCTTACAGATATTTACAAGGCTTCAGTAAACATTCCTTGGCATGAAGTGAAGTGAGAATTTTATCTCAGTGGTGCTAGTAAACAATCTGTGCTATAGGAAGGGAATTAATGCTGGTTGTGCAATAGAGTGGCCAGGAGCAAAGTGTACAGCAGATATACAAAAGTGGCTACATGGAGAGAAGACAATATACCTCTCAGCTCTGGTGGTAATTAGGGATGAGCTTAAAGTTTGGGCCAAACACATGTTTGTACAGAACCTTGGCTGTTTGAGTGTTCTGATGATCCCAGGACAGGAGGACAGCTTGCCAGGCTGTGTGGTCCACATAAGTGGTTAGTATGGATTTGTGGGGGGGGCCCATGCCTTTATTTGTTTGCACGGGTCTCACCTTAAAGCCTGTATCACATCCAAGGGTCACATGCCTGATGAAGGGGTGCTGCGCAGCCCCAACATTTTGCTCTCTTCCACTGTGATGTGATCACTTTGCAGAAATCTTTTTGACTTTATTTAAATATCCATGGTGTGCTGGAAAAAATGCACATAGATTCAAGGGTCTGGTGTACATTTTGGGAGGACCTCATGCCATATTTTTTGTGCAAGGTTTTCCCTCAAAATCCTCACCAGATCTTAAGGGTCTGGTATTCATTTTGTGGGGGAACCCATGTAACGTTTTCGTTTTTTACATAGGGGCCCACCAAAAATCCATACTAGAACTGAAGTATCTGGTATTGATTTTGGGAGACCCCATTTCTTTTTTGTACATTTATAGCAAAAGTGACATAGAAAAAAGCTGTTAATTCACTTGTTCCTTCATTCTTCCTTTATTTTGCAAATAGTGCAGTGGTGACTCCCCCAATACATACCAGATGCTCATCCTCCTTGATTTTTGGGGGCAAATGTGAATGGAGTGGCATCCATAGACTCCCATAGACTCCCATTCTCTTCCCAGTCTTCCTCCATTTATTCTCCATTTATTTTACAAGTGAAGAAGACTGGGACCTGGTTTCTGGAGCTTGCCCTGTACAGTGTGGGCTAGTTGGAGGTAATTCAGCTTGTGTGGACACTCAAACAGCCTTACTTAGGAGCAAGAGGTGATTTCAGTGGCAAATTTCCAAAGGCCCTGTTTTTCCCTCTGGTGATTCAGATATACAGAAGGGCCCAGCAACTGCTTGCGAGTGATGTAGTTCTGATAACTACACTGGTCATCTAGCTTATACTTTCTGGGAATATCTAGGTTCCTCAAAAAGTAGCCAGTCTCTAGGGTTTAAGTTCAAACTTGTACCTTGTATTAGTTCAAACTTGTACTCTTAGGTTGCTTTTATTTCTTTGTCCTCTTGCATAAGGCATTATGTCTTCTCATATGCAGTCAATGGGCTTTTGTTAAGATGGTCCATTTAGCATCTGTGGGTTGCAGTTGACATCTGATCGATAAGATGCCAAAGGCCAAATCCACTCTCATCCAAACAAGAGCATGTATGGTATCCAGTTGCATCATCCTCCATACTGTTAAAAGCATGCACATCCACAGAGGTGTGCCTAAACCAATATTGCTTCATCTCTGCAGTCAGATTCCCAAGCACTTCAAGGAGGGTGCTGTTGAATCTTTAAGGCTATGAGTTTCCTTAAGAGATACCCAGCAGGTATAGCAAATGTTTGATTAGCCTACACTCAAAGGTTCTGCCTTGATTGGAATTATTTGAGGCAGTCTATAATGAAAAAAAGATCTTCTCCAGAACTAAATTAAAGTATATGATATTAAAGCGAGGGTTGGTAGCATGAATGTGGTCTGACAGGGTACCATACTGATTATTCTCAACAAAATTAAGTCCTTTTAAATTAGTAACCTTTTGGTCTTTTTGATGATGTGTAAATGTGACCATTAGAGATGCATTAAAGTTGGATGTAAATCCGATTCATGAAATTTGAGCTGGGCACACATATATCTGCAGTGTTTTCTTATCTCTCTTCAAAGCCCTATGTCCCGTAGCTTTCTCCTGCCCCGTTCTTCTGTTATCAGCATGAGAACTAGTGACAAGTTCTCGGACACAGGAGATAAAAGCAGCCTGAGTTTTGTGTTGAGGAGGATGCTATAAATAGATTAGCAGAGTGCTGAATGTTTCAAGGAACAGATCTGAAAATCTCTACCTATGAGGAGAGTGGGCGTGTGCCTTTCCTCCAATCAGCTGTCTTAGCTGTATGCCCAGGCTTCACTGCAGTGTTAACCAGGAAGAGAAAATCTTCTAACACGATCTGAACTTTCTAAAGAATTCAGAAAGCTCAAGACAGCAGATATGCATGTAAAACTTATGTAGGGAGATTTGTTTCATCCCTGTGTATCATCTGAGGCTGTTCACTTCACTGGGTATATGTGAGGGTTTACATCCACTTTAAGTCTGACCTCGTTATTGGGTCACAGTATCTTGAAACTGTGGGATGCAAGTTATGGTCTAGGTAAGCCTAATATAACTCACCTGTATGTAAGGAGTCATCACATGTTGAAATGGCATGTATACATAACGTGCCTTTATGCCATTCTAGATAGACCTCATTGGTGCGAAAAGTTCTCCCATGAGCTGACAGGCGCAATTTGACTGACACAGCCACACAAGTTTTATTTTTCCTTCTATATATATGTGCTTAAGGGTAAGAGATTTGTCATGCTGATATATAGCTATGTATGTACATATAGCTATGTATGTGATCTCACACACAAGGGGTAATGCATATACTGTAAATATATTGTTTATATGGCTAATTTTGGTTGTTTCCTTTTTTTCTTGTAAAATAGTTTTTAGTGCTTGTGCATTCCTTTTTTAAAAAAAATCTCTGTTGGTCCTGATGAAACTGTGAATACACAAAACGCGTAGACCTCTTTCAAGGACATACATTTGGATATTTGCATTTTCCTACTGTTTTAACATGATTTTAAATCTACATGTGAATAAAAATTGATGTTTTTTACTATACACCTTCTATACGTGGTTGATATTGTTCTTTCTAGTGGTCCCCAATGGTACATTCCTAAGTCCCATTTACCTGGCCCAATTTTGTTAACCTAAAAGTCTGGTTTCAGGTGGCCATGTTCATCTTGTAAGGCTGTCATCACTGTTCTGTGCTTTTCAGAAAGGAACAGTTGCCAATTGTCTTCAGGATCGTTCAAGGCGAACCTTCAGTAGACCAACCAAGCATGAAGCTGTAACTGATCTAACTCTAACTATGAACCAAATTGCCTCCTTCAGAGAGTGTTAGCAAAAGGTCCAGATGACAGCTCTTCAGATCATTCAAAGATAGATGACATAAGGGGTACAGCTTTTAAGACAACAGCAGTGATAACTCCAATTCAGCCCTTGTCACTTCGCTGATCTGACGCTCAGCCCTTTGACACAGGGCTTAGATCCCTTCCAATGTCAGTTAGGTCCACTCTTCCTAAGAAGCCTCAGTATCATGCATCTCCATTGTTGACTCCTGGACAGTACTCCAAACTGAAGTTATATAAAGGACAGAGCTGTTAACCATCAATGTCCTGGGGCATCCATCTTGGCAGTCGCAAGTATAATTATGAGATAGTTTGTATCTGATTGTCCTCTAACTGTGCACTACAAAGTCTTTCAACACATCTACTACCACACACTTTAGGCCCAGAAACTTTATCTTGTGGGTGGGGTAATTCTTCCCAGAAGGAATGAGAGCCCAATCTCAGTTGTCTGTCTGTGTTCTTGAAATACTTTGTAACATCCCCCCAGTCCTCTGCTGGCTTCTACATTTTGTAAGGCCAATCTGGGTCAACATAGAATAAGACAGGGGTATGGGTCAAACTCCTGCTTCATCTGGAAAAAGGCCTGCTAACACTGGCCAGACCACCCCTCTTGTATGGAATTTTTAGCCCCTCTGGCTTGATAGGCCCAGTCAGGAGTCATTGAGTCATCTTCATCTTCTTTTGTCTTCAAGAGTTCACTGAATGGTTGGGCTATGTTAATAGACCCCTCCATGAACAACCTAAATAATAGGAACACAATCCAAAAACTGACATCGGTTTGGTAACATTTCAGGGTTTTGACTAAGAGGTGATGGCTTCTAGCTTCTTAGGATCAGTTGCCACTCCTTCCAAGGATATAACAGGCATCAGCCCTTATTTGTGAAGATGTTTCAGTACTTTCTTTAGTCATTGTTAGTACTCAAGTGTATTCCTGAAATCTATCAAGTCATCTAGATACAACACCTCAGTCAGGTTCATGTCTCCCACTGTCCACTCTATCAGAGCTTGAAAAGCCGCAGGGACTCCATCTATGCTTTCCTGCTGAACTCATAGAAACCAATGGGCAGATAAAAGCAATATTCTCTCTATCTTTGGGGTGCATAGAAATCTGATGGTACCTATCCCTCAAGTCCAACACCCTGAACCACTTGATCCCAGATCAGTCCCAGTGGTGTACTGATCAAGAACAATTCTCCGTTTGAAGGTATGATAGTTGATGCACAATCTGATGGACCCATCCATCTTCTGGAACACCACTTTAGAAAAAGCATAGGAAATGCTAGACCAATGTTTTTAAACTGGAGTTTGAATAGCCCTTAACAGTGCATTCATATCTGCCTAGCAGTGGCTTTAATATATCTCCTGCAGCAGAGAGATCAGGTGTTAGGTGTGGAGGTGAAGGGTGGGAAATATTAGTTAGAGAATGCTCTCCACTCTTCTCTTCATCCAATGGGTGGGCCCAAGTCCCAGGTTTTCAGGTAACAGGGGACCTCTTTGGTCTACTCCAAAATGGCCACCACTCCCCATGTACCCCAGATTGGGGTATTCATTGGGTAGAATTGCTTTGCTGGAATAACGCCTTTGGCTACCCCCACCAAAAGAGATGGTGAGATGGGGGTGGCTACATTCACCTGCCCCATCAGTATTTGGCCCTGTAACCTCTTAGGGAAGTCAGCGGGATTCTCCCTCAGGCCTGTAACAATACTTTCCTCAGACTAATTTAGAGATTAGCTCTATTCCAGAGTCCTTCTTGCCCTTTGAATCATTTTCAAGGATGATGTAAGGGGCCGGTTGGTCCCAGCTCAATTGGACTGAACCACAGAGACAAGTCACTTCTCCTAGCTGCAGGACTTTTTCTCTAGCCTCCATAGCCTTCACACTTAGCTGGAACCTTCTGCTTTTCAAGTGTTGTTACACTGATCGCAGCATGGGGTGCACATCCTCCAATGCAGAGTCACTTTCTGAGATAAAGGGTCTTAGGAGTTACCTTACCAGGTTTGAATTCATCCCCGTTATTAAAAAACTCTTGATGGAGCCGAGGGACAAAGGACACATCATGGCAAGTGTATTGAAGGTTCCTGGTTGTCTGATGGGGGTCAAACACATACTTAACTGGGAGACACCGATAATATGTGAATCTCTCAGTTCTGATTAGACATGTGCAATTTGTTTTGTTCCAAATTTGTTTTTAGACTAAATTAGACAGATTGTTAATTTGGAAAGCCACAGCTTCCTTTATAATCCCAGCTGCCCTGGGGACTTTCTTGTGACCATGGCTTCAGGTAAGTAAAATGGGCATTCAGATAGATATTTTTTTCATACCAGCAGTTGGTTAGAGAAGGGTGGGATGGAGGGGGGTGTGAATGTGGGGTTGCTAATATCCTGGAGTTGGGTCCTAAGCTTTCACTAAGCCCTTGCTTCTTCTGGGTCTCCAGAATGTCTCACTTATCCAATGCCTGTTTAGCCTGCTACATCACATCAATTTTTTAAAAACCTCTTCACCAGAAGACACTGGCTGACTTCCTGAGCAGTAGGGATGAGCTTCGAGTTCGAGTCGAACTCATGTTCGACTCGAACATTGGCTGTTCGCAAGTTCGCCGAACAGCGAACAATTTGGGGTGTTCGCGGCAAATTCGAATGCCGCGGAACACCCTTTAAAAGTCTATGGGAGAAATCAAAAGTGCTAATTTTAAAGGCTAATATGCAAGTTATTGTCATAAAAAGTGTTTGGGGACCCAGGTCCTGCCCCAGGGGACATGGATCAATGCAAAAAAAAGTTTTAAAAACGGCCGTTTTTTCAGGAGCAGTGATTTTAATAATGTGTTTAGAACAGTCTGACAGCAAAATGACATTTTGAAGGATAAAACTCATTTAAAACTACCCGCGGCTATTGCATTGCCGACAATACACATAGAAATTCATTGATAAAAATGGCATGGGAATTCCCCAAAGGGGAATCCCGAACCAAAATTTAAAAAAAAAAATGACGTGGGAGTCCCCCTAAATTCCATACCAGGCCCTTCAGGTCTGATATGGATATTAAGGGGAACCCCGGCCAAAATTAAAAAAAAAAAATGACGTGGGGTTTCCCCTAAATTCCATACCAGACCCTTCAGGTCTGGTATGGATTTTAAGGGGAACCCCGCGCCAAAAAAAAAAAAAAACGGCGTGGGGTCCCCCCAAAGATCCATACCAGACCCTTATCCGAGCACACAACCTGGCAGGCCGCAGGAAAAGAGGGGGGGACGAGAGTGCGGCCCCCCCCCGAACCGTACCAGGCCACATGCCCTCAACATTGGGAGGGTGCTTTGGGGTAGCCCCCCAAAACACCTTGTCCCCATGTTGATAAGGACAAGGGCCTCATCCCCACAACCCTGGCCGGTGGTTGTGGGGGTCTGCGGGCGGGGGGCTTATCGGAATCTGGAAGCCCCCTTTAACAAGGGGACCCCCAGATCCCGGCCCCCCCTGTGTGAAATGGTAAGGGGGTACAAAAGTACCCCTACCATTTCACTAAAAAACTGTCAAAAATGTTAAAAATGACAAGAGACAGTTTTTGAGAATTCCTTTATTTAAATACTTCTTCTTTCTTCTATCTTCCTTCATCTTCTGGTTCTTCTGGTTCTTCTGGCTCTTCTGGTTCTTCCTCCGGCGTTCTCGTCCAGCATCTCCTCTGCGGCGTCTTCTATCTTCTTCTCCTCGGGCCGCTCCGCACCCATGGCATGGGGGGAGGCTCCCGCTCTTCTCTTCTTCTTCATCTTCTTCTCTTCTTCTTTTCTTCTCTTCTTCATTTTCTTCTCCAGGCCGCTCCGCACCCATGCTGGCATGGAGGGAGGCTCCCGCTGTGTGACGGCGCTCCTCGTCTGACAGTTCTTAAATAACGGGGGGCGGGGCCACCCGGTGACCCCGCCCCCCTCTGACGCACGGTGACTTGACGGGACTTCCCTGTGACGTCACGGGGAATGCCACAGGGAAGTCCCGTCATGTCCCGTGCGTCAGAGGGGGGCGGAGCGGCCCGGAGAAGAAAATGAAGAAGACAAGAAGAGAAGAAGAGAAGAAAAGAAGAAGAGAAGAAGATGAAGAAGATGAAGAGAAGAGCGGGAGCCTCCCCCCCATGCAATGGGTGCGGAGCGGCCCGAGGAGAAGAAGATAGAAGACGCCGCGGAGGAGATGCTGGACGAGAACACCGGAGGAAGAACCAGAAGAGCCAGAAGAACCAGAAGAACCAGAAGATGAAGGAAGATAGAAGAAAGAAGAAGTATTTAAATAAAGGAATTGTCAAAAACTGTCTCTTGTCATTTTTAACATTTTTGACAGTTTTTTAGTGAAATGGTAGGGGTACTTTTGTACCCCCTTACCATTTATCACAGGGGGGGGCCGGGATCTGGGGGTCCCCTTGTTAAAGGGGGCTTCCAGATTCCGATAAGTCCCCCGCCCGCAGACCCCCACAACCACCGGCCAGGGTTGTGGGGATGAGACCCTTGTCCTCATCAACATGGGGACAAGGTGTTTTGGGGGGCTACCCCAAAGCACCCTTCCAATGTTGAGGGCATGTGGCCTGGTACGGTTCAGGAGGGGGGGGCCGCACTCTCGTCCCCCCCTCTTTTCCTGCGGCCTGCCAGGTTGCGTGCTAGGATAAGGGTCTGGTATGGATTTTTGGGGGGACCCCACGCTGTTTTTTTTTTTTTTTTTTGGCACGGGGTTCCCCTTAAAATCCATACCAGACCTAAAGGGTCTGGTATGGAATTTAGGGGGAACCCCACGTCATTTTTTTTTTTAAATTTTGGCCGGGGTTCCCCTTAATATCCATACCAGACCTGAAGGGCCTGGTATGGAATTTAGGGGGACTCCCACGTTATTTTTTTTTTTTAATTTTGGTTCGGGATTCCCCTTTGGGGAATTCCCATGCCGTTTTTATCAATGAACTTCTATGTGTATTGTCGGCAATGCAATAGCCGCGGGTAGTTTTAAATGAGTTTTTTCCTTCAAAATGTCATTTTGCTGTCAGACTGTTCTAAACACAGGAAACATGCGCCCCTTTACAGGCATACTATAGACACCCCCCAGGTACGAAATTTAAAGGGATATTACACTTTTATTGTTTGACTTTAAGCATTATTAAAATCACTGCTCCTGAAAAAACGGCCGTTTTTAAAACTTTTTTTTGCATTGATCCATGTCCCCTGGGGCAGGACCCAGGTCCCCAAACACTTTTTATGACAATAACTTGCATATTAGCCTTTAAAATTAGCACTTTTGATTATTCATGTTCGTGTCCCATAGACTTTAACGGTGTTCGCGTGTTCAAACGAACTTTTTTCCTGTTCGCATGTTCTGGTGCGAACCGAACAGGGGGGTGTTCGGCTCATCCCTACTGAGCAGAGTCTCAATCACTGTTAACCAGACCCAGTGTAAGAAGGGCTGCTCATAGTCCAGGGCTGCAATGAATTTAGGTCCTATTTTGGCTATGGGTGTTGGTGCAGGGATTCTTTTTGTCAATGCTGCCTGACTTCTATGCTCAGGATTGTTAGTTGGCATTCTGGTTTGAACTTGGCAAGCTTCAACATTGCTGATCAACTGTAGACTGGCTCCCTGAAAACAGGCAGGGATGCCTCTCCTCCACTCCAGCAATGCATAAGTGTTGAAGGTGGTCTGATCCACTTTTTCACCCAACCTAAAAACTCTGCTGTCAGGTGCCAGGGCCAACATTGCTTTAAAACTGTTTTTCAGGCAGCGTTGACCCTTAAAATCCCAAGGGTTAACAGTGTAAACAGGCACACATGGCTAAAGGCCACTCCAGACGTTTAGGCAGCTCCATCCATCCACATGCTCTCCCTTCAGCTCAGCTCTTTCTCCCATCTCTCCTCCATCCAGTGGGTGTGCCCAAGTCCCAGGTTTTCAGCTGACAGGTGATCGCTTCAAAACTTGGTCTACTCCAAAATGGCCGCCACTCCCCATGCACTGGGGGCTACTTTACAGTTCAACACTGTCTATACTGCAGAAAGGGAGCAATAAATTACAAAAAGGGGGAAACATTCTGCAGATAATTTGAAGGAGCCACATGCTACAATACTAACTCTAACTAGTATACGTATTACTATAATGCTATTATACACCCAGCTAGAAAACTATAATGTTTCAAAAGCACACACATTTAGTAAGAAGTTCAATATCTTAGCATCCCTAAATCCAAAGTCACAAACTATATTTACTTTCAGTCATGTATTACTCTGTAGTTGGCAAACATCTTGACATACAGCTGGGATCTTAGCGAAAACATCCAACTGTTAAAATTAAGCTACTAATCTACAATGGATGGTTTGCATTCTCAGTGTAAAACTGTTAACAAAACCCCCACAAGGCTGAGATTCGCCTGTTTTGCTTCTTGGTGAAGTGAAACGGACTTGAAAGGAAAATAAAAACTGTGTCAGTCTCACTCTGTGCCAACTGACCCCATGGGATGAAACAGACAGATTTCCTGCTCTGGAGGGTCTTTCTTGAGAGTTTTTTTATTTCTAAAAACCTCAAGGCAGCCTTGCTCAACCATGTAGAAATAACAATTCTACCTACATAAAGGAGACGGCACAATGAGCAGGCTTTCACTCTAGCCCAGTCTATGTGAACTCTCCTCTGTTTCTTTTTTAACTTTAGACTGCATTGTACTTCACAATACAATACGACAAGGTTATGATGATGAAAAAATATATTGGAAAAACTGACTTTATTTAGGAAGCCTCAAACACAGAACAATTTTCTTATAGTGACTCTTGTTAATGGTTAATTGTTTATTATAAAATCTATAAGCAAAAAATAAATAGTTTTACAAAAAAATACTGTCAGGACATTTTTATATCTAACTGTGAGATGGAAGTAGACCTGGAAGTAGACACCAGTTTGCATTGCTCCTGTCCTTGCTGTCAATTTGAGACCTATATCCAGTTAAATATTAGGATGAGCACCAAACGTAATTAACGAATACCTTGGCACTGTTAACCAAAATCTATATTTTTTTGAGGTTTAATATCACTATAATAAGATTTGATAAATAAGAGTTCTTGACCGTGGGTGAAAGCATCTACACAAGAACAGACATTTATTGGTAAATAATAAACAGGTCTAAATCTAACAACCAGCAATCCATTTGGTTACAAAGAAAAATTATTACGCAAGCTCTAACATAGTACTGTATACGGATATTTAGAAAGAAAAGACATAAAAAAAAATGTAGATAATTGCCAGGGTTATATTCCATAGTTACTATTGAACAGTGCATGAGGGCCCCATTCTAGTATCTGGTGTTCCAAAACTTTTCTTTAGATCTCCCTCAAAGTATCTGGACTCAAATAGGCCTCCCCTACATTGGCTTGCATGGGGCCATCCTGATTGGTGGGCCTTTCTATTCTAAATATTCTAATCTAGCACATCTCTACAGGTTTGGATCATTCCCAATCCCCTCTAATTAGCATAAGCCCATCCCCTTTAAGTCAAATCCATTTTCGAAGGAAAATGAAGTATGCCCAATTTGCAAGCTTTTTGAAGGGAAAATTCTGTATTCATGACAAGATGGCCAACCTCATTGCATATCTAAACATCCTTTTAAGTAGATATATGTAAAACAAAGAGGTTTGGGTCCCATTGTTCAGATAAACAAACTTAGGCACCAAATTGTCTGTGAAAAACATTCTAACATACAGTAGTGATTAAAAGAGTATTCCCCTTGGCAAAAAATTACTTCAGAAAATAGGCATATTAGAAGACATATTGCACATATTCTCATTGATGAAACTCTATTTGAAATATATTCATAATTATAATATTATTTACATCTGTTAATGGTGATTTCACATAAACCATCATACTTTAACAGCACTTCCTAGGCTATAATAAAACCTCTTACTTCAGCAAGGTGTGCCTTATGCAGCGTACACATGGGCGGACTTTTCGACCGGACTGGTCCGACAGTCTATCCGACGGACTTTCGGTGGTCTTCCGACGGACTTTCCCAACGGACGGACTTGCCTACACACGATCACACCAAAGTGTGATGGATTCGTACGTGATGACGTATGACCAGACTAAAATAAGGAAGTTGATAGGCAGTAGCCAATAGCTGCCCTAGCGTTGGTTTTTATCCGTCGGACTAGCATACAGACGAGCGGACGTTTTGACCGGACTCGAGTCCATCGGAAAGATTTGAAACATGTTCCAAATCTAAAGTCCGCCAGTTTTTTGACTGAAAAAAGTCTGCTGCAGGTCCAATGAAGCCCACACACAGTCCAATTGTCCGCCGGACTCGGTCCGTCGGACCAGTCCGGTCGAAAAGTCTGCTTGTGTGTACGCGGCCTTACAGACGACTTGTATAATATACAGTTTAACCAAGGATTCTTTTATTTTCTTTTGTGTAAATCATAAGATTAAAATCCTCCAAAAACAACATGGTGATATTTTAAACCTCAAGGGCCAATTGTCAAGCCTACAGTACATGTGGTAAGTAAATAAAAGAGCTCCAGGTTGAATTATATGCGCAAGACTCCTTACTGGAGTAAAAAGTGTCATTTTCAGATCTACAGGGATACGTAGGTGGATATTTACTAAAACTGGTGCACACAGAATCTGGTGCAGCTGTGCATTGTAGAATGCAAAAAACATTAGCAGAAAGAGGGACTTTATCGATGCTCTGCTCCTCAGGAGTGTATACACAGAGAGAACGTTTTTTCTTAAAAAATCAAGTTTTTATTCCATGTCAAAGATAAAAAAAAATGTCAGCAATACAATCATTAAAAAAAAATATACCAGACACATATAGCCTTCAACCTGAATAGAAAAAAACAATAGGGAATACATATAGTTATATCATATTCACATTACATAGAGTTTACAATGATGGAGTAGTCACAGAATAAAGGCTGGAAGGCAAATCAAACTTCTATGTGTTTCGCTTTGAAAGCTTCAACAGGAGCACACTTATTGTGAGCTGGTATATCTATGCAATAGCATGAGCATGAGAACCACTCCAGTTCCAGACTCCTTAATGCCACTCCAAGGACCCATAGAGACTGCAAAGATCAAGGTCGCATTGAATGCTCTTTCACCCCATGTGTCAATAAGTCATGCATTGCTTATGTTCAGGAGAGGAGCTTTTGGGAATGAAAAGTGTCTAACCCACACAAACGCATCTAGACGTGCCTAAACGAAAGGTGTGTTTAGCGCTTGGGAAGAGAGCATTTATTAATTTCAATGGCCAGAGTAAATTACAATTCTGGCCAATGAAAGACATAAACACCCAGTCTTTTGGGCTGCTATAGCTATAGTTATAACACTCTAAACTTTCATTCCTAAATTAGTGACTGCTGCTTAGACAGTGAATACAAGCAGGTGTTTGTTCCTTGATATTTTTAATTTTACTGATTTTTCTCATAACACATTTCTAAGATTTAGGTGTTTATAACACCTTGATGTTAAACTGATTTTTCTCTAAATGAATACCTGTGGCTAGAGCTATACCACCCTAAAAATAATAAGAAACTCTGAGGTCCCATTAGCACAAGACTGTAAAATTAAAGTAGCCTTAACATGTTACTCACACCAGATATATAGCTTAATTGTAAATGGTGGTGCACAGTCTATTATGTGAATAAATGTGAGCAGTGCAGTTAAAAAACACATATTCAATATACACATCAAACATCAAATAAATACATATGTGATTCATCTCAAGTGCATCAATACAGCCAAATAACTAAAAGTAGCTAAGAAATAATGTCCCAGTGCAGTTAAATAAATAATTCACTTCTGTCATCTGTTCTCCTTTAAATGTGGGGATTAAAACTGTGTGCTTCCACCATCACCTCAGTGCTCACAGAACTCTCTCCTCACTCCCATAAAACAAGAGCCTTAAAATACGGTTCCAGTTATGTGGTCTGGTTATCCTTCTGCGAGGAATCCTTCTCTTTTATCTCTCTTTTATCCCGCTGTTGTGTGCTTGGTTAGAGGGTCTTAGCACCTTCTGAGATTTCACTAGCCTCATTCATCCATATGTTAGGATAGAATAAACATAATGCCTCTGCTTCAGCCATACCCTACGCGTTGCGTTACACCACGCCACGCCACATGACTTCCTCCGGGGAACCTATATTGATGCACTTGAGGTTAATGGTATATGTGTTTATTTTATGTTTGATGTGTATATTGAATATTTGTTTTTTAAGTGCACTTCTCATATTTATTCACATGATAGACTGTGTAACACCATTTACAATTGAACTACTGTATATACAGTATCTAGTGTGTATGTGTGAACACATTAGGTGTTGCAGCAATCTTTACTTTGCACCTTTGTTTGTATCATTATTGATTATTTCAACAATTATCTACAATGTATTACATCACTAACACTGCCAGGTAGTGCAGGGGATAACACTTAAAGTGATACTAAAGTCTTGTTTTTTTTTAAATAATAAACATGTTATACTTACTTGCTATGTGAAATGGTTTTGCACAGAGCAGTCCTGCTCCTCCTCTTCTTGGGTCCCTCACTGGCTCCCCTGGCCCATCCCTCCTGTTGAGTGCCCCACAGCAAGAAGCTTACTATGGGGGCACCCAAGCCGAGTTGCAGCTCCATGTGTCCATTCAGACATAGAGCAGTGGTTCGACCCCACCCCCTCTCTCTCCTAAATAGCTAACTGACTTTGAATGAAAGCAGCAGGAGCCAATGGTGCCGCTGCTGTGTCTCAGCCAATCAGGAGGTAGAGTTCCGGACGGCCGAGTCACTCAAGCACATCGCTGGATAGAGATGGGGCTTAGGTAAGTATTAGGGGGGCTAAGGGGGGCTGATGCACACAGAAGGTTTTTTTATCTTAGTGCATAGAATGCATTAAGATAAAAAAAAAACCCTCTGCTTTTACAACAACTTTAAATTTTATGTTACTCACACCATTCCACGTTTGTGCATGTGTCCAAACCCAATGGAATGATACTGTTTAGTGATTCAGTTTATGGTATACTCAACTATTACACGGCACATATTTTGGGTTTGTACTGTATAAATCAGGGTTAGTTGAGGTTGAGCAGCCTGCAGGGGCTAGTGATTGTCTGTTGTCTCAATTCACATACCAAATACTAAAATACTGAAAACCACATACCAAATACTAAAACAAATTTAAATAATTTAAAAGGCAAATAAGCAGGAAAATATAGGTGTATATCTAGCACGGTTTAAAGTGTACCATGTAACTTAGGGTTTAAATGAACCATCATCTCTAAAAATTACCAGTGTTTAGCACTTTAGCACTTGTACAGTTTCAGCCACACTTAAGTCTAACACACCTACTAATGTTTAGTGCAGAAACATTTTTAAAATCTCATAATGCAAAAGACACACCACATTTTGTAATATTATTTATGGGTAGAAAATGAATAAAGCACTCCCATTAAAATTAGATTAAAATGGTCACATCAGTTATATGTTATTTGTTGTTCCCTGTGTTACATTTTCATTATAAGGATAATAATATAGAAAATATGATTAATTAAAATAGATATTCAAAGAATACCTAATATACAACAGTGCAAAGCAGTAAGGCAGAAACTGATTTCATTTCAAAACATGACAAACAGGCCAGTGCTATACTGTTCGTACAGCCAATTGTTCATAACATTTTCAGAATTATCTGAATAGGCAGAAAGCCATGCAATGAGTGGTGAACAGGTGCCTTGGGGTCATAAATCATAATAAAGAGCTCGACAAGATGACAGAGACTAACAAGGTAATTATAACTTAAACACTGTAACGTGTAAAGAATTAACTACACTTTCTCTATGCTCTTCAGATTTCAGTCTTTTAATCTCCTCACAGATATTCAGGCTTTGAGCAAGGAAAAATCATTTACATTCTCAGTACCTGTATACTGTTACCAACAGTTCGAAGATAGTCTGTGTCTGTTGCTTTACAGATTTGGATCTTATTGATTTTTTCCATGTTTTTAATCCATTTGTTTGCCTGGCCTTGAGGGTCAACCATAAGAGGCCATCGCTGAGCTGATGTCACAATAATGGCATTTTCTATGGAAAAACTGAGACAGATGTTAGTTCATACACGTTCCTCTTTTTTCATATTTATCCTGTCTTTACCCAAAATTTGTTGTACAACAAAATAGCTGACATACTTGTCTTTTGGCAGCCCATGAAATTGCCATTCCATTATTTTCACAGGATCTCCTAAGGTGCTTGAGAGTGCAAATTCATCAGAGACAGGAATGTGTTTGTCTCTACACAATTTGAACCATTTTTTTAATATTTCCTTAAGGCAAAAAGAAATTAATACTATTTAGTGACAGGAAAACATGATTTTGATGTATAATGATTAGTCTGAGTTTTTCTAGGGTTTTTTTTCCTGCATGTGTATTTTTTTAGACTTCTTTCTTTTTCTAAACTGGACAGTTTAAGCCACAAGTAAATTATCTTTTTTTTTTACTTAGCTTTTATCTCCTCCTAGTTTTCCTTCTCCCCCTCCACTCATGTTATTCTCCCACTACACTTTTCCTTGCCTCTCTTTTTTCTACTCAAAAGTCACAGGTTGCATTGCATGATTAATGAACAGACACAAATGAACTGCCTCCTGGTACTTCATTATTCCTTGTAGCTAAAGATGAATATGTTCTTGGTCCGTCTACATTTGTCCATTTGGTCTTCTTGGTCCATTTGCGTTCTCTCACCTTGAAAAGAGATTTTTACAACTTACCTTACCTCTTACTGCCTAATGCCTGAAGTTGAAAGTTTCAGTATTCCTGATAGAATTCTCAACCTAAAATATATCAGCTTCATAAATCTATATTCTATATTTTAGCTTTTTAGACTCTATATTCTAAATCTATAAATTGAGAGACAACATTCATAAGTTGCCGTTGAATTGACAAAAGGATTCTTGAATCTCAAAGCTTGAAAAACCAGTATGTGGCATTGACAAGGATTTTGACACATATATTCCTTTGAGCTGCTGGCTTATGTCGCTGTTAAGAGTTTATTAGTGATTAGCAACCTGAAGGGCCAAGTTTGAGGTACAACTTAGGCCTCTTGAACATTTTACTTCCCAAAAGTTACATGGTGTGATTTTATTATTTGTAAGTAATTTGCCTTTCTACCCAGTCCCACAACAAGTCATATTATTACTTTGTAACAGCACCTGGTCATCTATGCCTGCCTGGAAATTCCCCAAACTTTCCTATCTGGATAAATAGCTTTCTTTTCTTATGCCCCGTACACACGGTCAGATTTTCCGACAGAAAATGTGTGATAGGACCTTGTTGTCGGAAATTCCGACTGTGTGTAGGCTCCATCACACATTTTCCATCAGATTTTCCGACACACAAAGTTTGAGAGCAAGATATAAAATTTTCCAACAACAAAATCCGTTGTTGGAAATTCCGATCGTGTGTACACAAATCCGACGGACAAAGTGCTACGCATGCTCAGAATAAATAAAGAGATGAAAGCTATTGGCCACTGCCCCGTTTATAGTCCCGACGTACGTGTTTTACGTCACCGCGTTCAGAACGATCGGATTTTCCGACAACTTTGTGTGACCGTGTGTATGCAAGACAAGTTTGAGCCAACATCCATCTGAAAAAATCCTAGGATTTTGTTGTCGGAATGTCCGAACAAAGTCCAACCATATGTACGGGGCATAACTCATGTACATTCACAAAAATTGCAACACCTAAATTACTCAAGAGAAGCTTCCCCTCTTCATATTCTTATTCAGCGCCCAAATAATCTGCAGTGTTAAAGACGGGTTTCCATACAGGCAGTGTGCTAATGGTTGCCAATTGGCTATGCTAACTGTCAGTAGTTTACCACTTTACTTGACTGTTTTTTTTTTCTGTGACTGTGCTACTGATGAGCTATATTACACACATTTGTATTTTTAATTTGCTGCTGTTCATGGACAAATATTAACATTTTATATTCTTACAGAGGTAAGGTATTAGGCATAATTTCTGCCACTGACTGGCAGTAATGCAAATATTTTTATTTGTAACCTGCTTCTGTTTGTGAACAAGTACCATGAGATTTTCTATGACAATGAAAGGTTGCAGCACAACATATTCTCACAATATAATTGTAATATTTACAGCATCATAATTAATTCAAGATCACGTAATTTGTTTGATTAAAAACACGGGTGTGAAGTTAAAGTGTTACTAAACCCAGGACCCTGCACTAAATCTGGTCTTCCACAGTACACAGAACATGTAAATGCAATAGTTTTAGTAAATATAAACTGATAAATACCCTTTTTTCATCAGCAGCTAGAGCAGTCTTGTAACTTCTATCTATTTCTGGTTAAAGCTTGTAGGAGGACTTTTCATTCTTCTCTGACTGTCCTGCAAGGCTGACCCTCTGTCTGGACAGTGCTGATTGGCCCTATGCTGATCACATGCACTCTCCCAAGAAAAAAAAACTCTCTAGCAATACACACCAAACTGAGCATGTGCAGCTTGTCCTCTAGCCTCTGTTCTATCAAGAGATGGTTTGGGGACTGTGGAAGAAGGGAGGAACAGAGAAGACAGGATCAAGCAGCCTTTTTACACAATGCAGAGGATTAAACCCTTAGGTTCCACAGTGAGTATACAACCCCTGGCAAAAATTATGGAATCACCAGTCCCTGAGGATGTTCCTTCAGTTGTTTATTGTTGTAGAAAAAAAGCAGATCACAGACATGGCCAAAAACGAAAGGCATTTCAAATGGCAACTTTCTGGCTTTAAGAAACACTAAAAGAAATCAAGAAAATTAATTGTGGTGGCCAGCAACAGTTAGATTTATATAACAAGCACAGGGAATAAATTATGGAATCACTCAATTATGAGGAAAAAATTATGGAATCATGAAAAACAAACAAACAAAATAACACTCCAACACATCACTAGTACTTTGTTGCACCACCTCTGGCTTTTATAACTGCTTGCAGTCTCCGAGGCATTGACTTAATGAGTGATAAACAGTACTCTTCATCAATCTGGCTCCAGCCTTGTCTGATTGCTGTTGCCAAATCATCTTTGCAGGTTGGAGCCTTGTCATGGACCATTTTCTTTAACTTCCACCACAGATTTTCAATTGGATTTAGATCCAGACTGTTTGCAGGCCATGACATTGACCTTATGTGTCTTTCTTCAAGGAATTTTTTCACAGTTTTTGCTCTATGACAAGATGCATTATCATCTTGATAAATGATTTCATCATCCCCAAACATCCTTTCAATAGATGGGATAAGAAAAGTGTCCAAAATTTCAATGTAAACCTGTGCATTTATTGAAGATTTAATGACAGCCATCATAATTGACTGTGGAAATTTGCATGTTTTCTTCAGACAGTCGTCTGCATAAATCTCATTGGAACAGCACCAAACAAAAGTTCCAGCATCATCACCTTGCCCAATGCAGATTCGAGATTCATCACTGAATATGACTTTCATCCAATCATCCACAGTCCACCGTTGCCTTTCCTTAGCCCATTGTAACCTTGTTTTTTTGTGTTTAGGTGTTAGAGATGGCTTTCTTTTAGCTTTTCTGTATGTAAATCCCATTGCCTTTAGGCGGTTTCTTACAGTTCGGTCACAGATGTTGACTCCAGTTTCCTCCCATTTGTTCCTCATTTGTTTTGTTGTACATTTTCTGTTTTCAAGGCATATTGCTTTAAGTTTTATGTCTTGACGCTTTGATGTCTTCCTTGGTCTACCAGTATGCTTGCCTTTAACCACCTTCCCATGTTGTTTGTATTTGGTCCATGTTTTAGACACAGCCGACTGTGAACAACCAACATCTTGTGCAACACTGCGTGATGATTTACCCTCTTTACCTACATACTAACAAGCAGATTTAATCTGATGCAGGTGTTAGTGTTTGTAATGAAAATTTACAGGGTGATTCCATAATTTTTTCCTCAGAATTGAGTGATTCCATAATTTATTCCCTGTGCTTGTTCTGTAAATCTAACTGTTGCTGGCCACCACAATTATTTTTCTTGATTTCTTTTAGTGTTTCTTAAAGCCAGAAAGTTGCCATTTGAAATGCCTTTAGTTTTTGGCCATGTCTGTGATCTGCTTTTTTTCTACAACAATAAACAACTGAAGGAACATCCTCAGGGACTGGTGATTCCATAATTTTTGCCAGGGGTTGTAACAAGCATGCTTTACTGCATTTACAGAGTTATTTTACTGTTGTGGATTTAGTAACACTTTAAAGAGTAAAACCATGGCTGTTACCCAGGTTTCTCTCCTGATCTGGACTACAAATACGTCTTCCTCTATCCATCTTCATTAGATAAGAGGAGGGGAATTTGTTTACAGTAGATAGCTGTAGGAAAATAGCCTTTTTTATGCTTTCATTTAAGGTGTCAAGGACATTGCATTTCTGGCAAGATCTGCATGTATTTTCTGCACTTGGTAAAAATGTTCTTAGCCTAAAAATTAAAACAAATTCAGCCACCACATTTAAGCACCAATAAGCTACAATATTTTACATTTTCTTGGATTTAGATATTCTTTACAGTGTAAGTTCACCTTTACAGAAAAACTGTAAGGTGAACTTATACTGGACCCCCTCCCCATCCCCCATGGTCCCACTGTACCTGAAGCCAGAAATCACTTGTTAGGACACATAGGGTCGCTGCTTCACCGGTCCGGGGATTTGAAATCCCCGTGGATTTCTCTCTTCTTTTCCCCCAGTGACAGGATGGGCTAGGCAGTTCTGATTAGTCGGCGCAGTCCATGTGATGACGCCGACCAATTAGAATACCTCCTATACGTACCTTTATGAGGTACGTTTAGGAGATTAAGGAGACTCTTGAACTGTGGAAGCTATGCAAGGCAAGCAAAGGGCAATGACTAGTCACTAGTATTATCAATAGATTGCTTATAGATGGTCTTTTTCCAATGACTGAGATGGTCATCTTTGGTAAAGGCAGGGCTTTGACTTCTAACTTTAGAGCCCCCCATTACCTGGATATCTTATGACTGGTGGGGGAATATTCACAGTAGGAGAGGTGCAAATACCAGAATAAACAAATTGGAATCTGAGTTTTCCCTTCAATAAGAAGTGCAGTGGGTAGCATAGCATTGACATTATCATATCTCACTCAAACTCTCAAGAGACTAGTAGTCAGAGGCTCAATGTGTTAGACAGCAATGTCACATCACAGATATATAGCCTTGAAGTGTTACTAAACCCAAACAGTAAAATCGATCTGTATATGCAGTAAAGCATGCTTGTTATACTCACCGTGGAACCTAAGTGGTCAATCCTCTACATTGTGTAAAAAGGCTGTTTGATCCTGTATGCACAGATCCTTCCCTTCTTGCACTGCCCCCAAAACATGTCCGGATAAGACAGAGTTACTGGAGTCAGGATGCACATGCTCAGTTTGATGTGTATTGCTAAAGAGATTTTTTTTTCTTGGGAGAGTGCATGTGACCAGCACAGGGCCAATAAGCACTGTCCAGACAGAGGGTCAGGGGTCCTGCATCCTAATAGGACAGCCAGTACAGTAAGAAAACTTCTCCTACAAGCTTTAACCAGGAACCGATAGAAGTCACAAGACTGCTATATACTGCTGATTAGAAAAGGTATTTAGCAGTTTATATTTACTAAAATTAGTAACGCTTTAAGACTGTAAGCACAGGAATGCCTAGGCACAGAAAGCTCAAAACCATTTTTTTCAAGAGGAATTGAAGAGAAAGGTAAATCTTTCAGGTTACTTCCAAAGCACAAATAACATTTTTAAATGTTTCCTATAACATAGAAAATCTTCACCTTTTGAGTTCTGGTTCATTTTATTTAGTGAAATATGTCATACGGATATTCTTAATTCAAACTGGAAGTACCATCCAGTGAAGTGAGAATGCCTCTATTGTATGTTCTTGGAAAAGGTATTTTGTATTTAAAATATTTAAAGTTACACAAAAGTGGAGCCTAAATAAATTAGGTACAATTCACTTAAACTACAATAACCACTTTAAATGTTCTTAAACCCATGTCCATATATAATCACACTATAATTCTTTTTCCATCTTTAAACTGTGTGCCTAGTGTTTACTGCCAGCTCATTTCCTGCTTGATAAAGCATGATGATTTTGTTTTTTATCAACGCTTTCCAGATAGAACAGCTACTGCTACAATATGAAAAATGAATCAAATGTACTGATGTAAATTAAACAAACTAACCTCCTTAAAACATAATACAATATTATTTACCATGAAAATGAGAAAATGCTATCTCTAATCAAAAATGATGTATTGACAGGGGTAATGATCTTTGCAGTGAATGAGATCTTTTTTTTTTTTTTCATTTTCTAAACCATTTATAAAAAAGGGCTAATAGTGTATAAGTGGTTCATATAGATTAAAAATTCCTAAATCATCTACAATAGTTTTGCTATATGGGCCATAGGTAGATGCATAGATGATTTGTTGTAACACACTCATACTATTTATAAGAAAATCAACAAACATGTCAAAACAACATATCAGAATTAATGCTTTTTACAGTTCATTATATAAAGCTATCTGTTAGTTTTACAACTAAGAACCAACAATGGGGGTTCAGTATAATAGGGCTCATTAAAATAGGAAAAACAGTTTGAAAGAATGATAACTATTTTACTCAAAGCGACAGTCACTGTTATTTGATTTGCGCTATAAAAGCAACTACATAACAATCAGTTGCTATGGGAAATACCTCAACTTTTCTAAATAAATTGTCTAAATTGTGTGAAACAGCCATTAGTTATTAAATATTTTTTGGGAAATGATAGACTACCAAATATGGATGAACAGCTCCTAATACTACATACCTGTCTAAATTCTGAAGTAAATGAACCCAAATAGGCCACAATACCAGCACTTAGCAACATATCTCCAACAATGTTCTGGTACGTATCTCCCATTTGTGTAGCTATGCTCCTCCACCGCTGTTTTTCTCCACCAAGTCCATTAATTAGCTTTTCTGCTCGGTCCAGCTTCAACCTTAAATGATTAACAAATATGTTATGAAAATGACTCTTACTGCATTATGAACACTTCTGTAACAGCATGGGTATTTTCGTCTTAATCGCATTGCCGTACAAAGGTTTCTATCCAGCTGGTATTTTTGTACAAGAGCCAGTTGACAGGATAATTTACTGGAAATGATTAGGTTAGGGTTTTCAGATTCAGCAAGTACTGTACATGTAGCTTAATTTATAGCTTGAATCTGGGTCTTTAGTTACATACAATTACATTTTCCTAGTTACGTAAAATAGTATACTAGAAATCTAACACTATATTTTAAGTTTAAATATATACCGTATTTATAGGCGTATAACACACACTTTTTTTATGCTGAAAATACAGGGTAAACCGTGCCTGCATGTTATACACCAATATCTGCTTTTTTACCAACAGAGGGATCGGACGGTCCACTCTGGGTGCCACCCATTGTGAGGGTGTCAGGCCGACCGCCCCACCTCCCCTGGCCATAGGACAGCGCTGCCAGTAAACTTTAAAATTCAGAAAATATTACTGCCAGTCCTTTGTCATATACCGCTCCTCCTGTGTCACTCTCAATGTAAGTCTAAGCCTCTGAATCCCTCAATTAAGCCGCTAGTTGTGGCTGCTCTCCTCCTCCCACTCCGCTTCCTCCTCGTGTGTAGCTTTTGATTGGAGGAGGAGAGTGGTGACGTGACCGTCAATGAAAGAGAGGGGAGCAGTTACATGACCAGGTTCGGCATTAATGGAGGTATTTAGAAGCTTTGATTTACAATGAGAGTGACACAGGAGGAGTGGTGTATAAGAAGGGGCTGACAGGCTGATAGTGTGAAGTTTTCTCAACTTTAGAGTATTTTGGCAACACTGTCCCAGGAGACTGGGGGTCTCCTGGGAGTGCAGGGGGGGTCTTTATAATGAAAGGGGGCTGTGTGTTGTGCAGGGGTCCATGTACTATGCAGGGGGTCCATGTGTTATGCAGAGGGTCCGTGTATTATGCAGGGGGTCCGTGTACTATGCAGAGGGTCCGTGTACTATGCAGGGGGTCTGTTTATTATGCAGGGGGTCCGTGTACAATGCAGGGGTCCATGTATTATGCAGGGGGTCCGTGTACTATGCAGAGGGTCCGTGTATTATGCACGGGTCCGTGTATTATGCAGGGGGTCCGCGTACTATGCAGTGGGTCCATGTACTATGCACTGGGTCCCTGTATTATGCAGGGGGTCCGTGTACTATGCAGGGGGTCTGTGTAGTATACAGTGGGTCCATGTACTATGCAGGGGGTCTGTGAATTATGCAGGGGGTCTGTGAATTATGCAGGGGGTCTGTGTAAAGTTTTTTCCTGAAACTTCCCTCTTAAAGTTAAGGTGCATGTTATACGCCTGTGCATGTTATACGCCGATAAATACGGGTATATAGTTTATATACCAAATACATCCCATATAAATGTAAAAAACAAAGCCTGTCAACATAGATCTTAGAAGTTTAAAAGCATGCAGGTATCTCATATATTGATACAATTTTGTAAGGCCTTTGGGATTGGGCAGGTGGTCAAACTAACTAAGGACTATAGTGAGGTTGGAAGGTTGTAGGGATTCGGGAAAAGGGGTGATGGGAGGGAGGGTGGAATAGGTAGGATTTAATAGAGGATGAATGGGAGGGAAGAGGGAATATAGTATGGTATTGGTATTTAAATTGTCTATTATTACCCCTGCTACAAAAATAAGGGTCAAGGTAGTTTTTTCTTGTGTTTTTTATCTCTTTCTTTGTATATGAAAATTTGATAAATAAACATAAAAAAAAGAAGTTTAAAAGCATGCAGGTATCTCATATATTGATTCAATTTTGTAAGGCCTTTGGGATTGGGCAGGTGCTTGCAGGGGGGGGCCCAAGAACTTACAGGTCCTGTAAAACACCATAATAAAGTAGACTGGGGGCAGGAAAAGTTAGAAAATAACGTTTCCTTAAACACTCTTTTCTATGCATTCTGTAAAAATTTCAGATGCTCCCCATTTACATACCCCCTGCATACTTTAGAGTAATTAAAGGTTTAACATCAAAACTAATTTGGCAAAATAGGAAATCCAGGATTTCCCTTGCAATTTTGCAGCGAGGGAAAGGCCAGGGTGGACTAAGTGTACCAGATTTCAAAAAGTACTACGAAGCGGTGGTCCTAACACGTATGGTGGAATGGACCAAAGTAAAGAGTGAGAAAAGATGGGTAAAAATAGAATATACCACGGCGGGCACAAATTTAGGGAGGAATATATGGACACCACCACAGCACAGGATATTAGGAGTAAATACACTTACATTGACCAAAAATATCATGAGGGTATGGGATCAGATGCACAAACAGAATGAATGGGAATATAATTCCCCATTAATGGCACTAAAAGATAATAATTATTTTGCACCCGGTAAAAGTTCGATAGGGGGAAACTGGATTAAAAAAGACAGTGCACAATTGCAACACATTACACATA
This sequence comes from Aquarana catesbeiana, assembly GCF_042186555.1. NCBI lineage: Eukaryota > Metazoa > Chordata > Amphibia > Anura > Ranidae > Aquarana > Aquarana catesbeiana. Next base: position 306,052,689 of record NC_133326.1, read on the forward strand.
GGGGGGAAATTTGTTCACTACAAGAGTTAAAAATGAAAAAAGAATTTTTTTAAATGAATGAATGGTGGTACCTCCAACTCAAGCACTTTGTAGCGGCACTGCCACACCCATTGAGAGGAGGAGATGATTCGACAGCACTAGAGAGATTATGTGACATGAAAATAGCGAGGGGTGGTATCTATAAGTATAAAATATAAAATACTCAAGGAGGGAAAGGAGTTGGAGGTCCCAACGTTTATAAAAAATTGGGAGAGGGAACTAGGACAACGGGGGAAGAACCAAGAGATAGGGAAAATCTTGAAACTGGTACACGGATCATCTGTAAATACTAGAATGATGGAAATTAATTATAAATGTCTAACTAGGTGGTACAGGACCCCGGATATAGTAGGAAAATTTCAAAAGGGGCTAACTATAGAATGCTGGAGGGGTTGTAATCAAATAGGCTCTATGGCCCATATTTGGTGGAGCTGCCTGAAGATTAAAACATATTGGAAGGAAATATTACGGTATATAAAAATGATTACCAGCATTGAGCTTCCTGAGGACCCTTGGATATGTTTATTCCATGGGGTCGACATACCAATGAAAGAGTACAGAAACTCTTTGATCCCAAAAAAATGGAAGGAAGTGGATAGCCCAAAAATAGGTGAATGGTTCGATAAAATTGATGAGGCATATAATATGGAAGGTCTTAGATTCTCGGAAGAGGGAGTGTCAGAGAGGATCTCGGTTCAGGACACTTGCTTGGCACTCTGGAGTGCGCCGCGTCGCACTGGCTCGCGCTGGCGCCGGTTGCCCTATTTAGGTTGCTGGGATGCTGTGCTCGGTGCTGTCCGATCATCAGCTTCCTGTTCCCGTGCTTCCTGTTTCCTGTGTACTGTTTGATCTCTCTGTGACATGGCTTGTTTACTGGACTCTGCTCTGCTATCCGCCTGCATCTGACCCCTAGCCTGCCTCCGACTTTGAACCTGCCTGACCCCTCTGTACCGTGCCGACCGCCTGCTGCCAAACCTGCTTGTGACCTGGACTTTGTATCTGCCTGCTCCTTTTGTACCGTGCTGACTGCCTGTTGCCAACCTTGCTTGTGTTCGGATCTGCCTGCTCCTGCTCTGCACCTGTAGCTGACCTACAGCCTACCTATCATCTCCTGCCAGCTTGCATCAGGACTTTGGGCCTCATCCCTGCTAACCACCCGCCAGGCTCTCATACCATTCTGTGCTCCCGTGCCTTCTGTGTGCTTTATCAGGGGCCGGGAACCAGATACGTACGGGAGGCCATCCTCTGCTATATCAGGTTCGTCAGTCTGATACGGGTAAGTCTGACAGTATCGGACAGCCATGTCCGAGTCCGAGCAGGGGACCTCTCCCATGGAGGAGCTATGCAGACACCTGGCGGGTCTCACGCAGGCTGTGAAGAGCCTTCAAGAAGGTTATACCAGACTGGAGGAACGAGTTCAGGTGCTATCCTCACCTGCTAACCCACAAGGTGCTTCTGCTACCGGGCTCTCACCTACACCCTCAGTCATTATGCTACCTCCCGAACCCAGGGTCCCTATACCCGAAAGGTTTACCGGAGAGCGCAACAAGTATCGAGCATTTCGTAACGCTTGCGAACTGTACTTCGCCTTGCAACCACGCACCTTCTCCTTGGAAGCAACCAGGGTGGGTTTTGTTATCTCTCTTCTATCTGGAGAACCACAGGCGTGGGCCCACCGTCTCCTGGAGCAAAAGTCAGTCTGCTTGGATAGTCTGGATACCTTCTTTACTGCCATGTCTCAATTGTATGAGGACCCTCAGTTAAAAGCCACGGCTGAATCCGCCTTACACGCCCTACAACAGGGGCGCAGGCCTGCAGAAGACTATGTTCTGGAATTTAGGCGTTGGAGTTCAGACACTGAATGGAATGATGCGGCCCTGCGATACCAATTCCGCTTAGGATTATCCGATTCGCTCAAAGACGAGCTGGCACGGGTAGGCGTACCCCAAACTCTTAAAGACCTTATTAACCTGTCGGTGCAGATTGATCGGCGCTTGAGAGAGCGTCATTCCGAGAGGTCGTCAACCAGTTCCGCCCCACTTGGGTCCTCCCCAAGGTCCCTAGTGCTACCAGCTCCGTAGGTCAAAGCCTTCAGGTACCGGCTGCCTCAGCCCTTGACACTTCTGAACCGATGCAACTGGGGCTTCTCCGCCCATCCCTCACTCCCGAAGAACGACAACGTCGACGGGTCAACAACTTATGCATGTACTGCGGGGAATCAGGTCACTACGTAAGATCCTGCCCAAATAAGACACGTAAGTCTCTTTCAGCTACTTCTAAAATCGTACCTGCCTTGCCTAACCTTGCTACCCATCTGGCTCTCCCCATTACCCTCCAGCTTCCAGGACAGGATCTGCTTACCCCGGTCATCATTGACTCAGGAGCGTGCAGTTGCTTCATTGATCTCACCTTTGTGACTCAACACCGTATCCCTCTTCGGACAAAATCGCAGGGACTTGCTGTCTATCTCGCGGATGGTTCCACCCTCAGCTCTGGTCCGGTCACCTTGGAAACCATCCCACTGCTAGCCACCATGAACACCTGTCATCAGGAATTTCTCCGGCTGGACGCCATTTCTTCACCACTCTTCCCTATTATTCTAAGAATGCCTTGGTTGCAGGCGCATAACCCCAGTATCGATTGGGTTTCTGGGGAAGTCAAGTTCTCTTCCAGTTACTGCCAACAGCACTGTTTGCACGGAACTCCTGCAAAACCCAGTCAACTCTTGTGTCTGAACACCGACACGGAATCGCATCAGGCGATTCCCATCCCTTACCAGGACTTCTACGATGTCTTTAGCAAAAAAGGGGCTGAGACCCTCATAGACCCTACAACTGTTCTATTGAGTTGTTGCCCGGATCTGAAGTTCCTTTTGGGAGAATATTCCCTTTAACAGAGCAGGAGCTGGGTATTCTCAAGGTGTATATCGATGAAAATCTTAAGAGAGGCTTTATCCGTCCTTCGACATCACCAGCCGGGGCAGGCATCTTTTTTGTCGAGAAAAAGGACCACTCGCTACGTCCCTGCATCGATTATAGAGAACTCAACAAGGTGACCATTAAAAATCGCTATCCCTTACCTCTTGTGCCAGAGCTGTTCCAAAGATTGGGTTCAGCAAAAATATTTACCAAACTCAACCTCCGTGGGGCCTATAACTTGATTCGCATCAGAGAGGGGGACGAGTGGAAAACAGCCTTCCGTACCAGGTTCGGACATTTTGAATACCTCGTCATGCCCTTCGGTCTGTGCAACGCACCGGCAACTTTTCAACATTTCGTATGACATTTTTCGTGACCTCCTGGATTTATATGTTATCGTATACCTGGACGACATTCTGATCTTCTCCTCTTCTGTTACTGAACATCGCAGGCATGTCAGGAATGTGTTAACCCGGCTCAGGCAGCATGGACTCTATGCTAAATTGGACAAATGCGATTTTGAGCTCCAGTGCATTCAGTTCCTTGGCCTAATCATCTCTACCGATTGTGTTAAAATGGACCCACAAAAGGTTGCAGCTATTCTGGACTGGCCCGCTCCATCCGATAAAAAAGGGGTCCAACGCTTTGTCGGTTTCACCAGTTTTTATCGGAAATTTATAAGGAGTTTTTCTACTATAATCGCCCCCATCACAGAACTGACGAAACAGGGAAATCGATTCTGTTGGTCTCCTCAGGCGCAAGCAGCCTTTGATAAACTCAAGGAACTTTTCACTTCCGCTTCTGTCCTGAAGCACCCAGACCCTGCCTTGCCGTTTGTCCTTGAGGTGGACGCATCAGAGGTCGCGGTAGGGGCACTACTGTCTCAACGACAAGGTGCCAAGGCTCTCCTTCATCCCGTAGCCTTCTTCTCGCAAAAACTTTCTGATGCAGAAAAAAATTATGATGTAGGAGATCGTGAGTTGCTGGCCATTAAAGCCGCACTTGAAGAGTGGCGCTACCTATTGGAGGGGGCCGCTCACCCCATTCTGATTTACACGGACCATAAAAATCTTGAGTATTTGAGAATGGCCAAGAGATTGAGACCACGACAGGCAAGATGGGCTCTGTTCTTCTCGAGATTTCAATTCCACATTACGTATAGGCCAGGTACCAAGAACACCAAACCAGATGCATTATCCCGTATGTTTCATGACTCCAGGGAATCTCTGCCTCCAGACACCATTCTCCCTGCTGGAAGTTTTCTGCTTTTTCAGGGAGATCTTATATCCTGGATCAAACAGGCCTCAAGAAATTTGTCCCCTTCTGTGGACGGCGAGGTAAGCTTGCAAGATGGCTTATTCCGATACAAGGATAAAATCTTGGTCCCAGAGGATCTGAGGATTGCTGTACTGGAACTCTGCCACGACCACAAATTGGCTGGGCATTTTGGTGTGTTGAAAACAACAGAACTTGTACAATGTACTTTTTGGTGGCCCCAGCTGGTAAGCAACTGCAAGAGCTTTGTGGAGTCCTGTATTACCTGCGCTCGGAGCAAGAGCAGCCGAACGAAGGCCTGGGGGCTATTAAGGCCCTTACCCGTGCCAGAAAGGCCATGGAAAATGATTGCGATGGACTTCATCGTTGAGCTCCCGTTGGCAGAAGGCTACTCCACCATCTTTGTCATTGTAGACAGACTGTCCAAGATGGCCCACTTTCTACCCATGAAGGGTACCCCATCAGCTTTGGAAACTGCAAAAATATTCATTAAGGAAATTGTACGCCTCCACGGAGTTCCCTCAAGTATAGTATCCGATCATGGGGTTCAGTTTACCTCCAGATTCTGGAAAGCTCTCTGTAGGTCTCTGGAGATAGAATTGGCATTCTCTTCGGCCTACCACCCCCAGACGAATGGGCAGACGGAGAGAACTAATCAGTCGCTGGAACAGTACCTATATTGCTTTTCTGCCTTCTCACAAGACGACTTGGGTCTCTCTCCTGCCTATTGCTGAGTTTGCCTACAACAACTCTGTGCATTCGGCCATCAAACAGACACCGTTTTTTGCGAACTACGGGTTTCACCCATCCTTTTTAACCAGTTCCTTACCTGAATGTGCGATACCCGCGGTTTCTGAAACTATGAACTTCTTCATCAACAACAACAAACTATTGCAAGAAACAATGGCTAGAACCCAGGAATACAACAAAAAAATGTATGACAGGAAGAAGCGAGGACAACTTTTGCTAGAACCTGGCTATCAGGTCTGGCTGTCTACCAGTAACTTAAGGATGGCTTGTCCTTCGAGAAAGTTAGGTCCCAGGTTCATGGGTCCCTTTTCAGTCAAGAGAAAAATCAATGATGTGGCCTGTCACAGACCTAGCCAGAACAGAGGCTGTTGGAGAGGACTGTATGCAAGCCTGTTGTCCACCGATTATGGGCCCTAGCATTTGGGGGAATGGTGCTCTCTGTGAGCTGTATGCCTGGGGACCCTGGGGTTGGTGTTACTTTGGATTCAGCTCCATGTCCCCCCAAAACACACAGACTCTGGAACCCGTTATATGCCATATTAGAATGATAAGACTGAATTATACTGTTGGGACACATCCTGTGAGGAGATGCTAATGTCATCATCTCCACTCACCTGTCTGATGTCAGCTATAATGGGTTTACTGTAAATAAGTTTAGTCTAGGTTCTAAAGGTATTCAACTCATTGTTGTTTGTTCTAATTAACCCTGTGTTGAGTTCATGGTAGCAGTGAAGCAAGTGTCGCCTTGTCTTGATGCTCAGAGAGCTTGGAATATCTGTTATCTGTATACAGACTGGAGGAAGTGGTATATGACGGAAGCACTCAAGCGGAGTGTGGGACGTTCCGTGACATTGGTGGCAAGCAGCGGGAAAGCTTCCTACAGTCTGGGACATCCAAACTTCCATCTGGATCCAAGGTCCAGATAGCAGGAGAGGAGAGGTACAGATACCAGCCGCCATGGATGAGGAATTCAGAAGGAGGTTGCGAGAGATGCAGATACAGCACAGAGGACCAGTATCGGAGCAGGTCCTGCTGGGATGGTGTGATTCTATTCGCTGCAAACTCTGGAAGGAAGCGCTAGCCCGTGAGCAGCGACACCAGGGAAAAGTTCTCCCCTCCATCGAGGAAAGGTACTGGTCGCAGTACGGACTGCGGGTGCGGTTTTTGGGAGAAAAACCACACAAGAAGCAGACAGCTGAATTAAGCAGGCTGGTCTGGGCAGAGATAAAGCTGGATGAGAGCTACAGAGCCCTCCGGTGGCATGTATCCCAAGCATGTCCCTGGATAGCGGATGACAGGCCAACGGAAGGCTTAAGCTACGGCGGCTTGGGACTGTTGTTTGTGAAGCTGACAGGGGACCCTAACTTTGGGAGTGATTTGGAGCGGCGGGTGGACGAAATCATGGATTTCAGAGAAGGGCTACTGAACATTTCGGAAGTGCACTGGGCACAGGAAGATTTGGAGTTTCTGGCCGTTCAGGAATGGGAGCTAGAGATCGCCTACAGACGGCTGCTAGACATTGCTCAGTGCCAGGGCTGGGCTCCCTTTGCCTGGGACTATCAGGAAATACCAACTGAAGATCTGGCAACCGGACAGAGGGTCCAAGACCTCTGCCCCACACCTGCAGCAATTGTGGAGGCTCAGGCTGAGAAGATGGCAATCACTTCCCAGCAGCAGATACAGGGGGAGAAGGGAGAGGAGGTGTGTGTTGTCCCTCCCCAACAGTTGGCCAGGGTGGAGGAAGTGGGCTTTCCTCCCCAGCAAAGATCCGTGTACCTGGGAGACAGTACCATCGACATGTCGTCCCAGCAGCCAGATGAGGGAATGGAAAAGGAAGCAGCCGGCTCACCTCCCCAATGGCAGCTACACAGTTTGGGAGTGGAGGAAGCCAGCCTCCTGCCCCAACAGTTAGCCGGAGCGGAGGATGCGGAGTCCCCAGCAGAAGTGCTGGCAACAGGGCAGAGTGCTACCAACCTCTGCCCAGCACTGGCAACAACTACAGAGTTCCAGGGAGGCGGGGCAGTCGGCCTCCCTCTCCAACAGTTAGCCGGAACAGATGGTGTGGGGTTTCCAGCAGAAGGGCTGGCAACAGGGCCAAGGACTGCTGGACTCTGCCCTCAACTAACAGAGGATGGATTTCCTGTGAAGGTGGATGGGACTTCAGTCTCCACCTGTATACTCCAGGGATGCTGGGCAGTGGGCCTAGATCCCCAACAGCATGACAGAGTGAGCCCAGACACCCTGTCCTCTCTCCAGGGAGAAAGGCCAGTCCAGGCCTCTCCCCAGCGGCAGATATGTTCTCTGAGAGAGGCAGAGGTTGGCTGGGTGAGTAATACTCTGTTTGGAACAATTTGTTTGGAGTACTGTGTGGGTACCGGCATTAGAGGACTGGAACTATGGACTAACTTCGGAGTCAACCCGTCTGGGGTCTCCTCCTGTGTTAGTCTCCTGCCGAAAGGGGAGAAATGTCACAGACCTAGCCAGAACAGAGGCTGTTGGAGAGGACTGTATGCAAGCCTGTTGTCCACCGATTATGGGCCCTAGCATTTGGGGGAATGGTGCTCTCTGTGAGCTGTATGCCTGGGGACCCTGGGGTTGGTGTTACTTTGGATTCAGCTCCATGTCCCCCCAAAACACACAGACTCTGGAACCCGTTATATGCCATATTAGAATGATAAGACTGAATTATACTGTTGGGACACATCCTGTGAGGAGATGCTAATGTCATCATCTCCACTCACCTGTCTGATGTCAGCTATAATGGGTTTACTGTAAATAAGTTTAGTCTAGGTTCTAAAGGTATTCAACTCATTGTTGTTTGTTCTAATTAACCCTGTGTTGAGTTCATGGTAGCAGTGAAGCAAGTGTCGCCTTGTCTTGATGCTCAGAGAGCTTGGAATATCTGTTATCTGTATACAGACTGGAGGAAGTGGTATATGACGGAAGCACTCAAGCGGAGTGTGGGACGTTCCGTGACATGGCCTATGAGCTGGGCTTACCTAATTCATTGAAAATCCATCCGGTTTTTCACATATCCCTACTTAAACCCGTTATCCCCAACTCTTTTTCGGGTTGCAATACTGGCCCGCCTGAACCCGTAATTATCGACAACGAGGAGGAGTTTGAGGTGGGGGCAATTTTGGATTGTAGGAAGAGACACAACCAAATCCAGTACAGAGGGCAGTAATCCATGCAGATTTTTGCCCTCTGCAGGGACCATGTAATGAGCTTCTCATTACATGGTCCCTGCAGAGGGCAAAAATCTGCATGCCTGATAGACCCTGCCAAGGAGGGGGTCCAACACGGAGGATTCCGTCGCTCACAGAAGAGTACCTTTGATAAAAATTACAGACCTCTACATGCTTTACTTGCCTCTTTGATGTCCATGGCTCCTTGCTTTTGAAGTTGAATGGCACACAGCATCATTCTGCATCATTAACTATGCCCCCATCCTCCCTGAGATTTCAGTACTTCTTAACTGACTAAGTGGTGCTCATGTATCATTACAGCCAGCAGGAAGGACTACCCACCACCAAGGAAGAAGACATTACTAGAATGGCCTGGAGAGTGCAGAAAAAAGTCGTGCTGACCAATTCTTCCCCCCCACGGTTTGTGTGATGAAGACATCTGACCGGATAATACATCTAGACCTGTTGGTCATTAAGCCTCTTTGACCTGTATGGCATATGCTATTTCAGGCCACTACTTCCGGTAAACCTCCATACTTTCTGGTGATGGTCCTGGCACTGTCTTCAAACTTCCGTGCACCTCTGGTCTTTTACGGTCCATTTATCTACCAGGCTACCGGGTTTAAAGCTTTTCTGCACGTACAAGAAAACACCCCCCAGTCCATTACCAGGCCCTTTGGGTCTTGTATGGATATTAAGGGGAACCCCGTGCCCAAATTAAAAAAAGGAAAGGCGTGGGGCCACCAGGCCCTATATACTCTGAACAGCAGTATACAGGCGGTGAAAACAAGACAGGGACTGTGGGTTTGTTGTTAAGTAGAATCTGTTTGTAATTTTGAACTGGTACATTTTTAACGTGTTTAGCTCCAGCCAAAAAATCTATTTTAAGCTTTTTGGGAAACATAGGGAAGATTTATCACCCCTGTGACATTTGTTTTGCTGTCTGTGCTCCTCTTCAGAAGATTTCACCTCACTTTTTGTCCCAATGACAAATGTTTTTTGAAAATTTGGGTTTTTTGTGAAACAAGGATTGGTGATAAAGCATCAGTGGAAAGGAGAAACGTTTTTCCCATATTAACTCTTACATAAGAGAATTTCCCTTCCTAGGGGTAGATTTCATCTCACTTCCTGTTGTCTCCTTCCGTTTGCAAGTAGGAGTCGTTTGTAAGTTGGATGTTTGAAAGTAGGGGCCTGCCCTATATACTCAGCAGAAATTTGGGCCTTGGGTGTTGTTGTGACCACAACACTGTAAGCCCTCACAGGGCCCTTCTGTGAAATATTAGATCAAGAATTGTAATTACATGCCCCTGTTGAACAGGGGCAGAAAAATTGGGCCTTAGGCACTGGTGCCACAACACTGCAACCCCTCACAGATACCCTAGTTGGAATGCAGAAACGAGCCCTGCTGCAAAGTATTGCATCAAAAATTGTAATTACATGCCCCTGTTAAACAGGGGCTGAAAAATTAGGCCTTAGACACTAGTGCTGGTGCCACAACACTGCAACCCTTCACAGATATTCTAGTTGGAACGCAGGAATGAGCCCTGCTGCAAAGTATTGCATCAAAAATTGTAATTACACGTCCCTGTTAAACAGGGGCTGAAAAATTGGGCCTTAGTCACTGGTGCTGGTGCCACAACACTGCAACCCCTCACAGATACTCTAGTTGGAATGCAGAAATGAGCCCTGCTGCAAAGAATTGCATCAAAAATTGTAATTACACACCCCTGTTAAACAGGGGCTGAAAAATTGGGCCTTAGGCACTGGTGGTGGCGCCCAGAACCAAAAATGTTCTTACAAGCTATCAGTGTGATCATTGAGGAGGAAGAGGATAATTACTCAGGATAGTCACTCAGCATCAGCATAGGCAGTCTTTGAAGGGATCTGAGATTTCAAAAAAAAATTATTCGGTTACATCAGCATCAGGTGCTTGGTAGCTGGTGGTGATCCAAGACTGATTCATTTTTATGAAGGTCAGTCGATCAACCGAGTCGGTGGACAGACGCACCCTGTGATCGGTTACAAAGCCTCCAGCAGCACTGAATGTGCGTTCCGAAAGAACGCTGGATGCAGGACAGGCCAGTAGCTCAATTGCATACTGTGCAAGCTCTGGCCAGTGATCCATCCTCAAGACCCAGTAACCCAGAGGATTTTCGGTGGGAAAGGTGTCCAAGTCAAATCTTGCCCCTAGGTATTCCTGCACCATGTAAAACAGATACTGGCGATGGTTGCTGGAACCGATCATACCTTGGGGCTGCGGACCAAAAAATTGTCTGAACACATTGGTCAGACGGTCACCTTCTCCACCGCTCCTTCTTTGACTGACCGAAGCCTCAGCAACACGTTGTCCAGAAACAGGAGTTTGTAACCTCCCAGTCTCTGGGAACGCATTGCACAGACCTTTCTGCAAGGCCTCCCAAAGATGTTTCATCCTCTGCTCCCTCTGCGATGGCAAGATAAGGTCCACAACCTTACCCTTGTAACGTGGATCAAGGAGGGTTGCCAGCCAGTATTGGTCCTTCTCCTTGATACCACGAATACGAGGATCCTTCCGCAGGCTTTGCAATATCAGGGAGGCCATGTAGCGTAGGTTTGCTGAGGCATTCGGTCCGGAGTCCTCTGGGTCACTAAGGACTACATGGTCTGCAGCCACCTCCTCCCAGCCATGTACAAGTCCATGTGTTTCTTGGGACTTAAAGACTGCTGCTGATGCTGAGTGCCAGGCTCCACCTCCATACTGACACAATCCTCCTCCTCCTCGTCCTCTTCCTGTGTGATCGGCGGGCATGCAGGAACACTGTCTGGATAAAGGGGGCCTTGAGAGCTAAGGAAGTCCTCCTCTTCCTGCCTCTGTTCTGCCTCAAGTGCCCTGTCCATTATTCCACACAGCGTGTGCTCCAACAGGTGGACAAGGGGGACAGTGTCACTGATGCATGCACTGTCACTGCTCACCATCCTCGTGGCCTCCTAAAATGGTGACAGGACAGTGCATGCATCCCTGATCATGGCCCACTGGCGTGGGGAAAAAAAAACAAGCTCCCCTGACCCTGTCCTGGTGCCATAGTCGCACAGGTACTCATTGATGGCCCTCTGCGGCATGTGCAGCCGCTGCAGCATGGCCAACGTTGAGTTCCACCTGGTGGGCATGTCACAGATTAGGCGGTTCTTGGGCAGGTTAAACTCCTTTTGGAGGTCTGCCAGCCGAGCACTGGCATTATATGACCGGCGGAAATGCACACAGACTTTCCTGGCCTGCCTCAGGACATCCTGTAAGCCTGGGAACCTGCTCAAGAACCACCAAGTTAAGGACGTGAGCCAAACAGGGCACATGGGTCAATTGTCCCTGTCGGAGGGCAGAGAGGAGGTTGGTGCCATTGTCACAAACCACCATTCCTGCCTTAAGTTGGCGTGGCGTCAACTACCTCTGAACCTGCCCCTGCAGAGCCGACAGAACCTCTGCCCCAGTGTGGCTCCTGTCCCCCAAGCACACCAGCTCAAGCACCGCATGCCATCTTTTGGCCTGCATACTTTCGTAGCCCCTTGAGCGGCTACAGAGCACCGCTGGTTCCAACAAAGCACAGGAAGAGGCCATGGAGGAAGAAGAAGAGGAGGGGGTGGAGGAGAGAGGTGTGTCACAATCATTAGTAGTGGCATTTTGGAGGCGTGGTGGCGGAACAACCTCCAACACTACTGCACCTTGTCCTGCATTCTTCCCAGCTGCCAGCAGAGTCACCCAATGTGTCGTGAAACTTAGGTAACGTCCCTGTCCATGCCTGCTGGACCACGAGTCAGCGGTAATATGCACCTTACCGCTGACCACCCTGTCCAGCGAGGCCAAGACATTGCCTTCCACATGCCGGTAGAGAGCTGGAATCTCCTTCCATGAGAAAAAGTGGGTACCTGCCACTGAGGAACCGCACATTCCACAAACTCACGGAAGGGGGCAGAGTCTACCAACTGAAAAAGCAACAGTTGAAGTGCTAGCAATTTCGCCAAGCTAGCATTCAACCGCTGGGCATGTGGATGGCTAAGAGCGAACTTCTTTCGGCAGTGCAGCAGCTTGGGCAGGGAAATTTGCCTGGTACAATCTGACATCGGTGTACCGAAAGCAGATTGCCCACAAGTACTTGGCTGTGACACACCTAATTCTACACCTTCATTCCTCTCAGTGCAGGTCTCAGAGAGGACTAAAGGTATAGTGGGGTTGGAGATCTCAGCTGATGAGGAGCAAGGAGAGGTCCTCTTTGTTCTTTGGTGTTGGTCTTTTAGATACGCTTGCCAACGAACTGCATGGCAGGTCAACATATGTCTGGTCAAGCATGTGGTGCCCAAGCGGGAGATGTTTTGGCCACACGAGATACGCTTGAGACATATGTTGCAAATAGCAGCGGTGCGATCTGATGCACTAGTCTCAAAAAGGCCCACACCAAAGAACTTTTGTAATAACGCGCAGAGACAGCAGCGCCCTGCACATGCGGAGCTTTGGGGTGTGATGCAGTCAGTGTGCTGCCCTTAGGCTGGCCCCTGGAGGGCATCCTGCCTCGTTGGTGATGTGCCTCTTCTTCCTCCTCCTCCTCCTCCCCTCTCCCATCAGGCACCCATGTTGAGTCAGTGACCTCATCATCCCCTCCCTCCTCATCACTGGAGCAAACCTGGCAGTATGCTGCAGCAGGGGGAGCATGACTGCCAGATTGCTGTCCTTCTTGGGCACCCCCTCTGTCCGTGCTCACGTTACTGCCTTCATCTAGCTCAGTATCATCATCAGAGCCTTCTAAACGCTGGGCATCCTCCTGGAGCATGTACACAACACTGTGTTCAAACAGTTCGGGGGACTCCTCAGGAGAACATGGTGGGGCTAGGGAAGGAGTCACTGATGCCATTGAGCCAAGGGAAGAGGCCGGGTTGGCAGCTGCTTTGCCAGACAAAGTACACTGAGCATGGGTGAGAGAGGATGAGGAGGATGAGGACGGCTTGATCATCCACTTGACCAAGTCTTCTGCATGTTGCGGCTCAACACGGCCAGCTGCCGAAAAAAAGGCCAAGCATGTCCCACGGCCACGTGCTGATGAGGATGCACTGTCTCCACGACTAGCACTGTTGCCTCAAGACACAGAGCCTGCTTGCCCTCTTTTATTGGCTTGTGACTGTCTGCCTCTCCTTGTTGGCCTTCCAGACATACTATATATATATGTATGTATATGATACCGCAGTCTGCCTGTAGTATGAGAACGCCACCATCCTTCTACAGGTAGCTTTAGATGAACACTGTGCAGAGCTCGCAAAAAAATAACTTGTAGCTTATTTAGCTGCCTGCGGTAGTGATAGGATCAGGTAAACACCACCAACCTTCGACAGGTAGCTTTAGCTGAACACTGTGCAGAGCTCGCAAAAAAATAACTTGTAGCTTATTTAGCTGCCTGCAGTAGTGATAGGATCAGGAAAACACCACCAACCTTCTACAGGTAGCTTTAACTGAACACTGTGCAGAGCTCGCACTACACTAACTTGTAGTTTTAGCTGAACACTGTGAGGAGGACGCACTACACTAACTTGTAGCTTTAGCTGAACACTGTTCAGAGGACGCACTACACTAACTTGTAGCTTTAGCTGAACACTGTGCAGAGGTCACACTAAACTAACTTGTAGCTTTAGCTGAACACTGTGAGGAGGACGCACTACACTAACTTGTAGCTTTAGCTGAACACTGTGCAGAGGTCACACTAAACTAAATTGTAGTTTTAGCTGAACACTGTGAGGAGGACGCACTACACTAACTTGTAGCTTTAGCTGAACACTGTGCAGAGGTCGCACTACACTAACTTGTAGTTATAGCTGAACACTGTTCAGAGGACGCACTACACTAACTTGTAGCTTTAGCTGAACAGTGTTCAGAGGTCGCACTACACTAACTTGTAGCTTTAGCTGAACACTGTGCAGAGGTCACGCTACACTAACTTGTAGCTTTAGCTGAACACTGTGAGGAGGACACACTACCCTAACTTGTAGCTTTAGCTGAACACTGTGCAGAGGTCACACTAAACTAACTTGAAGCTTTAGCTGAACACTGTGAGGAGGACACACTACACTAACTTGTAGTTTTAGCTGAACACTGTGCAGAGCTCACACTAAACTAACTTGTAGCTTTAACTGAACACTGTGAGGAGGACACATTACACTAACTGTAAATAGTCTAGCTGCCTGACTGTGCTACTAATAGGATCAAAAGAACAGGAACTGATCTAGCTAAACTGAATACAGTGTGTATATATATATATATATATATATATATACACAAAACCTGGGATGCATATATATACACAATACACTGTACTGTCACTGACTGTCCTGCCTAATCTAGCTAACTCAAATGAAAGGACACTGTCTCTCTTTCTCTCTAAGCACGCCGGAACACACTACACAGGGCCATCGTGCAGGCAGCCTTATATAGTGTGGGGCGTGTTCTAAACCCCCTGAGCCATAATTGGCCAAAGCCAATTTTAAAGTGTGACATGTTTGGTATCTATTTACTCAGCGTGACATCATCTTTTATATTCTACATAAAAAATGGGTTATGTATTGCGTTTTTTGCAATAAAATTTAAAAAAGTGTACTTCTTCCCAAAAATTGCATTTGAACAAGTTAGTGTAGTGCGTCCTCCTCACAGTGTTCAGCTAAAACTACAAGTTCGTTTTTTGTGAGCTCTGCACAGTGTTTAGCCAAAGCTCCCTGTAGAAAGTTGGTGGTGTTTTCCTGATCCTATCACTACCGCAGGCAGCTAAATAAGCTACAAGTTATTTTTTGCGAGCTCTGCACAGTGTTCACCTAAAGCTACCTGTAGAAGGTTGGTGGTGTTTTCCTGATCCTATCATTACCGCAGGCAGCTAAATAAGCTACAAGTTAGTTTTTTTGCGAGCTCTGCACAGTGTTCACCTAAAGCTACCTGTAGAAGGTTGGTGGTGTTTTCCTGATCCTATCACTACCGCAGGCAGCTAAATAAGCTACAAGTTAGCTTTTTTTGCGAGCTCTGCACAGTGTTCAGCTAAAACTACAAGTTAGTGTAGTGCGAGCTCTGCACAGTGTTCAGCTAAAGCTACCTGTAGAAGGTTGGTGGTGTTTTCCTGATCCTATCACTACCGCAGGCAGCTAAATAAGCTACAAGTTAGTTTTTTGTGAGCTCTGCACAGTGTTCAGCTAAAGCTACCTGTAGAAGGTTGGTGGTGTACTACAGGCAGGCAGTTGATTTTGCTAGCTGCAGTATCAGTATATATATATATATATATATATATATATATATATATATATATACCCTGTTTCCCCGAAAATAAGACCTAGTGTGATTGTCGGTGATGGCTGCAATATAAGCCCTACCCCCCAAATAAGCCCTAGTTAAAGTCCTTGTAGGTCTTATTTTCAGGGTAGGGCTTATTTTCAGGGAAATAGGGTAGGGCTTATTTGGGGGGTAGGGCTTATATTGCAGCCATCACTGACAATCACGCTAGGTCTTATTTTCGGGGAAACAGGGTATATATCCCAGCTTAGTGCAGCTACAGGCCATTAGTATGTCTGGAAGGCCAACAAGGAGAGGCAGACAGTCACAAGCCAATAAAAGAGGGCAAGCAGGCTCTGTTTATAGAGGCAACAGTGCTGGTTGTGGAGATGGTGCATCCTCATCAGCACGTGGCCGTGGGACATGCTTGGCCTTTTTTTCGGCAGCTGGCCGTGTTGAGCCACAACATGCAGAAGACTTGGTCGAGTGGATGACCAAGCCGTCCTCATCCTCCTCATCCTCTCTCACACATTACTTTGTCTGGCAAAGCAGCTGCCAACGTGGCCTCTTCCCTTGGCTCAATGGCATCAGTGACTCCTTCCCTAGCCCCACCATGTCCTCCCAAGGAGTCCCTCGAACTGTTTGACCACAGTGTTGGGTACATGCTCCAGGAGGATGCCCAGCATTTAGAAGGCTCTGATGATGATACTGAGCTAGATGAAGGCAGTAACGTGAGCACGGACAGAGGGGGTGCCCAAGAAGGACAGCAATCTGGCAGTCATGCTTCCCCTACTGCAGCATACTGCCAGGTTTGCTCCAGTGATGAGGAGGGAGGGGATGATGAGATGACTGACTCAACGTGGGTGCCTGATAGGAGAGAGGTGGAGGAGGAGGAGGCACATCACCAACGAGGCAGAATGCCCTCCAGGGGCCAGCCTAAGGGCAGCACACTGACTGCATCACACCCCAAAGCTCCGCATGTGCAGGGCGCTGCTGTCTATGCATGTTATTCCAAAAGTTCTTTGGTGTGGGCCTTTTTTAAGACGAGTGCATCAGATTGCACTGCTGCTATTTGCAACATATGTCTCAAGCGTATCTCGCGTGGCCAAAACATCTCCCGCTTTTGCACCACATGCTTGACCAGACATATGTTGACCTGCCATGCAGTTCGTTGGCAAGCGTATCTAAAAGACCCACACCAAAGAACAAAGAGGACCTCTCCTTGCTCCTCATCAGCTGAGATCTCCAACCCCACTATACCTTCAGTCCTCTCTGAGACCTGCACTGAGAGGAATGAAGGTGTAGAAGTAGGTGTGTCACAGCCAAGTACTTGTGGGCAATCTTCTTTCGGTACACCGACGTCAGATTGTACCAAGCAAATCTCCCTGCCCCAGCTGCTGCACCGCCGAAAGTAGTTTGCTCTTAGCCATCCACATGCCCAGCGGTTGAATGCTAGCTTGGCAAAATTGCTAGCACAGGCTAGCAACTGCTGCCTTTTCAGTTGGTAGACTCTGGCCCCTTCCGTGAGTTTGTGGAATGTGCGGTTCCCCAGTGGCAGGTACCCAAACACCACTTTTTCTCACGGAAGGCGATTCCGGCTCTCTACTGGCATGTGGAAGGCAATGTCTTGGCCTCGCTGGACAGGGCGGTGAGCGGTAAGGTGCATATTACCGCTGAATCATGGTCCAGCAGGCATGGACAGGGACGTTACCTAAGTTTCACTGTGCATTGGGTGACTCTGCTGGCAGCTAGGAAGGATGCAGGACAAGGTGCAGTAGTGTTTGAGGTTGTTCCGCCACCACGCCTCCAAAATTCCACTACTAATGATTGTGACACACCTCTCTCCTCCACCCCTCCTCTTCTTCTTCCTCCATGGCCTCTTCCTGTGCTTTGTCCTCGGAACCAGCGGTGCTCCGTAGCCATTCAAGGGGCTACGTAAGTATGCAGGCCAAAAGATGCCATGCGGTGCTTGAGATGGTATGCTTGGGGTCAGGAGCCACACTGGGGCAGAGGTTCCGTCAGCTCTGCAGGGGCAGGTTCAGAGGTGGTTGACGCTACGCCAACTTAAGGCAGGAATGGTGGTTTGCGACAATGGCACCAACCTCCTCTCTGCCCTCCGACAGGGATAAATGACCCATGTGCCCTGTTTGGCTCATGTCCTTAACTTGGTGGTGCAGCGGTTCTTGGGCAGGTACCCGGGCTTACAGGATGTCCTGAGGCAAGCCAGGAAAGTCTGTGTGCATTTCTGCCGGTCATATAATGCCAGTGCTCGGCTGGCAGACCTCCATAAGGAGTTTAACCTGCCCAAGAACCGCCTAATCTGTGACATGCCTACCAGGTGGAACTCAACGTTGGCCATGCTGCAGCAGCTGCACACGCAGCAGAGGGCCATCAATGAGTACCTGTGCGACTATGGCACCAGGACAGGGTCAGGGGAGCTTGTTTTTTTTCCCCACGCCAGTGGGCCATGATCAGGGATGCATGCACTGTCCTGTCACCATTTGAGGAGGCCACAAGGATGGTGAGCAGTGACAGTGCATGCATCAGTGACACTGTCCTCTTGTCCATCTGTTGGAGCACATGCTGCGTGGAATAATGGACAGGGCACTTGAGGCAAAACAGAGGCAGGAAGAGGAGGACTTCCTTAGCTCTCAATGCCCCCTTTATCCAGACAGTGTTACTGTATGCCCGCCGATCACACAGGAAGAGGAGGAGGAGGAGGATTGTGTCACTATGGAGGTGGAGCCTGGCACTCAGCATCAGCAGCAGTCTTTAAGGGATCATTCCCAAGAAACACATGGACTTGCACGTGGCTGGGAGGAGGTGGCTGCGGACCATGTCGTCCTTAGTGACCCAGAAGACTCCGGACTGAATGCCTCAGCAAACCTATGCTGCATGGCTTCCCTGATCCTGCAAAGCCTGCGTAAGGATCCGTATTTGTGGTATCAAGGAGAAAGACCAAATCTGGCTGGCAACCCTCCTTGATCCACGTTACAAGGGTAAGGTTGCGGACCTTATCTTGCCGTCGCAGAGGGAGAAGAGGATGAAACATCTTCAGGGGGCCTTGCAGAAAGGTCTGTGCAATTTGTTCCCAGAGACTGGGAGGTTGCAAACTCCTGTTTCTGGACAACGTGTTGCTGAGGCTTCGGTCTGTCAAAGAAGGAGCGGTGGAGAAGGTGGCCGTCTGACCGATGCGTTCAGACAATTTTTTAGTCCGCAGCCCCAAGGTATGATCAGTTCCAGCAACCATCGCCAGTGTCTGTTTTACATGGTGCAGGAACACCTAGGGGCAAGATCTGACTTGGACACCTTTCCCACCGAAAATCCTCTGGGTTACTGGGTCTTAAGGATGGATCACTGGCCAGAGCTTGCACGGTATGCAATTGAGCTACTGGACTGTCCTGCATCCAGCGTTCTTTTGGAACACACATTCAGTGCTGCTGGAGGCTTTGTAACCAATCACAGGGTGCGTCTGTCCACCGACTCGGTCGATCGACTGACCTTCATAAAAATGAATCAGTCTTGGATCACCACCAGCTACCAAGCACCTGATGCTGATGTAACCGAATAATTTTTTTTGAAATCTCAGATCCCTTCAGAGACTGCCTATGCTGATGCTGAGTGACTATCCTGAGTAATTATCCTCTTCCTCCTTAATGATCACGCTAATAGCTTGTAAGAACAGTTTTGGTTCTGGGCGCCACCACCAGTGCCTAAGGCCCTATTTTTCAGCGCCTGTAATTACAATTTTTGATGCAATACTTTGCAGCAGGGCTCGTTTCTGCATTCCAACTAGAGTATCTGTGAGCGGATGCAGTGTTGTGGCACCAGCACCAGTGACTAAGGCCCAATTTTTCAGCCCCTGTTCAACAGGGGCGTGTAATTACAATTCTTGATCTAATATTTCACAGCAGGGCCCGTTTCTGTGCCCACCAAGAGCGAGTGAGGACTTACAGTTTTGTGGCACTAGCAGCACCACCAAAGGCCCAATTTTTTTGCCCTTGTTCAACAGGGGCATGTAATTACAGTTCTTGATCTAATATTTCACAGCAGGGCCCTGTGAGGGCTTACAGTGTTGTGGCCACAACAACACCCAAGGCCCAAATTTCTGCTGAGTATATAGGGCAGGCCCCTACTTTCAAACATTCAACTTACAAACGACTCCTACTTGCAAACGGAAGGAGACAACAGGAAGTGAGATGAAATCTACCCCTAGGAAGGGAAATTCTCTCCTGTAAGAGTTAATATGGGAAAAACATTTCTCCTTTCCACTGATGCTTTATCACCAATCTTTGTTTCACAAAAAACCCCAAATTTTCAAAAAACATTTGTCATTGGGACAAAAAGTGAGGTGAAATCTTCTGTAGAGGAGCACAGACAGCAAAACAAATGTCAAGGGGGTGATAACCCTTCCCTATGTTTTCCAAAAAGCTTAAAATAGATTTTTTGGCTGGAGCTAAACACGTTAAAAATGTACCAGTTCAAAATTACAAACAGATTCTACTTAACAACAAACCTACAGTCCTTGTCTTGTTTGCACCGCCTGTATACTGCTGTTCAGAGTACAGAACCTGTATACTGCTGTTTCCTTTTTTAATTTGGGTGCAGGGTTCCCCTTAATATCCATACAAGACCCAAAGGGCCTGGTAATGGACTGGGGGGTACCCATGCTGTCTGTCTCACTGATTTTCATCCATATTGCCAGGACCCGACATTACATTAAAGCCGCAAGCAGTTTTAAATGACTTTTTTTCCTTTAAAAATGACATTTTGTGCAGGGACTGTTCTAAGCACGGGAAACATGCGACACTTTACAGGCATACTATAGACACCCCCCAGGTACGATATTTAAAGGAATATTTCACTTTTTTTTTACTTTAAGCATCATTAAAATCACTGCTCCCGAAAAAACGGCGGTTTTTAAACGTTTTGTTTGCATTGATACATGTCCCCTGGTCCCCAAACCCTTTTTAGGATGATACCAAGCAAATTAGCCTTTAAAATGAGAACTTTTGATTTTGAACGTTCGAGTCCCATAGACGTCAATGGGGTTCTAACGTTCATGCGAATTTTCAGTCCGTTTGCAGGTTCTGGTGCGAACCGAACCGGGGGGTGTTCGGCTCATCCCTAGTTCTGGGTAAAGCCTGCTTTTTATGGGTCTCTGACTAGCCAGTAGACATGCTGGCTAGTAGCTTGGGTAGCTAGGTTCTCGAGCTAGAGAGTCACGGAAGGTGGCGGGAGGGGGAACATCCCCTCCCGCTGCTTGTAATAGCAATTGACCTAAAAACAAACACTTGAATTCAAGTGACATACCAGGTACATGATTTGGTGGCATGTGGTTAAGGCTAGCTTTAGGCTTATCGTTTAGTGCAGCCAGATAAAGTTTAGCTACACATAATCCATGTATCTCTATTCAATACCCTGCTAATTACCTTTTGTGAGCTTTAGGAAATCTCACATTACACGTTAGGATGTGTTTTATAATAAATAACAGTAATTATAAATAACATTATACAGATTTTTAAAAAAGAATCTTAAAAAGTTTAGAGATGCTCTTTTAAAAAAAAAATTCTTTGTGGGGAGACCATATGCTTGTCTGTGTGTCTTGTGCAGAAATCTACCATGTCACTGAGTCCTGTAGTTCTTTGCGCCTTTGAAAAGAGAATGCAAAATTTGAAACTTCGAATAAGAGAAAGGCATGGGGAGGTCTTACTCTCTTCAACTGAACCTTCAGCTTATTTATAATTGTAATGTGTGATCAAAGAAAAAGCCTGGTAATAGAGTTAGTGCCCAGTCTTTTGTGGATTTTTGGCAGGCCATAAATGACCAAGGTGTGTGGAAACTTTGAATATCCACTTCCAGCCCAGGCCTATTCTGGCATTCCTCTCCAAAATGTAAAAATCATCTTTTTTTTGCTAGAAAATTACTAGCAGAGACCCTAGTGAATAAAATGGCTGTTGATATTTGCACAGCAATTTTTCAAATGCAATTTTTTTGGGAAAAAAAAAAACACTTTCATGAATTAAAAAACACTAAAATTAGCCCAATTTTTGTGTGAAATGTAAAAGATAATGTTACGCTAAGTAAATAGATACCTCACATGTCACGCTTCAAAATTGCCCACACTCATGGAATGATGCCAAATTTCAATACTTAATATTCTGTATAGGCTATGCTTTAAAATTTTTTACAGGTTAACAGTTTAGAGTTACAGAGGAGGCCTTGCACTAGAATGCAGCTGCAGGCATCATTCAGATATCTCCACTTCAACCTAAGGATGACATATGATGTCCACTTAAGGTTCAGTGTATATATTTAGCCATATGTTTAGTTTTTGATGAGATCAATTAATTTATTTTTGATATCAGCAATCTTATGTGTATATTTTTATTTTAATCTCATGTATAGACTTATGCTATGTATTTGGTTCTTTTTCTTCCCCTTTTTTCCCTGTTTGCTCATATACTGTCTCTGCTACCAGAGAAATACCCATGTAATGGGTTTTGACACAGCAACGTTTGCTTGGTGTAGTGTGCATATGCGGGATATATACTAAGCATACCTTCTGTTTACAAACTATTTTTATTTGGTACAAAAAGCTTTGTCATATGTCAAAAAAAGTACAATACAGGCAGTTTACACATAAGAAAGATCAAAATATAATCTGTAATTGTTGATAGATATATTTTGTTGTAGTATGTTAACACTTTAATATTAAACTCTTAAATTGTTGTATATATACATATCCTAATGTTTTTCGGACATAGATTACTAGTAATGACATTCAGGGTTGAAAAAGAGATTGGAAAGGTTAAGCCATGGGTCCCATTTTTTATTATAAAAATGATTGGTGTTCTGTAGTGTGTGGAATATTTTCTCCATAAGATTAACCACTAGGCATCCGCGCTCTAGCCAAAAGACGGCTACAGTGCAGACGCCAATTGCTGGGAGGGCAATGGCCATCCTCCTGTTTACTTCTGCGATGCGCACGCCGGATCATCTCTCATTGCCGGCTCTCCCTCCTCACACAGAGACAGCATGTGAGGAGGGAAAGCTAACGGCTGCAGCGGTGAGTGTCAGAAAAAAAATGGAAAATAAAGTGACCACATCACCTGTCAGTGCCAGCTGTCCCCACTGCCATCTGTCCCCACTGCCATCTGTCAGTGTCATCTGTCCCCAATGGTATCTGTCCCCACTGCCATCTGTCAGTGCCATCTGTCCCCAGTGCCATCTGTCCCCAGTGCCACCTGTCAGTGCCATCTGGCCCCAGTGCCACGTATAAGTGCCATTTGTCATCAGTGCCACGTATATGTGTCATCTGTCATCAGTGCCACATGTCATTAGTGCCATCTGTCATCAGTGCCACGTATCAGTGCCATCTGTCATCAATGCCACCTGTCAGTGTCACATGCCATCTGTTATCAGTGTCACGTGTCATCAGTGCCACGTATCAGTGCATCTGTCATCAGTGTCACGTGTCATCAGTGCCACGTATTAGTGCCATCTGTCATCAGTGCCACATATTAGTGTCATCTGTCATCAGTGCCACATATTAGTGTCATCTGTCATCAGTGCCACCTATTATTGCCATCTGTCATCAGTGCCATGTGTCATCAGTGCCACGTATTAGTGCCATCTGTCATCAGTTCCATGTGTCAGTGCCACATATTAGCACCATCTGTCATCAGTGTCATGTGTCATCAGTGCCACGTATTAGTGCCATCTGTCATCAGTGCCACATCAGTGTCATGTGTCATCAGTGCCACGTCAGTGTCACATGTCATTGTCCTGGTGCTCCAGGGCCTTCAAAAGTTTAATAGGTAGTCAACAAGTTAGATGTGTAATTTATGCTGCTCGAACACCTGATGGTGCTCCCTGCATGTTGGGCCTCTCTGTGTGGCCAGGCTGTAAAAAAGTCCCACACATGTGGTATCGTAATACTCAGGAGGAGTAGCAGAATGTATTTTGGGGTGTCATTTGTGGTATACACATATGCCATGTGAGAGAAATAACCTATTACAATGACAATTTTGTGCAGAAAAAAAAAATCTTCATTTTCAATCTTCAAATGACAACATCAAAAACCTCACCATGCATCTTACTAAATACCTTGGAATGTCTACTTTCAAAAAAGGGGTCATTTGGAGGGTATTTGTACTTTCCTGGCTTGTCCGGGTCATCAGAAATGAGATAGGTCACCAGTACATCGGGTGTGATCAATTTTTTATGATTGGCACCATAGTTTGTAGACTCTCTAACTTTCACAAAGACCAAATAATATCCACTAATTTGGGTTATTTTTACCAAAGATATGTAGCAGTATAAATTGTGGCCAAAATTTATGAAGAAAAATTAATAATTTGCAAAATTTTATCACAGAAACTAAGAAAAATGCGCTTTTTTTCAAAATTTTCAGTCTTTTTTCATTTATAGCGCAAAAAATAAAAAACCCAGAGGTGATCAAATACCACCAAAAGAAAGCTCTATTTGTATGAAAAAAAAGGACAAAAAAATCATTTGGGTACAGTATTACATGACTGAGTAATTGTCATTCAAAGTGTGAGAGCACCGAAAGCTGAAAATTGGTCTGGTCGCGAGGGGGGTTTAAGTGTCCAGTTGTCAAGTGGTTAATATTGTTAATTCTGGTTTTCAATTGTGTTAGGGGAACTGATGAGGATTTCCAATGAAATGCTCTCAACCAGTGTATTGCTACACATATTGTGTGGATCAGTCTCATATTATGGGTGGTGAGTCCAATGATAGGAGAAAATAGGAGACATTTATGGAGAGTGGGGTTTATACTACTATCTGAAATTTTGGAAGCAAATCTTTCTAATTGCTTCCATATATGTGTGTCTTCTCACAATTCCAAAAAATGTGTGAGAATGAACCTGTGGAATTACAACCTCTGAAGCAAGTCTGAGAACTAAGCATACCTTCTGAACGTCATATCCGGATGTTCAGAATACATCTAGACAGTCTTCAATAAATGTTAGGGCTGAACATTCAAAAAATCCATAGCTTTCTTCAGCAGTTATCAGTGCTGGACATTTGAAAGAGCCACTTTTGCTCTCACCAAGTGGTGGGGCTTTGGCAGTACATCTGATGTGCAGTTGCAAAGCAAAGACTACACTGCTGCCAGACATCTTGGTTTTTAATTTTGCCCACAGGGTCTTTGCTGCTGATTTGTATTTGCTTCTTTCATGGTTATTTTTATGATATCATTATATTGCATTTTTTCACTAATTGGTTCCTGACTGTAATTTACAGTGTTTTGGCAGGATTATGACATCACTATGACATCAGAGGTGTGCACTGGATGTTTCGTGTCAGCTGTTGCTGATGATCACATCTTTTTTTGAATATTCTTCTCTTTATACAATCCAATTATTTAGTGTAAGTAACAACTAGTGATAGAATGTGCTATTGCTGATTGCTTTACATTTAAATTGCATAGTCTAAAAAAACAACAGAAATTAAAGATGGTTTTTATTTTCCTAAGTTATAGTGGATTTCTAACTCCTCTGAATGCCCCACACTTCCTTCTATAGTTTATTTGCTGAATTTTGCAATATATGTCCAGTGGTGAGAAGAAGTAAGGGAACAAAATCTGAAAAGGTTATCACAGTATAATCCCTTTCATGACTAAGCCTATTTTTGAAATTTGGTGTTTACAAGTTAAAATCCGTATTTTTTGCTAGAAAATTACTTAGAACCCCAAAACATTATATATATTTTTTTAGCAGAGAATCTAGAGAATAAAATGGAGATTGTTGTAATATTTTATATCACATGGTATTTGTGCAGCGGTGTTTTAAAACCCCAAATTTTTGGGAAACGGGACACTTTCATGAATTTTAAAAAATCCAAACAGTAAAGTTACCCCAATTTTTTTGTATAATGTGAAAGATGTTACGCCGAGTAAATAGATACCAAACATATCACGCTTTATAATTGCACGCACTCGTGGAATGGCGACAAACTACGGTATCTAAGAATTTCCATAGGTGACGCTTTAAATTTTTTTATGGTTACCAGGTTAGAGTTACAGAGGAGGTTTAGTGCTAGAATTATTGCTCTCACTCTGACGATCGTGGTGATACCTTACATGTGTGATTTGAACACCGTTTACATATGCGGACGCAACTTCCGTATGTGTTTTCTTTGCTGCGGGAGCTCGCAGGGACGGGGGCGCTTTAAAAAATAATTTTTTTTTTCTTATTTGTTTTATTTAATTATATATTTATAAATAATGTGATGACTTTTATTGCTGTCGCAAGGAATGTAAACATCCCTTGTGACAGTAATAGGTGGTGACAGGTACTCTTTATGGAGGGATCGGGGGTCTAAAAGACCCCCGATCCCTCCTTTGCACTTCAAAGTATTCAGATAGCTGAAAATGGCGGTTCTGAATACTGTGTATTTTTTTAAAACCGGCGCCATTGGCAGCCGAGTAAACACGAAGTGACGTCATGACGTCGCTTCCGTGTTTATGATTAGGAGGCTGGAACAAAGCCACCCAAGGCTTTGTTCCAGCCCGCCCCCAGCCGCCGGAGGCAGCTGATTGGTCACCGGGCCTCCCGATCGATCGGGAGGCCCGGTAAGAGTGGCGGGAGGCAGCGGGGGGGGGCGTCCCCTCCCGCTCCTCCGGTATAACAGCCAAGCGGCTTTTAGCCGCATCGGTTGTTATACTCGGATAGCCGATCGCCCACTCTAAACAACGGAACCAGGATGATGCCTGCAGCTGCGGGCATCATTCCGGTATAACCCTGAAAACATCTGTGTACACTCGGCGGGAAGGGGTTAAAATTTAGAGTCTCAGTACTCCCCACAGCAGGTGACTACCATTGTGGTAAATATGTTGGTATAGTTTTGAATGCACACACCTTTTCTTGTGGGCCATTATGTGAAGTCTGGTTTTGTTATAGATTGAAGGTGTAGATCATTTAAAAGAGGCTAGCTTCAGTGATTATAGTAAATATAACTTTTATAATGCTGAATTGATGCATTATGCCGTTGTGGGCTTAGCATTGATGAGTAGGACCAGAGAATGTAAATGCAAAGTAGAGAGAAGCCATGAATACAACATTGTTATCTGAACCAGTCAGCATACACATTAAAACATATTTTTTAACAGACCATACATTTATATTAGTAACAATATTATCAGCTACCTAAGCAAGAGTTGCAGACAAGATGAAAGACTATAAAAACCCAAGATCTGAAGTTCTAAATCAAAGAAGGAGCTCTTTGATTGAGAAAGCATTTCTGTTATCATTTTCTTCTCAATCCAGCATTAGCAACCTGAATATATTTCCATGTTCTACTGTATATCAACTAAATCAGTTAACTTTGCACCCTACTGCTTTCTTTGTGAAAGGCACTGTGTTCTTTCTCTGACCTACATTTTTATAATTGTATAATTACCAAACTTCTGTGTTCTGTACTGCAATTAGTGGCAATGTGAAGCAGTTATTCTGTTATATATGAAATACACAAAGTAGTTATCATATTTAGGTGAATACGTTTCAATCTGTTTACTGTTTTTTCAAACGTTAAAAGACCTCATCTATGAAAATGTCTGGAAAAAACTGTTTTTGCAGTACTACAGCAACCAAGCTGAATCAAACCTGAATGGTAAAAGACAACTGACGAACACAGGTTGAATCTCCATGGTTGTTAAAGCCAACATTGACAATTATAATTTCACATACCCTGATTTATAAGACCCTTCACCCTTTTCAAGTTGAAGAAATGTGTACATGACAATACATGCAATATAAAACAAAGATGTGTGGTACAACTGAGAATTTTAATTAAATGGAAATGTAATTAAACTGACTAATATATTAATATTTAAGGGTAACATCCTGTAACCCAAAAACTCAGATTCAAAACCAACAGCCAGAGAAAATTGGTGAAAAATAGATGGTTACCCAAATGCCAGATGAGTTGTAAAAGGTATAAAACATATAGTTAATAATAAGAAAGAGCAAATTGTCCAGAGGAGACAGGTTAATCATTTGTATATACAGAAAGGTATTGAAATGTTTGAAAAGAGAAATTATTTCAGAGGGATTTAAACCAGAGTTTGATTATAAATTGAGAGTATTACCAAAAAGGGAGATGAGGGATCTAACTCCAAGCACCTGTGGCATTCCTATTATATATACTCTCCCTGAGATCCATAAGGGTCTCCATTCCCTGAACATACTTGTGACAGATGTTGGAGCCAAACTGACTTTTTAAACTGTGCCAGTGCTCAGGATCAGTGCTGCTTCCTCTTTAGCCTCCTGTGTTTTCTGAGACCCCGTGTTCCTGTATCCTGACTCAAGTTGCTGACCCGGCTTGTCCTGACTACTCTCTGAACTTGCCTGCACCAACCTTGGCTTGTCCTTGACCACCACTTCTGCCGGCTTCATTTGCTTCTGTTTCATTGTTTTACTCCTGATTCATATTGTACCCTGACCACACTTTTGCCTGTGCTTCTGTACCAGATCCACCCTGCTAGTGTATGACCCAGCCTGCCTGACTCTGCTGTTCTTCCTGTGGCTACCAGTACCTGCCTGCCATCCTGTTGTGCCTGCTGATCTACAGTCTGCTACCAGAATATGCCTCACCTGCCTGCCATTGTTAATACCAGCCTGCTTCAGTCTGCTGCATACCAGCTGTCTACCAGCCTGCCTGCTTCACTGAAGATAATTGATGACTTCTCCTTTCTGGCATGGACACCTGCTCTGCTTCTACAAAGACTTACAGGCACTCATGCCACTCTGCACTTCTGCACCTTTTGTCCACACTACCAGGGGCCCTGAATCAGAGGCGTAAGAGAGGCCTTCCTCATAATTTTAGGCTCTGCTACCAGGTATGTGATAATGAGATAGGATCAGTGTCGGTGAGGCTGGGTGACAATTTGGATACATTTTTTTGTCTGAGTGTACTTCAAACTAGTGCTTATCTTAAAGAATCTAAGAATTTCTTATAGCTACTTGAGCAAGTTCATTTAAAAGGGAAATCAAATGTATTTCTGGTTATAGCTGATATAGCATCATTGTACACCATCATCTTAAATGATGATGCCCTACTGGCCTTGAATTGGGCCCTAAGTAGTAGGGGTGATTTCCCAAACTTCCAAAAATATTTTTTGAAGAAAGCATCGTGCCTTTGCCTTAATCATAACTGCTTTTAGTACCAAGGGCAGTTTTACATCCAAAAGGCTGGAGTTGCTATGGGCACAAAATTTGTGCCCAATCTCGCAAATGTATTTATGTCTGAGTGGGAGGATAAATTTGTTTTTAGTCATCACAGAACGGAACCCCTTTTTTATCAGAGCTTCATAGATGACTATTGTTCATCTGGGATGGCTCAGAAGGGATTTTACGGTCATTTATGTCTAAACAATAACACAATTATAACATTGTAATATCATTGGGGCAGGGAAGAGACATTTCTTTTTGAATGTGACTATTTTTAGGCAGATTAGATTTATCACCAGTGATAAAACAAAGTCCATCCACGTGTAAAAATGAGATCTCAGTGCAATACAATCCATCCAATGCTCCTCCACCTGCACAGAGAACTGTTTACCAGAGCAATGGTCCCCACATTGACAGAGGTCATACAGCGTTTTAGCACAAATCCCAGATCGATGGCTTGATCAGCCTATTTTCCTTTTCAAGATGCCACTCTCAAAAGCTCAATGATATTCAGGAGAAAACACAGAACAAAACTTCACAGTGTAGAATTATGGACATAATTTACTATTGTAGGAAATATAGGTACTTACAAACAAAAAGACTCTTGAAGCATAACACAGAAAAGGCTACGCTTTCTCTGGTGGACATACTGGCATCACTACTAAACTCCACCCTATGCATGTTTCATCTGAAGGGACAGCTTCCTGGGGCATGGAGTAGTGATAGGTAACTTCCAGTGTTAATTTTAGTCTTAGGACTAAAATGGCATTTTAGTTTTAGTCCCATTTTAGTCTTCTGCAATTGTTTTAGTTTTAGTCATATTTAGTCGACTAAATCTCCAGTACATTTTAGTCAACTAAAATGTCCTACATTTTAGTCGACTAAAATCTCCAGGACATTTCAGTAATTGCAATTTAGTTTTAGTCATAGTCTTTTGACTAATGGCATTTTAGTTTTAGTCTCATTTTAGTCTTAAGACTAAAATGGCATTTTAGTTTTAGTCTCATTTTAGTCTTTTGACTAAAATGGCTTTTAGTTTTAGTCGTATTTTAGTCATCTCAATTGTTTTAGTTTTAGTCGTATTTTAGTCGACTTAAATAGTATTCATTTAGTCGACTAAAATGTTTTAGTCATTTTAGTCGACTAAAATGTTTTAGTCGCTTTAGTCGACTAAACTAACTTCCTTATTTATATGGACTCTTGTCCTTGTCCTTGTTTTTATGGCATGGCAGTAATGGTGTGAGGGAAATTTCACAGAGAGGAAAAAAGTATCTTTGAGTTGAAAACTTACAGTCCATTAGGGTTAAGCATAGATTGAGATATTAATTGTTTTATGGCCGGGATACAGAAACATTTTTATAATTCATAAAATACTCAGTCAAGGAGATTCCAGACCAGAGGAGCATCCCCCCACCCCCAGAGGAAATGTTGATTGAATTATGCAAACAGGTGGAAGGTGGGGGATTAATATGCAAACTCTCATATACCAAGCAGGAACCTGGACAATGGTGTCTGCTTAAATCAACCCCAGCCGAAAATGGTGAATTGATTGTTTGAAGTCTGGATCTCAAAAGTCTTTAAATCAGAGAAAGTCCATGTCAAACAAGCCCCATTGTTTCAAGAACAAGGTTGCCTCCTCATTAGTGTTGATTTACCTGGCCCCAGACAATTGCAGAGATGCCCAGTTAATTATACACCAGAAGGGCCCCAGTTGCAAGTTTTAAACAGAAATACAAAATATATATGCTAAATATACCATGCTGGCTACAGACGAAAATCAGTATATATCAGAAGTCATCCACATATTGTCAAAGAGCTTGGCACCAGTATTATATGGTTGAAAGGTTGTGGTTGTTTTATCCGAAGAGTACCTGACAGTCTCAAGATAATTGTTTAGGTCTAAATTTCTGACAGCCAGCAAAGTACACGAGAAGAGGACAGCCCATATTTGGAACCAACCAATCATGAGATGGTAAACATAAGGTGGGAAGGCA
Organism: Aquarana catesbeiana; assembly: GCF_042186555.1. Classification (NCBI taxonomy): domain Eukaryota; kingdom Metazoa; phylum Chordata; class Amphibia; order Anura; family Ranidae; genus Aquarana; species Aquarana catesbeiana. The sequence continues at coordinate 306,083,316 of NC_133326.1, forward strand.
CCAATTCAACAATTGGACTGCACCCAATAAAAAGAGAAGCACATATGATTAAAAGGAGAGAGGACCACAGACCAGTGTTAATTTAGTCGACTAAAATGACTAAAACATTTTAGTCATCTAAATGAATACTATTTTAGTCGACTAAAATATGACTAAAACAATTGAGATGACTAAAATATGACTAAAACTAAAAGTCATTTTAGTCAACAGACTAAAAGTAGACTAAAACTAAAATGCAATTTTAGTCCTAAGACTAAAATGGAACTAAAACTAAAATGCCATTTTAGTCAAAAGACTATGACAAAAACTAAATTGCAATTACAGAAATGTACTGGAGATTTTAGTCGACTAAAACAATTGCAGAAGGCTAAAATGGGACTAAAACTAAAATGCCATTTTAAACCTAAGACTAAAATTAACACTGCCACAGACCCACACGTCGGATACATTCTCTAGATGAACTAGAAGCCTGACCACTCCCCATCTCGCTGGACTTTGCTACTGGAACTAATCGAATGTACTTGTAATTTGTTGGATATCTTCCCTTTTTAAACTGTGGTAAGATACAGACCATAGGGATATTAATTAACATTTTCCTCCCAAAAATGTAGGGATTGTATTTTACAGTTTATGTTTTAACCTTATCATGTACAATGTATAGGGCAGTTTTGTAATTAATCATTTTCCAACATTATTTGTCTAGGCTGTGTGTTCAAGCCATTTGTGGGTGAAAATAGTTATAGACCCGCATTACAACAAATTTGGCTACTGTGGTCCCAGGGAAATTATTTATCGCCCCATTCAATCTGGTAGCTATGTTAAACTAATATTTCCTTCAAATTGATAATATCTATCTCTAGATTCCGCGAGACATACTTTGTATTCCTTCCGGCCAGAGAAATTCAGAGGATTGTTTCCCCGAGCGACAGGAGATATTGTGTTTTTGAACGTAAGGTGCGATTACCGCAAATATTTTTTGAACATAGTTATTTGGGCTACCCTTGGGTTATTTGTCAAATATTACAGAAAAAAGTGTTTTATTGCCGTGTTGATGTCTTTGGTAGGGTGTACGAAATATTGATTACCAGAAATCCTGGTTCTGTATGAAATTGTATAGTTATACTTATAAATTAATAAAAATGATTTACTTATTAATTTTATTGGGAGATATTTATACATTGGTAAGAATTCCCCATAGAATGGGCTCAAGAAATTATTGTGGTATGTTATTGATTGTGTGAACAAAGTTCACATTTTTACCGTAAGGTTGGAGGCACTGAGCAAAATACTAAGATCTTAACAATTCAAATTCCCCATATGTATTATTAAGATTCCATACCACACTCACAACAGTGTAGGAGATTGATTTTAGTATTTTTATATGTATTTATATTTTAACTTTTTGACTAGTTGCCTCCCGCCCACTGTCAAATGACGGTGGGGTGGTGCGACTCTTGTTCTGGGATGCCGTCATATGACGGCGTCCCAGAATGGCTGCTCTCGAGCGCCCATGGGGGTGCGCAGCACAGAGATCGCGACCGTGCCGTGTTGCTAGGACACGGCTCTTTAACCGTGTGATCGCATGTGTCCAATCACAACTGGTCACATGTAAACATGGAGATGCCGGTAATCGTCTCTCCTCGCCTCACACTGACAGAGTGTGAGGAGAGGAGAGCCGATCAACGGCATCTCCTCACAGTGGGACATCTAAGGATGTAATCAGGGCACTGATCATCAGTGCCCTGATTACAATAAAGAAATAAAGTGTAACAATACAGTGCCCACCAATGCCAGCATACAGTGCCCACCAGTGGCAACAATCAGTGCCCACCAATGCCCACAAGTGCCACAAATCAGTGCCCATTAGCCATGCCAGTCAGTGCTGGCAATCAGTGCCACCTATCAGTGCTGCCCATCAATGCCCATCACTGCTGTCCATCAATGCCCATCAATGTCACCCATCGGTGCCACCCATCAATGCCCATCAGTGCCCAGCTGTACCGCCTATCCATGCTGCCTATCCGTGCCCACCAGTGCTGCCGATCAGTGCCCACCACTGCTGCCTATCAGTGCCCACCAGTGCTGCCTATTAGTGCCCATCAGTGCCACCTAACACTGCCCATCAGTGCCGCCTGTCAGTGCTCATCAGTGCCACATATCAGTGCCACCTCTCAGTGCCCATAAGTGCGGCATATTAGTGACTCCTCATCAGTGCCACCTCATCAGTGCCCATAAGTGCTGCCTCATCAGTGCCCATAAGTGCCACCTCATCAATGCCCACCAGTTCAGCCTACCAGTGCCCATCAGTGTCACCTCATCAGCGCACATCAGTGAAGGCGAAAAATTACTTAGTTACAAATTTACTGACAGAAAAAAAGTAAAAAAAACTTTTAGTCTTTTTTTTGTAAAAAATAAAAAACCCAGCAGTGATTAAATACCACCAAAATGTATTTGTGTGAAGAAAATGATAAAAAAATTTGTTTTGGTACAGTGTAGCATGACCAAGCAATTGTCATTTAAAGTGCAAGGGTGTTAGTGCCTGGTAGGCAAGTGGTTAATTTACTTTTTAACTCCATAGCAATAAGCTGTTTATTTATTGAGATATATACAACTGTGAATAATAATGTGTTTTATGTGTTTTATATTAATCAAATATATGTTTTTATCAAAAGATTGATATTTATTAATGCAGTAATTAATTATATTGTTATTTGTTATTTGACTCTTACACACTAGATGGCACCTTCTTTTAAATAGTAAAGATGTGGGCAAAGGATTTGTGTAATAAAATATTTATATAAATAAACTTGTAATACTAGTTTTATTTATGGTTTTATTTATTCATAGTTTATTTACTCTCTGGTTATTCTAAGGCTGAGTTGAGGAAATAGATACTAAACATGTCAAGCTTTAAAAATTCTCAGTAGGTGAAACTTCAAAGCCTTAATGGGAATTAGTTTAGAGTTAACCATGACATATGGCCCTAGATTTATTGTTTTCACTCTGACATTACCTCACATGTGTGGTGTAACTTACACCTTTTTTTACATTTTTTAAATTTAACCCTATTTCTATAACAAGATGGCTAACAAGCTTCCTTGTTCCCTGATCACCTCATGCTGTCACTGTAGGAGCCACTTACTGTGGTTCCAGGCTTCCCGGAGGGGCCTATGCAAGCCACACCAACATGAAAGGGGAGGGGGAACCTTTAGTGACTGAAAAAATGATCTGAAAGCCCTTTGCATTCTGTAAAAATCAAAAGCAAGCTCATGACTGCAGCAGCAGCCATGAACTTGCTTTCACTCCCTGTATACTGTGCCAATTATAAACGTACATTGACGCTGCTACTATGTATGACATTTCTATCGCTACTCTGTATGACAGCTTTCTTCTTCTCCTTGTTAATGAAGCAGTGAGTGCCAGCATCGCATCCTTAGCAATCAGTGATGTCATACAGCCCTATTCATTTACTGGCTCAGCATTCACAACCATATAAACAAAGGATCAGGGATAGTACAAAATGGGATGCATGTGCAAGTAAGGTGTACTTGTGGGGTACAGTTAATGTGTTAAAAATTTCATCAACTTACACAAACACTTCAAACTGAGGGAAATTGCACATTAGTGTCACATGAAGATAAGCAACAAAGTGACACAGAAATAGAAATTAACACAGACAATTGAAATACTGTAAAAGAAGAAACCAGGCCACAAAAGACTTCATTCAGGAAATCCACCAGAAGTAATAAAGCATCCCAATAGAATGTCTGTCCTATGTTGCTTGCATAGCATTAAAACCAGAGCCAGATTCATGGGATGAGATACAAAGATTTCCAACCCATGAGCAACAAAAGTGGATCACAGCATTTAACAAAACCGCTTACAAGAAACAGATTTATAGAACTGAGATCTGAAATTGGGACTAATATAAGGAGTAGTTGTTGAGTGGGGGGTGTTGGAATACATTGTTCATTTATATTTTATGCAACATCTACATCAATATCAGTATTCAGTAGAGATATAGTCTTCAGCCAGTAGATGGCAGTGTTTATAAGTTTGTAGCAGCATCTATGGTATGCTCTATGTTTTTTCTAGGGATGAGTTGAACAACCCCCCGCAGCAGAACATGCGAACAGGCAAAAAATGTGCGCAAACACTGTTAAAGTCTATGGAACACGAACATGAAAAATCAAAAGTGCTCATTTTAAAGTTATTGCAAGTTATTGCCAAAAAACTGTTTGGGGACTCGGGTACTGCCCCAGGGGACATCTATCAATGCAAAAAAAAAATTAAAAACAGTCTTTTTTTTAGGAGCTGTGATTTTAATAATGCTTAAAGTGAAACTGAGGGGTGTCATGAACAGGTGTGACCAGAACCATGTGATCTGCGACAGAGGACACCAAAACGTATATAAGTGAAAATATAATAATTTATTAAAGTAAGTGAATAATATAGTACAACTACCTCCAATATGACACAGTGCAATAACCAACCACAGACAGAGACCCACAAATAACAACAGACTGATAAGTACATTAAATGGGAAATACCAGGATCATAAACAATAGCCAGGCCAGGGTCATACACAGCAGATCAGCAGATGGACAGGGGATGTTCCAGTGACATAAACATAAGCCAGGCCAAGGTCATACACAGGGAGATCAGCAGATGGGGTATGGAACACAGGACAGGGAGAGGATGGATGGATCAGACTGCAGGCAGGGATGCAAGGTAACAGGTGGGACAGGATAGCGATCGGGACAGGGAGATAGGATCAGAAACACGGGTCACAGGTACAGGGCACAGGAACAGGTTCAGAATCAGGATCAGATCACAAGCTAGCAGGTCAGGGTGCAATGAAGAAACCAAGGCAAACATGTGAGTGCTTGCAGGGTATTTATAGGCCTGTGATTGGCCTCAAGTGACACCTGATTGTAGGAGGTACTGTCTGCTCCACACTGCCAGGATCCATCCACTGGTGGATGCCAGTACTGCGGCCCAAAGATGACATAACATCAGCAGGGAAAAGCTCTCCTGACAGTTCCAAACTGCCAGGAGACACCTGCTGGTAGACCTCAGTACTGTATGCCAAATGACAGATATTACCAGCGGATGGAACATTTCCTGACAGAGGGTCTCCTTAGTCTGCCTGTAAAGTAGCGCATCTTTCCCATGTTCATAACAGTACTGCAGAAAATGAAATTTCTAAAGGAAAATGTATTGTAGATAAAAATCGATAAAAATAGATATAAATCATTGAAACAAATGGCGTGGGTTCCCCCCAGTCCAAAACAGACCCTTCGGGTCTGATATGAATATTAAGGGGAACCCTGCACCAAAATAGAAAAAATGTCGTGTGGGTCCCCCCAAAATCCATACCCCATGTTGATGGGGACAAGGGCCTCATCCCCACAACCCTTGCCCGGTGGTTGTGGGGGTCTGCGGGCAAGGGTTGTGGGGTTTAACAAGGGGCCCCCCAGATCCCAGCCCCCCTATGTGAATGGGTATCGGGTACCACTACTCATTCACCAAAAAAAGTGCCAAAAAAGTAAAAATGACAGGATGGATGGATGCCCCGCGATGTCCATCCATCTTCAATCACAGCGCCGACGGACCGAAACCCCCCCCGGAAAAACTCTGCCTCGATGGGAGGCATCCTGCCGAAGACATCAGAGGGGGCAGGGTCTCCTGTTTACATCACCAGGTGGCCCCACCCTTGGATATATAAGAGCGGTCATTGCAAAAAGGCTGCAGTCACGGGGATGCCTCCCATGGAGACGGAGTTTTTCCATCTTTTGGGGGGTTTTTTTTCGGTCCATTGGTGCTGTGATTGAAGATTTACATCACAGGACACTTTTTGTTTAAATAAGGAATTGTCCAAAACGGCCTCCTGTCATATTTACTTTTTTGACACCTTTCTGGGTGAATGAGTAGGGGTACAATGTACCCGATACCCATTCACATGGGGGGGGCGGGATCTGGGGGCCCCCTTGGTAAAGGACCTTCCAGACTCCGATAAGCCCCCCGCCTGCAGACCCCCACAACCACCAGAAAAAGACAATTCCATAGCTCAACTCACCAACCAGTCTGCTGACCAACCAAATTAACCTGTCTAACCGTATGTTAAAAGCAGGGGTTTAGTTAGCACACATTTGCAAACGCATGTGAAAGCTGCAAGGCCTCGTCAAGGCACCCTGTATTACTTGCAGTCCTAACACTACAAAATTTATAAGTGTCTCCACAGTGGAAGCACATGCATTGAATGGATAGGTGTGAGACAGGTGAGCCAGGAGGCCGCCCTAGCCCCCTTAAAGGGACAGGAGCACACTGGACACCCAGCAAGAGCACAATGTTAGACAGGTTAATTTGGTTGGTCAGCAGACTGGTTGGTGAGTTGAGCTATGGAATTGTCTTTTTCTTGTATGTATATGCCCTTAATGTGCTCCTTACTGTGAAGGCCAGTTATGGGTGTGGGCGGTGGCCATTATTTTGTTACTGTTAGTATATGTGGGTCGGGGACACACTGGACACCTTTGCTGCCATTGTGCTCTTGCTGGGTGTCCAGTGTGCTCCTGTCCCTTTAAGGGGGCTAAGGGGGCTAGGGCGGCCTCCTGGCTCACCTGTCTCACACCTATCCATTCAATGCATGTGCTTCCACTGTGGAGACACTTATAAATTTTGTAGTGTTAGGACTGCAAGTAATACAGGGTGCCTTGACGAGGCCTTGCAGATTTCACATGCGTTTGCAAATGTGTGCTAACTAAACCCCTGCTTTTAACATGCGGTTAGACAGGTTAATTTGGTTGGTCAGCAGACTGGTTGGTGAGTTGAGCTATGGAATTGTCTTTTTCTTGTATGTATATGCCCTCCATGTGCTCCTTACTGTGAAGGCCAGTTATGGGTGTGGGCGGTGGCCATTATTTTGTTACTGTTAGTATATGTGGGTCGGGGACACACTGGACACCTTTGCTGCCATTGTGCTCTTGCTGGGTGTCCAGTGTGCTCCTGTCCCTTTAAGGGGGCTAGGGCGGCCTCCTGGCTCACCTGTCTCACACCTATCCATTCAATGCATGTGCTTCCACTGTGGAGACACTTATAAATTTGTAGTGTTAGGACTGCAAGTAATACAGGGTGCCTTGACGAGGCCTTGCAGCTTTCACATGTGTTTGCAAATGTGTGCTAACTAAACCCCTGCTTTTAACATACGGTTAGACAGGTTAATTTGGTTGGTCAGCAGACTGGTTGGTGAGTTGAGCTATGGAATTGTCTTTTTCTTGTATGTATATGCCCTCCATGTGCTCCTTACTGTGAAGGCCAGTTATGGGTGTGGGTGGTGGCCATTATTTTGTTACTGTTAGTATATGTGGGTCGGGGACACACTGGACACCTTTGCTGCCATTGTGCTCTTGCTGGGTGTCCAGTGTGCTCCTGTCCCTTTAAGGGGGCTAGGGCGGCCTCCTGGCTCACCTGTCTCACACCTATCCATTCAATGCATGTGCTTCCACTGTGGAGACACTTATAAATTTTGTAGTGTTAGGACTGCAAGTAATACAGGGTGCCTTGACGAGGCCTTGCAGCTTTCACATGCGTTTGCAAATGTGTGCTAACTAAACCCCTGCTTTTAACATACGGTTAGACAGGTTAATTTGGTTGGTCAGCAGACTGGTTGGTGAGTTGAGCTATGGAATTGTCTTTTTCTTGTATGTATATGCCCCACAACCACCAGGCAGGGGTTATGGAAATGAGGCCCTTTTCCCCATCAACATGGGGACAAGGTGTTTTGGGGGACCCCAAAGCACTCTCCCCACGTTGAGGGCATGTGGCCTGGTATGGCTCAGGAGGGGGGGTGCTCTCTCATCCCCCCTTTTCCTGTGGCCAGCCAGGTTGTGTGCTTGTATAAGGGTCTGGTATGGATTTTGGGGGGACCCCGTGCCATTTTTCTTTTATTTTGGCACAGGGTTCCCCTTACAATCCATACCAGACCTGAAGGGCCTGGTATGAATTTTGGGGGGACCCCCACACCATATTTTTTTTTAAATTTTGGTGCAGGGTTCCCCTTAAATCCAATCCAGACCTGAAGAGCCTGGTATGGATTTTAGGGGGGACCCCAAGCCATTTTTTTTATTTTGGTGCGGGGTTCCCCTTAACCACTTGCCTGCCCGCCATTTAGCAAAATGACGTTGGCTAAGTGGTTGCTATATCCTGACCGGACGTCATATGACATGGTCAGGATAACAAGCCGCTGCCCGGGGGTGCTCATCACGCCAATTTCTGTTGCAGGGTGTCAGTCTGACACACTGCAACTCTGATCTAGGTAAAGAGTCCCTGAAGAAGACTCTTTACCACTTGATCAGCCATGTCCAATCACAGTTGATCACAATGTAAACAGGAAGAGCCATAGAGTAGAGGAGAGATGATCGTCTGCTCCTCTGACAGGGGGGTCTGTGCTGATTGTTTATTAGTGCAGCCCCCCCTCAGATGCCCACCCAGGACCACCAGGGATCCACCAGGACCACCAGGGATTGCCACCACTGATGACCACCAGGTATGGCATCCCTGGTGGCCATGGGTGGCAATGTGTTCCCACACATGATGCCAATCAGTGCCCACCAGCAATACCTGGCAGTGCTTCCTAATCAGTGATGCCAATCAGCACCATCTATCAGTGTCAATCTGTACCACTCATCTGTGTCCATCAGTGCCACCTATCAGTGCCCATCCATGCCCATCGGTTCCCACCTATCAGTGCCCATCAGTGCCACCCATAAGTACCCATCAGTGCCGCCTTTTAGTGCCCATCTGTGCCGCCTATGAGTGCCCATCTGTGCCACCTATGAGTGACCATCAGTGCTGCATATCAGTGCCACCTATCAGTGCCCATCAGTTCCGCCTATCAGTGCCCATCAGTGTCGCATATCAGTGCCCGTCATCAATGCCCATCAGTCCCACCTCATCCATGCTCATCAGTGCTATCTCATCAGTGCCCGGCAGTGCAGCCTCATCGGTGCCCATCAGTGAAGGAGAAAACACTTATTTACAAAACTTTATAACAGAAACAAAGAAAAACTTTTTTTTTCAAAATTTTTGGTCTTTTTTTATTTGTTTAGCAAAAAATAAAAACCGCAGAGGTGATCAAATACCACCAAAAGAAATCTCTATTTGTGGGAAGAAAATGCCCATGCATGATACCAATCAGTGCCCACCAGCAATACCTGCCAGTGCCTCCTAATCAGTGATGCCAATCAGTGCCATCTATCAGTGTCGATCAGTACCAATCATCTGTGTCTATCAGTGCCACCTATCAGTGCCCATCCATGCCCATCGGTTCCCACCTATCAGTGCCCATCAGTGCCACATATCAGTGCCCATCAGTGCCACCCATAAGTACCCATCAGTGCTGCCTTTTAGTGCCCATCTGTGCTGCCTATGAGTGCCCATCTGTGCCACCTATGAGTGACCATTAGTGCTGCATATCAGTGTCACCTATCAGTGCCATCAGTTCTGCCTATCAGTGCCCATCAGTGTCGCATATCAGTGCCCATCAGTCCCACCTCATCCATGCTCATCAGTGCCCATCTCATCAGTGCAGCCTCATCGGTGCCCATCAGTAAAGGAGAAAATGTACTTGTTTACAAAATTTTATAACAAAAACAAAGAAAAACATTTTTTTTTTTAATTTTCGGTCTTTTTTTATTTGTTTAGCAAAAAATAAAAACCACAGAGGTGATCAAATACCACCAAAAGAAATCTCTATTTGTGCAAAGAAAATTATAAAAATTTTGTTTGGGTACAGCGTAGCATGACTGCACAATTGTCATTTAAACAGCGACAGCGCTGAAAGCTGAAAATTGGCTTGGGCAGGAAGAGGGGAAAGTGCCCTGTATTGAAGTGGTAATATCCATACCAGACCTGAAGGGCCTGGTAATAGACTGGGGGGGAGGGGGTGAACTCATGCTGGTTTTTTTCAATGTTTTTTATCTATATTGCCGGGATCCAGCAATATATTACAGCTGCGAGCAGTTTTAATTTACCTTTTTTCCTTTAGAAATGTCATTTTGTTGATCTCATTCATTACACTATGTACGGCTGCTATGTAAGCAGCTTTACATGTGTGGGGCTTGGACTTAGCCCCCTGAGCCATGATTGATCAAAGGCACCCTGCCTTTGGCCAATGTTGGCTCTCTCAGCAGACCGCGCTGTGATTGGCCAAAGCGTGCAGGTCAGGTGCATGCTTTGGCCAATCATAAGACGACAATGCACTACGATCTCGCAGTCCATTATGGGGTGTTCTGCGGCAGTCGAAATTGCCATGAACGCCCCACAATGTTCGGTATTCGATGAACGGGCGGACACCTGATGCTCGAGACGAACTTACATTTGACTCGAGTCATTGGGCTCATCCCTAGTCTTTTCCCTGAAAAAAGTTCCTGTCTGCAGTTGCCCATATGGACTGTGCACTGTCTTTTTGTTCTGTAGGGCTATATACAGAATTTCTAACAGCCATACCACAAGAAAAGTGGAGCAAATTCTTTATTGAATTTCCATGCATTTGTTTTGCAACTTAAGACAATTCAATGTATTAAAATCTATTCTTACAGCTTATGGTAACTATAGAATTTCTTCATATGTCATGTATATTGATTACTTACTTTGTCATATTAATATTTTCTTCCAGGATCCTCTTCTCAGCCAGTTTCTTGGACAATTGATCTTGCAGGCCTTTCAGTTTAGCAGTCACCTCCTTGAGCTCCTCTCTTTTAATTTTCAGATTCTGCATGTGAATTTTCAGATCTGCCTCTGCAGCTTCCAGTCTTTGACGCTTTGGTGCCACAATCTAATGTGAAAGAAATGTAATTAAAGCTTGCATAATTTCTAACATTCTTATATTTAAAATTATAATGAATAAATTATGACTGTTATCAATGACAATCACAGGTGAAAGGTAAGCACAAAAATAAATTTAGACAACCTCCATGCTTAATATTTTGATGTTTCCACCAGGTGTTGCTGTAGTCCATCCCCACTATATTTGATTAGTAATTCAGTGAATGCAATTACTTTTCTTTGCTTTTTTTTTTTTTTTTTTTTTTTTTACTGTAAGCCAGATATTCCTAAAACACCCAGTTTGGTTCCTTTCTATCTCTTATGTACAGCCGCCCATCACATTTACACCTGCCTATTTCTTATTGTAAAAACAGAAGACAGAGGACCTGTAAATACAGCACAAGCCTCAGAAAACAAATCCTCCAACACCACATATTATGTGCTGTCTGGAATCCAGCTCCAGTAAATTGTGTATGATTCATTTTGTCCTTGGAAGCAGTTGTTCAACACAGGGCTTTTGTGTTGAAAGCAAGTCAAAATTTAAATATGTGCATTCAAATCCTTGACCTGTAACTTGTCCCAAACCCTTAAATCAACCCTAACACATAAACCTAGTTCCCACCCAAACCCCCAAAAATGAACTTAGATGACTTCTGTCAATATCAGTTAGAACAATCCTTAACCACCTTGTAGAACTGCTTCACCTATTGCATCTTATTACCTCGGTATTGTAAAAAAATTAAAAAAGTTGTAGTAGTGGATATCTATTTCTGGACTGTAGTTAAGTGTTCTTGCATAGCAAGACCACTTACTGTTATCTCACATATATATTATTATTCTTATTATTGCCAAATTTACTACCCTAACTCCTCCCACAGTTTTTACACTATATAGACAAGTAATATACTGAATGGTGTGCTATTACTTTGTGGAACGTTTCACCAAATGGTTCATGAAATATCGTAATTTTTGCGGTGAAATTGGTCCCATAGGAATGAATGGGGAAATGTTCAAAACTAGAGTGGGAGGTGACAAAAGCTGAAAAATCAGGACATGATTTCTAAACTGCCACCACTCCCTCATTTTCAAGCCCACCTACACCAATCTTATATCAAAACGTTCAGCTATCCCTGCTGCCACTAAACATGTCCACGGCTAAGCCATAGTCCTGATAGTTTTCACAATACGACCATTTGTTTGTAACTCACGCCGTCCATTGACATTCATTGAAACTACACTCTAGCCCCCTCCAAATTTGAAGGGCAATATCTAAACTGCGACTGTGCCTTCATTTTTAACATTTCAGAGACATACTATGCATCAAAATCTAGATCTGGGTCTTGTGATTCTATATATATACTATAAATCGCTGTAGGATTTATAGTTTTTAAAATACGACCATTTGAAGTACTGCACAGTTATTACAGCTATCATGATCCTGTGTATTGTGTATTGAGCAGTGGTCATAAAGCATAAACAGGACATGAGCGTTGCTAGGAAACAGTGGTTGTAAACCCAAGATGCTGAGACCCCCCAAATGCATGTGGTCATACCTTCATCTGCTAGACTTGATAATGCTTGTAGACTACTGGTGGAGGCAAGAACACTTCACACAATTTCCCCAGAAATTGTAGCTTTTCTAGTTTATAAATGTCACTCCAGAAATAGCCCTTGGGTGGCAAGTGTACCCTGTGAACTGAGACATCCTTAGATGGCTCCATTCAGAGATTCTGGATACATACCAGGCCTACTGTTTGCTTTCAGATGTAAGCGATCCTGTGGGTGTACAGCCATCAAATCACTTCCACACATCCAGAAAACATGCGTCCCCCCATCCCCCCGCTTTGTTTCCCAGGCTCCACTTTCCCACTGGATTGCATGGGACCAGCATGTAGGGATAAGCTTAGTCTGAACACAAGATCGTACTGAATATTCACTGTTTGGAAGTTCTGTGAATCTCCATAGAATGTCCCATAATACATTGCTAAAGCCATCATTGACCAAAGTGTTGCACCTGATCTCTGACTCTGGGCAATTATGGGTTTCAGCTAAGTTGCAGCCACACACTATAAAAGGCAATTTAGGGACAGCTAACATTGCTTTTAGGGACAGAGTTGGTTAGTGTAGCTTAGTATGCTACGTCTGCCTTGTGCTTTACAGTATATAGTACCCAATGGTATATACAGTACTACAGGTATATTCAGTGATGTATATTTTCTAATGATACTTTGCAGTGAATATCAGCTTGTGTAGCTAGGGAGAGTGAAGTGTAAACCCACTTGCATTCACTGTGATTTGAATTGACCCTAAAGTCCGTTTTTACTTTTTATTTAATTTAATGGGCACTGATGGGTGGCACTGATTGGGGGCACTGATTGGGGGCACTGATTGGAGGTACTGATGGGCACCACTGATAAGCAGGCGCTGATGGGCACTGAAAGGCAGAACTGACGGGCACTGATTGCTGTCATTGATAGGCACTGATTTGTGACACTGATGGACACTGATTGGTGGCACTGATGGGCACTGCTGGGGCTTTACTGTAATCAAGGCACTGATTATCAGTGCCCTGATTACCTGTCCTGGTGTCCCCTGTTAGGAGATGCCACTGATCGACTCAGTGTAAACCCACTTGCATTCACTATGATTTGAATTGACCCTACAGTCCGTTTTTGCTTTTTATTTCATTTGATGGGCACTGATGGGCACTGTTGGGCAGCTCTGATGAGCAGGCACTGATGGGCACAGAAAGGCAACACTGACGGGCACTGATTGCTGTCATTGATGGGCACTGATTGGTGTCACTGATGGGCACTGATTGGTGGTACTGATGGGCACTGCTGGGGCTTTACTAAAATCAAGGAACTGATGATCAGTACCCTGATTATTTGTCCTGGTGCCTCTACGAGGAGATGCCACTGATTGACTCTCCATGCCACACACTCTTTTAGTGTGAGACAAGAAGAGCTGATTACCGGAACTTCCGCATTTACATATGACCGGCTGTGATTGGACACAGCCGATCACATGGTTAAAGAGCAGCATAATCGGCTCTTTATAGAGATTGGGGTCGAGCAGTGTCCTAGCAACACAGAGCAGCCACGATCCCCATGCTGCCTGCCCCTGTGGGCATGCGAGAGCAGCCGTTCTGGGGTGATGTCATATGACATCGTCCCAGAATGAGAGATGCACCTCTGTCATTTGACGGTGGGTGCGCGGCAAGTGGTTAAACAACATAAAGATCAGTTTACAGTACACCCAAAACCACACCCCCACTTATAGGTCCTGCCATAGCTAATAAAAAAAAAGAGAATATGTCCCATATTATCATTATTATGTCTGGTAGAAGTTGTCCTGTGCAGCTATGAGGGGGCAAGTAGCCCCAATTTCCACTGGCCAAAGCAGTGTGTACAGAACAGCATCTATAGGAAAGTCATGTTTGCCTTACTTTTTGGCTACTGCATGTGCTATACAGCCAGAGCATGTGAAGGAGATGGTGGAGTGGCTAACCAAGTTTTTATTGTCCTCCTTCCCTGTCTTCCAGATGCTGAGTAGCTCACAGCTCTTGGCAGCTACTCTACAGCTACTCCTACCTTTACCCCTCAGACTGGCACAGAGGAGTTTGCTGAATTATTTAATCACAGCATTATCAATTTGGTGCATGAGGATACACAGCAATTAATTGCATCTGAGGTTGAGATTGGGAGCAATGAAAGCATAGAGGGATGAGACATAAGACAAGGAAAACAAATTGACACAGATGTTCCCATCACTGCAGCATGCTGTCAAGTTGGCTCCAGTGATGTGTGGGGGTTAATAAGATCTTGGACTGTTCCTGGGTGCCAGATGACTGGAGGAGGTAAATGAGGGAGAGGTACAACCCCAGCAATGCAGGATATCATCCAGAGGCAGCTTGCAGTGAAGTGGAGGGAACAGCCACCCTGTTCTTCAGGATGGCAGAGCTCCACATGTGCAGGGAATGGGTTTCCCCCAGTCTGCTCCTTAGAAGCTCAGCTGTGTGGGCCTTTTTTTAGCACATGTGCAGCAGAAATTCACAGTAATATTTGCAATTTCCGCCTAAAGCATATCAAGTGGCATTACCATTGGCCATTTGGGTGTGTATATATATATTTATATATATATATATATATCACTTGAATACTACTCATAAGTACAAAAACGACCAAATCCCTTCTTCCAGCTCCTCCCATTTCACTTCTCCTCCGCCAGTATGCAGGAATGTCCATAAGCTGACCCCAGGGACAGGGGTGACAACATGTCAAGAGGTGTCTACATTATGGCTCCCACATTGGGGAAGATTGTCATCATGGGGCCATGCAGAGTAGGGGCAAACATAGGGTACAATCATGCCAAACCCCATGAGCTGCATCATCGATCAGGCAAATTTCTCTGCTTAAACTGCTGAAGCATGAAAAAAAAAAGGCACCCCCCAGCCATCCCATGCCCTGTGACTAAATGATAGCTTGGCCATATTGTTGGATTTACAACTCCTTCCTTTCTAGCTGGTGGATTCTCTCGCTTTCAAGAATACTATAGTGGTAGGTTCCCAGCTGCCATTTCTTCACCCATAAGACTATACCTGCCCTCCACCATCCATGTAGAAGGCAATATTTCCATAGAATAGGCAGGGATGCCACATATCATACATGACCCACTGTGCGACTCTGCAGCAGCCAGAAAGGATTCAGCACACCTCTGGTTGTGCTGCTCTTCCTCTTTATAGTTATGTAATGGTAATGTGACAGAGCAGCCCACTCCACCTCTTCTTTAATGCCCACTTCTACTGAGTCCTTCTCTGAATCATCAGTCCCCCATGCACATTCAAGAGGCTATAAATCAGCTCAGGGTAAAAGATGCCACACAGGGTTGCAGCTTGTATGCCTAGAGGACAGGAGCCACACTGGGGCAGAGATTGTCAGCTCTGCATGTGCAGGCTCAGAAATGGCTAACCCCATGCCAACTTGTGGTGTGCAACAAAGGCACCAACCTACTGTCTGCACTGATGCAACACTTCTATCCTCAATCTTCAAAAGAAGACACATTTTATATTATCTCCACATACAATCTGTTTTATTTCTCTCTCAAAAAATGTATCCAATAAAGTTCTTCAAAACTGTTCAACTTCTCAATCTTCAATAGAATAGTCAATATTTTTTTATACATGAAATCTGCCTGCTTTCTCCCTCTGTAATAGTGGAATATCAAAAAAGTGTTTAAAAACCTTGCTGCAATTGGTCACCTGTGTTATAGCAATATAAATAAGTGAAAAAAATATATAAAAAAAAGAAAGGTACACACAATCATTTAACTCCTCTCCCAAAATTTGAGCTTCCCTTGACTCCACATACATGCACAAACAAACAAACATAAACGTACATCTTCGGGTTGCCTACATACAAAAACATTAATTGAGCTACACATGTCACATATCACTGCCCACATGAGAGTAAGAGAAACAATTCTAGGGCCATTATCCATGGTTAATTCTAAACTGACTTGTACAAGCTTTTAAAGCATCACAAATGGACAATTATGATACTGAAGTTTGTCACGATTATACCGGCATGCACAATTTATTCAACACTTTAAATGTTGGGTTTCTGTTTAGCCGGTGCAATCTAATTTTTTATGTTTTAGCCAAAAACTTGGTAATATATTGTACATGTGTGCAGTAAGATTAACTTTTAGTGTATTCTATTTTACTGAAAATATATGCTCAATAACCTCTTCACTAATATGATGATATGAAAAGTTGTAACTGCCGCCATTTTATTCTCCAGATCTATGATTTTAGAATATATATAATGTTCAGGAGTTTTAAGTAATCTCCAGGTTGGAAAAAAAATAAAATTATAAAATAAATAAATATATATATTTTTTTAAACAAAGGCTATTTATTAAAGAACTAAAAGGGCTAACAAATGACTGACACGATACAAATTAGCACAGTAGACATAATGGTGAATTGCACAAAGTATACAGAATGTCCCCAATCATAGAGGTAACTCATATAAGTCATACCACATCAATGAACAGCAGCATAAAGCCATCAGTCTGAACCTTTACATAGGTAAGAGCAAACAAACAGAAGTACCAAAGTAAAACAAAAACTACAGGGAAACTACTTATCCTGACTATCTCAGAGAAAATGGTATATAGTCATTGCAAGTTACAGGGTACTTTATATTTAGAGTAAGTTTCACAGTTTCAATTAAATCAACCAGGATTCCCACTCTCAAAAATGATATATTTAACATGTGTGCAAAAAACAACAAACACATTCATCCTTTTATTTCATCCTCCCTCTGTATGTGACCTGAACATTTAATGCATATAGTGCACCAATACAAGGCTCTATGTTTTAACTCCCTCAATACCAGCATTTTTCTTAATTTGCAAATAAGTGCAGGTCACCTTGGGGTGTCCTCTTTCCAAGAAGGGGTAATTTTGTCAGTTTTCATATTGTCCTGGCATTTTTTTAATATGTTTTATAATAGGAAGTAATGGAAGCTGTTTTTTTATTGGATTTTTCAACAAAGTACAATATAGGACCAGATGTGGTCACAATGGAGAAAAGACAATATCAGAAGTACCTTCCAATAATGTACAGCCCTTTAAGGTAGAGAATGACATTAATGTTACATCTTGAACAAAAAAAAGTGATGGTTAACATGGGTGCGCAGCGCTATGGACATATGGAGAGGAAAATAGCCCCGCTCTCCTGGACACCCCAACTGGGGTCAAACTGTGTCAAGGGGAAGGGGGAAGATGTTTTTTTTTTTTTTTTTTTTTTTTTTGTCTTTTTTCTTTTCAATAGTAAAAACTATAAAAAAAAGTAGTCATTAATAAATGCCACAAAAAGAAAGCACAATCTTTATGTAAAGTTTTATTTTATAAATTATTTTAAGTCATTTTATCTTGATAAAATTATATAAAATTCATTAGGGTACCGTGTTGTATGAACACGTAATTCTAGTCAGTGCTGAAACCTGAAAAATGACCTGGTAATGAAGAAGAATTACAGACTGGTTATGAAGTGGTAAAAATAAATTCTCAACCCTTAACCTGTGCCTGACACTTAATCCAAACAATCATCTGTATCAGTAGATTTCACCCTAACACCTTTTCTTCCCACTCTACTGTAAACCTGAACCAGTACTGTCATGTGGGAGGAAAGGGAATTAGCCCCATACCCAAAAATACTAGCTACTATTCTTTATTCTCCATAGTAGAATGGAGTGATGAGTGAGGGAAGAAAAGTAGACACTCTTTTGATTGTAAGCTCTACGAGCAGGGCCCTCCTGTCCCTTCTGTATTGAACTGTATTGTAATCTGCTCTGATTGCCCCTTCTCTTTGTTTAAAGATGAAAAAAAACATACTGTGAAAAGATCAGAGTACCTTTTAAACAAGCATCTGCATGCTGAAATTAAAGACATTTATTTTAATATTTGATGATTTCAGTGGCTTATGTCAATCGTATTACTTGTGCATTATATGTACAGGACACTGTGTTGCAAGTCTCACTTGCAGCCTTATTAACCAAAAACACTTACCAAAAGACAAACACTTTTTAATAATAAGATATATGGGGAGATTTACTAACACGGGAACACTTGAATCTGGTGCAGCTGTGCATGGTAGCCAATCAGCTTCTAATTTCCGCTTTAAGCTTTGACAATGATACCGGGAAGATGATTTTGCACACTTTGGCTTTAGTAAATCTCCTTCTTTGTTTTATCTTTTTTATAAGTCTCTATGGGGTTGATTTACTAAAGGCAAATTTATTTGCACTTTGCAAGTGCAGTTGCTCTAATTTTCCTTAGTAAATGTAATGTGGTAATGTTTCACCTTATAAATTATACCCAATTAAGGAAAATACCTGAAGTATAGGAACATTTTTAGAAAAGCGTTTTTACTTGCACCTGATTGGATGATGGAAATCAGCAGAGCTTTACCACATTTACCAAACACTGGAGACAATGAGTGCAACTGCCTTAGTGCCTTTGCCTTTAGTAAATCCACCCCTATGAGTCAGGTTTGCATGTTTAATAAAAATCCTTTAGCTTGCCTTCTTTTATTGTGAAAGAATCTGGGGCTTGGGTTTCTTAGCATATAAAAAAATGAAACATAACAATACTCTACTTTTTTTTCTCTAGCAATTTCTTAAGTTGACCACAGACATCAGATGTCAGTGTGAGTCATCCTTCTATCTGATTAGTGCACATGAGAGTAAAAAGAGTAAAAAGCTTTCATGAAGCTAGTACCAGTATTATCTCAGAATGATTACTACATGTGGTCAAGAAAATCTGTTGACAGATTTTGTACCCATAAAGAATAATTGACAGGAATAAAGATATACTGCATTATATCCCGAATTACTGTGTATGCTGTCCAATCCTGCAGAAATCAAGTAGGTACATTAAGAGTAGGAATTGTATTTCTTTCTTCTTTTTAAAACCATGGCAATAAACCAGTAAATCATAGTGAGTGATATTCTACTGTATATGTAATTATACCTGTAACCAATGTAATGTAATCACATACCTCACCAAAGGTGATAAGATCTGCTTGGCAAAACAATTCACTGATCCACTTAAAATATTTAGCACCTTTCTGCACATAGACCCTGTGCTTTACCTTTAGGCACATTACATGCATAAAACAGGAGCAGACCAAAATGGATTCTTCTTGATATGGTCAAGTGTCTAATCATTTCTGACAAGGTGATGAGACAAATGGCCTTTAACAGAAAAAGAATTGGATGGTGCAAAGGTCTACCAGCTGAATTATGTTTCAGAAATGAAATGTGCATATGTCATTCCAAATCATATATTTTTTATGGTTGAGTAAGCAAATATTTGTTTTTAAAATCACAGACTAAAGGTCTAAAACACGTGCGGAGGGCAACATGCTTTGAATTGTATTATTTTTTCAAATTACTAGAGATACAACAGCACATGCATTGAGAGGATAGCATGTTTGTTATTTTCAATGTTTACGTGATCTAGAAAATTTGTACCAACAGTCTCTTACCGCATTCTCTTTGATGGACTGCTCAGTGCAAACTTTTTTTGTTTTATTGTAATTTGGACTATAGCTGATAAATACTTGTTGATGCTGTATTATCTTTCTGCAGTGTTGACAGGGTTAAACCTGCTGCAGAAGTGCAGCAGCCATCTTTAAAGGATAACTAAAGATAATTTTTTTTTTAAATAACAAACATGTTATACTTACCTCCACCGTGCAGCTCGTTTTGCACAGAGTGGCCCCGAACCTGCTCTTCTGTGGTCCCTCGGCGGCTGTCTTGGCTCCCCCCCGCAAGGACTCAACACCTTCACGCGAGCTCCCTCGCATGGTGTTGAGTGCTTGCAGGTGCACTCCCGTGATAGAGCCGGCGGCCATAGCTGCTCACTGTACCACTGGGCTCCGTGTCATTGGATGTGATTGACAGCAGCGCGAGCCAATGGCTGCGCTGCTTTCAATCCATCCACTGTAACCAATCAATGGCCAGGCTGAGCAGCTAAGAGGATGTCAGAGGCAAGCACGGGACTTTCGAGGGGTCAGGTAAGTAAAATGGGGGGCTGGGGGGCCGGTATTGTCAGATGTTTTTTCACCTTAATGCATAGAATGCATTAAGGTGAAAAAACTTTTACCTTTACAACCCCTTTAAGGAGATCATGTTGTAATGCTCGTCCATGGAGTGTCTCCAGTGCAGGGAGCAGACATCTTGGCTGTGTCTGGGGCAGCCTGACCGTGATTGGCTAATGCAACAGAGCAAGGAGAAGCGTGGTTTGCAGGCTGATGAGGGGAAGGGAAAGGACAGTCTGGAAAAAAGAGGTGTGTTGGAAAGAGACTGAGCTGCTGCTGCTACTGGATGAACATATCCATGCTAAATGCTTGCTACTGCATATGCATAAGTGTGAAGGTTCTTTATCAGTCTAGATGTGCTCCAACTTTCTATAAAAAGTTACACATTTGCAGAAAACATATCAACCTTACTAAGCCTGAGGGGAGGTGCAGCGTGGTGCAGCAGCAGTAAACACTTGGAAACCAGATGTAACAACACAACTGTATTGTAGTAAAGTCCAAGCAAACACAACTACTCGGCAGGGAGACAACCTGACAGGGGGCACTCACAGGATGTTTGTAGAGAACAATGTAGCAGCAGGTCTCAGATGCACCGACAGCACCTGTCTCCAGGAAAAGAATGTGGCCTGGCCAGTCTGTGCCCAAACAGGGGTTTCTTCCAAGAAGGATAGTGTGTCCCTGCTCTTTCCCTACGCGACAGGACCCTCACCCTACTGCTATTACTGTCCCTTTCAGACAGGTGACCTTTTCCCTACAATACCCACATGCGGAATGCACACCAAGCCTGGGAGCCAGGGCCTTAAAAACGCTCTGCCTGACCCAAGATCGCTGCCAGAGTCATATGGGGTGGCAGGATCCAATCGGATAGCTTCCACAGAGACCCAGGAAACCATAAGGGAACCATGTTCCTCTTGACTTCCCCTCCAACTGCAATGCCGCTGTGGTCGGGTGCCACCTACAGTGGAGAAAATAGACCGCACCTGCCTTCAAGCCATTTTCTGAGCAAAAGTGCTTTTTAGAAACATTCTGCTATGCCTGATTACACTATGCACTGTAAGAGCAAGGGCCTTATAAAGGACACTGAGGTTTTTATTTGACAGACTTCCTTTAACACAGTCTTCAGAGCATTTCTTTGCACACATGTATTGTTTGTTTTAAAGGCTAACTCCGCTTTTGTGGGGAAAAAAATAGCAAATAAAAAAAAATGATATAGCATATATAATTGTGACTCAAGTCATATTGAAATTCAATGTTATTCAAAATTACCTTTCCTTTTCGATTTGCAGCTCTATAATTTTCTGTAAAATGCAATGCAATATGGCTACCTGGAGGTGTTCCGTACACAGACTGTATAAAGAACGGCCCCAGAAACATAATTTACTGCTTGTGTGATTGGCTTATTTTTTTCCAGAATTCTACACTAAGATACATGTCAGATATCAGGCATCCCCTGCAACAAAAAAAAAAAATCATTTTTGGTGAGATACTCCCAATGGGAAACCACATCTAAAGGGATGCCCTGTAATTTTCCTCATTAGAGCTATGCAGGTGCAGCAGCTGATTGATAATTATGAAACCACTCCCATTAGATTCACTTACCATATGGACACAGACAGACAGGGATTTCTTCAGAATAACAAAATGTAGGAATCTGCAACAAAGTTTGGTAAAATCCTTGCAATGTACATAGATTATCCAGAGGCATTTTTTTTTTCTCAACAAAAGCAGAGTTACTCTTTAAATGTTTATCGGACAGAGGCCCATCTTATTTCTTGAACATAGGAACTATAGGAAATTTTGCCCTACATAACAGGATAAATTACCATAGCCTGTAGCCATATGGCAGTATGTTTCGAGCTGGGTCCAGTGCTCCTATAAAAACTAATATCATGATATCTTAATTTAAATTTTGTGATGTTCACTCTCACAGTAATGTACATCATCACAGCATGTTATAATTCAGTACATTTTCTCCATACGAGTGCTTCAATTCAAAATTATTGTAACCATACTTATATGAAAAAAAAAGTTAGTGTGTTCTGTTACAGGCAGTTTGTTTGCTGTAGACCTCCTGCCTAAATGATGACTTTGCAAGAATAACCATGTATTTGTCTGACACAAATACATTTAAATGGTTCATCTCAAAATAGTCATTTTACAACCAAGACCATGAAGGGCACCAAAACAAACAGATCATTAAAAGCTACATAAAATGTAAATGTGCTATGCTATTTAACACTCCAGCTCCTTAAGAAAAATATAAAAGTAAAAAGGTTCAAGTTTTTTTTTTTTTTTTCAGTGGAGCTTGGTATGTATAAATCAGGCTACGAAGGCTAAGTATGGGTGTGGAAAATAATACTGTTTTAACTATTTTATTGCAGAAATCTCTATTGAGAGGTTTTTTGAAGAACTTGTGTGGCTTTTCTATAAGAAAGCCCAGCACTGCCTGCTCATTTGTTTAGAACAGCCTTTTTCAACCAGGGTACCCAGGCACCCTGGGGTGCCTTCAGGTTTCTTCAGGGCCGCCTTGCATCCTGATAATCAATAACATAATTGGTTGATAAGAAGGACATCAGGGTGCCTACACAACATCTTTTGCCTCTCCCCTGCCCCTCTCCATCAGCCCTGGGGTCACTTTAGCTGAGCAAAGGAAGAGAAAATGAGGGGAAAAAGTAATACTAACCAGTACCAGTGTGCAAAGGTATATTTGCTTTGGAAGAATAAATCACCTCTAACATTGGGTGTCCTATGTGTGTGTGGATGTTGCTGCAGTTTTGTAAAACTATTTGCTTAGTTTTTTTAACATTTCAAAATGGGGTGCCTCGGGATTATGCATACTTTTCAAGGGTGCCTTAACTGAAAAAAGGTTGAGAAACACTGGTCAAGAAGAATAAAAACTCAATGCGTTGGCATGAGTCAGCAGACAGAGAGGGGTAAGTCACTCCTCTGATTCATTCAGAAGTGTGTGCTATGAATAGAACTGAACAGTAGGTGATTTAATTTCTTGGGCTAATTGGGTTATTTGCAGCAAGTAAGAAAATCAACTTGGTGAAAAACCTGCTCATTGTTACAATGGAATATTCATATGTATTATATTATATTTAACTGGTTAAAAAGAAATCATATTTTTTATTTTCTAGTGTTACTATTACAAATAATTAAACCATATACAAACTTTGGTTGCCTTTACATTGACCTATGCTGCTCTCATCGGATGAGAATGTGATCATCAGCTGAAAAACATTTTTCTTATCAGATTCTTACCTGATGTACAACAACCATTTAATATTTATGGATAGCTTTACAGTACCTTTTATAACATATTTGGTATGAACTTATTTTGACCTTAAAGTTTAGGAAATTCTGGCCTGTTCTAAAGCATTTTAGTTGCAATGAAGGAAAATAATGAAAGACAGGCATGAGACATCTCTGATGAAGTTATTAAAACAGTCCCTGGATTATATGGACAGTGCTGAAATGAAGGCTGATATTCTGTGACGGATAATCAACAAAGAGTGACACACCAATGAGAGATCTGCTTTCAGCCAGGGATCATAGTAATCAAACTGTCATGCCTCAGGCAGCAAACAAAAGATGTTTGCCAGGGAGATAACATATAAAAGATCCCCTGGGAACATAACCATGCGTTATATTGGCACCAGCACACAACACTGCGCATATCTTTCTTTAAACCAATGTATCTGTAAACACAGAAATATATATATATATATATATATATATATATATATATATATATATATATATATATATATATATATTGTACATACATACATACACAGTGCCTTGAAAAAGTATTCATACCCCTTGAAATTTTCCACATTTTGTCATGTTACAACCAAAAACTTAAATGTATTTTAGTGGGATTTTATGTTATAGACCAACACAAAGTGGCACATAATTGTGAAGTGGAAGGAAATAAATGGTTTTCCAATTTTTTTTACAAATAAATATCTGAAAAGTGTGGCGTGCATTTGTATATAGTCCCCTCTACTCTGATAACCCTAACTAAAATCTAGGGGAACCAATTGCCCTCAGAAATAACCTAATTAGTAAATAAAGTCGACCTGTGTGTAATTTAATCTCAATATAAATGCAGCTGTTTTGTAAAGCCCTCAGAGGTTTGTTAGAGAACCTTAGTGAACAAACAGCATTATGAAACCCAAGGAACACACCAGACAGGTCAGGGATAAAGTTGTGGAAAAGTTTAAAGCAGGGTTATAAAAATAAAAATATACCCCAAGCTTTGAACATCTCATGGAACACTAATGAAAAAGAATTCTGATAAAGTATGTTCCTAGTGTGCCACATCCCATGTCCCACCCCTAGGGGTTTCCTCTTTTTCTTTCTCTCACGGAACACTGTTCAATCCATCAACCAAAAATGGAAAGAGTATGGCACAACTGCAAGCCTACCAAGACATGGCCCTCCATCTAAACTGACAGGCCGGGCAAGGAGAGCAATAATCAGAGAAGCAGCCAAGAGGCCCATGGTAACTCTGGAGGAGCGGCAGAGATCCACAGCTCAGGTGGGAGAATCTGTCCACAAATCTGGCCTTTATGGAAGAGTGGCAAGAAAAAAAGCCATTGTTCAAAGAAAGCCATAAAAAGTCACGTTTGCAGTTTGCAAGAAGCCATGTGGGGGACACAGAAAAAAGAGGGAAGAAGTTGCTCTGGTCAGGTGAGACAAAAATGTAACTTTTTGCCCTAAAAGCAAAACACTATGTGTTGCAGAAAACTAACACTGCACATCACCCTGGACACACCTCCCTCTCTAGATGTGCAAAGCTGGTAGAGACATCCCCAAAAAGACTTGCAGCTGTAATTGCAGTGAAAGGTGGTTCTACAAAGTATTGACTCAGGGGGGCTGAATACAAATGCACACCACACCTTTCAGGTATTTATTTGTAAAAAATGTTGAGAACCATTTATCATTTTCCTTTCACTTCACAATTATGTGCCACTTTGTGTTGGTCTATCACATAAAATCCCAATAAAATACATTTACGTTTTTACATTTTTGGTTGTAACATGACAAATTGTGGAAAATGTTAAGGGGTATAAATACTTTTTCAAGGCACTGTGTATATGTATATGTATATATATATATATATATATATATATATATATATATATATATATATTTTTTTTTTTTTTTTTTTTTGAGATATACATATAGCGAGCCAGCTATACAAGAATGTGTAAGGTGCACATGGAAGGGCATTGCACAGTACAAACAAAGAGAAGATTTCCCAGCACATTTACCAGCTAGCCTGCAAAACAAAAAAAAAAAACCCACAAATTGACACTGTCTACCAATTTGTTAAAAACAGAGGTTTTAGTTGCACAGATTTGCAAATATATGTGGAAGCCACGCTGCCTCACCAAGTGCAGTCCTAACTCCTAAATTTGAGAGTCCCCAAGCTGGAGCATATATAATATAGACAAAACCCTGTAAACAAGTTACCTGGGCAAAAAGTCATGATTGCGGTCTATTAAAAAACATATTACTTTATTAAATATACTTTTTTTTTAAGTTTATAAATATCAAAAACACAAAAAACAAAAAGCTGACCCCAGCATTAGAGGAATCACACAAGTAGAAAAAAAAAACACACTACAGGGGTGTATGACAGACAAACAAGGACCATATAAAAAAACAAAACTTTCGGACATCAAGTACCCCAGTTGTGCCGCAATAAAATACCGCTTTCAAAAATTGCCAAACTGGTCACTAACCAATAAATGGTAACAGTTCACGTGTGTTGATCCCTTGGCAGCTCGATCTATGGCATGTCAATCCCATCCATGGGCTACCTCAATCCACTTTAACGACTTCAGCCCCAGAAGATTTGGCTGCTCAATGACCCAAGCATTTTTTGCGATACGGCACTGCATCACTTTAACTGACAATTGCGCGGTCGTGCGACGCTGTACCCAAACAAAATTGACGGCCTTTTTTCCCACAAATATAGCTTTCTTTTGGTGGTATTCAGTCATCTCTGCGGTTTTTATTTTTTGTGCTATAAACAAAAAAAGAGCAACACTTTTGAAAAAAAACACAATATTTTGTACTTTTTTGCTATAATAAATATCCCCAATTTTTTTTTTTTTAAAAAGCTAATTTTTTTCTCAGTTTAGGCTGATATGTATTCTTCTACATATTTTTGGTAATAAAAATCGCAATAAGCGTATATTGTTTGGTTTGCGCAAAAGTTATAGCGTCTACAAAATAGGGAATAGATTTATGGCATTTTTATTATTATTTTTTTTTTTTACTAGTAATGGCGGCGATCTGTGATTTTTATAATGACTGTGACATTATGGCGGACACATCGAACACATTTGACACATTTTTGGGATGATTGACAATTATACAGTGATCAGTGATATAAAAATGCACTGATTACTGTGTAAATGTCACTGGCAGGGAATGGGTTATCACTAGGGGGCGATCAAGGGGCTATCTGTGTTCCATGACTGTGTGTTGTAACTGTAGGGGGAGAACACTGACTAAAGGGGAAGACAGATCATGGTTCCTAGCTATTAGGAACTCACGATCTGTCTCTCCTCACAGAACAGGGATTTGTGTGTTTACACACACACACGTCATTGTTCTGCCTCTTGTGCCCACAATCGCTCATGGCCGGTGGTCAACGTGACAAGCATCGGCACCCCTGGGTGCGGGTGCATGCGCATGCCTGCTATCCTGCTTAAAGGAGCTGACGTATAGCTACAACGGCTCGCGGAAACGTGCCGACCTGCCGTAGTATAATGACGGTGGCTGGTCGGCAAGCGGCTAAGTTAACAGGGATGATGAAGATCTAAATTCCCTGCATAAGAAGTAGGATTTATATAAAGCTGCTGATGGTAACACAATGGTTTAGGACAGATGTCCAACTAGTTGAAATGTATTTTGTGCAGTTCCATTAAATGTACTTCTAAGAAGTGTATTAAGTCCTGGGGTCCATACCAATGGGCTCTATAGCTCAGTGTGTATTGACACAGGGAGCATGTGTCCAGACCACACAGTCAGGTACTTTGACCAGACCATTGTCTGGTGACTGTTGTGCACATTGAGAGATGGTGTTTGAACAGGCCAAGTGCTTGTACAGCCCAAGCTGGGCAACTTAATAGCTAAGAGGATTAGTTACTGTCTGTGTGCAGGGAAGGGACAGACTGTGTGCCTGAGTGGACCACAAAAGCCAGGAGGCTGAAAGCATCACACGTTGAGCTCTATGTGATAGTGAGGATCCCCGTGAGGGAAACTCTTCTGTACCAGAATTTTCTCTTGAATAAAAGTGGGCAAAAAAAATCCCTAACACCAAAGTTGGGAAGTGCACTGAGACCTTGGAAGCTCTATGCTTGACGCTAATCCCACATATGGTGAAGGATGCGAATGGCAGAATTGAGAGTTCCTTCTGCTTTAAAGCTGTGATCTCTGCTCAAAAGTAAATTCTTATGAATTAACTGTTTGCTCTATTCTTTTTTTTCCTTGTTAAAGAGGTTTTATTGGATTTACAAAACGTAACAGAAATCAGTAATAGACAAGCATGATCATTTGATCTCTTTCAATGGCTTCCACTTTGGCATGTATCATGGTACGGGTTACTTTATGCTTGGTCTCAGCTACAATTATAGTGGGATTTTCATATTTTAGTTATAGTTTGTTTCTCAGCTGTAAGAATTTGAATAAAAAGCTTAAATTGCGTGCATGTCAGGGAATCTGGTTTTAGACTGAGAAGTGGCTGGGTCTGTTAACACAGGGACCTGAAACAATTTGAAAACGAGAGCAAAAATATCATTCCAGAAAGTTTGACCTGTCGGGCAGGACCACCAGATATATAAATATATATATATATATATATATATATATATATATATATATATATATATATGTACCTGTCTCTGAGCAGCCACGAAAACAGAAAAACGAGTAGGGGGACAAATTTAGCTATTCTAGAGGGTACTAAATACCAGCAGGTCAGCACTTTATAGTTGGCTTTTACTGCCAGAATATTAGGCAAGGATGATTTATTTGCTGACCAGATCTCAAACCAGTCTGCAGTGTTAAGGGTGTGCCCAAGGTCCTACTCCCATTTCTGAGTATACTGTGGCTTATCAGAATCAGGTTTGACTAGGAGTCGGGAATAAAGGGATGAGATCAGCCCTCTAGCGTGCGGGTTTGCATGCAGATTCAAAACTAGAAAATTGGTTAAGGGGGTAATGGTATTAGTATTAGGTGTATAAAAATGTTTAATTTGGAGGTGTCAGAACAATTCCGATGGTGGTAGGCTGGAGGATTCGCTAAGAGTTGAAAAGGGGAGAAATGTGGAAGGTGTGACAAAGTTATGTGACAAAGTTATGTAATCTTATGAGCCCCTGAGGATGCCCACCTACCAAATGCTGCAGGGGACTCCCAGGGTGGATAAAAGGCTGGGTTCTTGAAAAAGGAAAGGAGGGGGTTGTGGGGGGATTGCAAGTTGTAGGTCAACTTGAGAGATAAAGTTTCTGGTGACAGGGTTACAGAGATTAGTGCGACGTAGCCATAATAGGTTAGAGACTGATAAAAGGTCACAGTCAACAGATTCAATCACTACCCATAAAGGAATTTCATGAGTGCCATGATATTTGGGTAGGCTGGCCATGTGTGCTGCTTTATAGTATATCACAAAATTGGGGAAGCTGAGACTGCCACGAAGTTTAGGGAGGTAAAGGGTACTTTTTGGTACTCTGGGTTTCAATGAGCTCCAGACAAACTCAGCTGCTTGTTTCTGTAGTATTCAAAGGTAATAGGCAGGGATCGGATCCGGTAGGACCCTAAATAGGTATAATAGTTTGGGTAGGATAGTCATTTTGATAACATTAATTCTATCTAGCCAGGATAGGGGAAGGGAGGACCATTGCATCAGGAAGCTTAACACTTGTCTCCAGATTGCAGGGTAGTTAACAGAGAAAAGCTGCAAGGAATCAGCCACAAGCTGAATACACAAATAGGGTATAGTTTTTGATGCCCACATAAATGGTAGCTCCATATGGGAAAGAAAAATATTTAACGCCAAGGACTTCATAGTGTTGATTACTAGGCCTGAGATGGTAGCAAACTTGATGAGAATGGGTAAGAGATTGGGACCTGAAACTTACAGGGAGGATAAAAATAACAAAACATCGTCTTTCCATTCGTCTATCGAATTTGTGCAAATCTTTATCGGGTTACTAGTATAAACATCATTGGATATTTTGAGTTGGATGGGTTTGGTGGGTTTATTTATGGATTAAAGCATGCATGCTAGTAGTGTGTCTGGTTTATTAGATTTCATATAATAAGTGTCTAGAGCGACGAGGATTTATCGCCAGATTCAGTAAGGAATAAATCATATTCTGGGCGGTTTTATATAATTTGTTTTTTTGCATCAGGTGTGGGGTTGGCGCTGAATGCTGTGTAGGAGGCAATTAAATCAGACTCTAGTTTACGCGCCAGATTCTGACATTCGCAATTGAATAGTGCGGATTGACCCTGGAACGCTCCATGTAGGACAGGTTTCTATGTTTCCCAAAGAGTAAGCGGGGAGATGTCAGGAGTAGTATTGAGAGCTAGGTATTCTTTTAAAGTATGTTCGATGTTGAATCGGTTGGTCGGATGTTTAAGCATGGAATCTGGGAGACACCAAGTAGGGTCATGGGCTTTAGGAATGAGTGAGGCTAAGGAGGTGCATACTACGTTGTGGTCTGACCAGGGAATGGGCACAATGGTTGATGATAGGATTTCAGGTACCATACCAGTTGTGACGAGGATATGGTCAATACAGGAGCGGGTGGGAATAGTAAGTGTATCGCTTTTTGGTTAGGCTGAGTGGTCTTTTCAGCTAGTGCCTGTTTACCTGATCTGTACCAGTTTCCTGTATCCCGACTCGGCTTGCCTGAACCTTCCCTTTGACCTCTGTCTGCCTACTTGTGACCCCAGCTTGTGCTTAACTCCGCTTCTGCCTGATGTTCCTGTACTTCATTGCGCGACTGTGTACTGAACCTGGCCTGTGTCCCATCTCTGCCTCTGCCGCACGTCTTGGTACCTGCTCTGTCTGGCTGTTGATGACCCCCTGGCTTACGTCCCAGCTACGCTTCCAGCTGCTGATTCAAAGACACGGAGCTAATGTTCTCAGTACTGACTCAGGGCTCTCCAGCCACCTGGTTCCTGCCAAGACCAGCCTGAGCCATCTGCTACATCTGTATCCTCCACTTCCTGTCTTTACTACCAGGGGTGTTGGACAGAAGGTGCAAGAGAAGTCCCCTCTACAGCTCAATATCCACCAGATATGTGACAATTATTTTCAAAATGCTAGTGAGCAAAATAAAAATAAGTTTCAAGTGCTTTTATCATGTTAGTAAGATTTTATTGGTTGGGTTTACATTCACTTTAAAAACGATGCTTATTTTCCTTCAATTGCAGTGCTATGGTACATTTTCTTACAACTGATTGAAAGCCAGCTCTTTATTTGTTAAATCATTAGCTGCTTTTTTTCTATTAATTGGGGACATGCTTTTAATTATAATTTTTTTTTTTGCATTCTTTATTTATTTAATACTTTCTGATTTTGTTTCCAAAAAACATACATTGGTCATTCAATAATCAAATTAAAAGTACAAACAGCAATGCATGAAGTGACATCATCAGAATAGGATCAAAAGGTAATTAAGAGACATTAAACATAGAATGTTCTTTGATACACCAGTGAACAACTGTAAAGGTGATCTCTACCAACTGTTATATTTATCCACTGTGAATTTATACTGTTTCTGACATATGTACTTATATTATAGACAAGGTTACCTCATGTTCCCCTGATGGAGGAGCCACATAGTCTCTGAAACGCGTCGGTTGGAGGATACCAGATTGTATCATCATCTTGCTGTTTCAGTTGGTGTATTTTCAGTTGTTCATATCATGTATATTTCACGTTTCCTGTCTTTTACTGATGATTCATAATAAATATGTTTTTATCAATTTATCTGTTATGTGTTTGAGGTGTCTATAAAGTCCTACAACTGAGAAACCTCTATGTCTAATTATAACTTTTGGCTTGGGGTGATTAGAGTACCTCAGGCAGTTTCTGTTGACAGTTAACTGCATCCTTTTAAACAAATGTATAAACACTGTATACCTAAGACAGCACACACTCACCCCAAGTGCAATGCAACCTACCTATTATTTTCCCGTATACCCAAAAAGTGCTTTGCCTTTTCTTAAACAAAATAAAATAGAGGTACAGTGCTTATCAGTAACATCTACAATGGGAGATCCTCTGTGATCTAGGGCTGATTGTTTTTTAACCACTTCAGCCCCGGAAGATTTTACCCCCTTCCTGACCAGAGCACTTTTTGTGATTTGGCACTGCGTCATTTTAACTGACAAATACGCGGTCGTGCAACGTTGTACCCAAACAAAATTGACGTCCTTTTTTTCACACAAATAGAGCTTTCTTTTGGTGGTATTTGATCACCTCTGTGATTTTTATTTTTTGCACTATAAACAAAAAAAGAGCGACAATTTTGAAAAAAAAGCAATATTTTCTACTTTTTGCTATAATAAATATCCCCCAAAAATATATTAAAAAAAACTATTTTTTCCTCAGTTTAGGCCAATATGTATTCTTATACATATATCTGGTAAAAAAAAATTTCAATAAGCATATATTGATTGGTTTGCGCAAAAGTTATAGCGTCTACAAAATAGGGTATAGTTTTATGGCATTTTTATGTCACCAGGGCATGCACACTCTATAGAGAGAGTCATGCCGTGGGCATGACTCCCATTCATATGCACGGGAGTGAAGTCATTGCTGACAGCGAACCTGGAAGGAAGACTAAGTGAGGATGGAAGACCTGTCAACGGTGACAGTGCGTCACTGGAGGGCTTCATTTTCAAGTCTTTCATATTGTGCTAGTATGTGAAGCATACTAGCACATTATGACATTTATTTGCAGGGAAAACTGCTTACATACTGTCCAGGTACTGAACAATATTTGCGGCTGTTGTCTCTCAGATAATCCTCTCTAATTTTTATTGAAAGACAAAACTTACTTTGTTTCCTTCTCTTTTGTGTACTGTCCTAACACTAGCTAATTTCTATTAAATACATACCTATATTTTGAGAACTTGGGGGATATGGGAACAGAGAATGTGGGTTGTGATTTTGAAGTGTGTTTTTGGCTCTATTTTATTTTTTTTGTTAAACTTTTATGACAATGCAAGAATAGTTGTCAGGAATTGGTTCACCTTCTGGTAGCACTGTGGCTCTCAGACCTAAAGGGTGCAGTTCCAGGGGCCACCAGTGGGTGTCTCAGCAGCCAGAAGCCCATGGTAATCAGTCATCACCTGATGCTCATTGCAGAAAGAGTATTTAAAGAGGAACTGCAGTCTGCTCACATAATTTGTAATAAAAACATGTTTGCCATTCTTAAGCTTCCCTCCAACCACTTTGCATATTATTTAACCACTTGCCGCCCGCCATATAGCAGAATGACGGCGGCAAAGTGGTTTCATATGTCATATGATGTCCTCAGGATATTGAGCCGCTGCGCACCCTCGGGCGTCAGTCTGACACCCCGCAACACCGATCTCTGATGGAGACTCTTTACCACGTGATCAGCCGTGTCCAATCACGGCTGATCACAATGTAAATAGGAAGAGCCGGTGATCGGCTTTTCCTCACTCACGTCTGACAGACGCGAGTATAGGAGAGCCGATTGGCTGCTCTCCTGACAAGGGGGTCTGTGCTGATTGTTTATCAGCACAGCCCCCCCTCGGATCTCACCCAGGACCACCAGGGAAGCCACCCAGGACCACCAGGGAAACCAGCTACACTGGACCACCAGGTATGCCCCTTAGACCCCCAGGGAAATACTAATCAGTGCAAAGGCAGCTGCCAATCAATGCCCAGGCAGCTGCCAATCAGTGCCCACTCCAATGCCTACCACTGCCAGTGCCACCAGGGATGCCTGTCAGTGCCGTGCATCAGTGCCGCATATCAGTGCCCATCAGTGCCACGTATCAGTGCCCATCAGTGCTGCCTATCAGTGCCCATCAGTGCCCAGCAGTGCTGCCTATCAGTGCCCATCAGTGCCACCCATAAGAACCCATCAGTGTCGCCTATCAGTTCCCATCAGTGTCGCCTATCAGTGCCCACCAGTGCCACCCAGTGCCACCCATGAGTGCCCATCAGTGCAGCCTATCAATGCCCATCAGTGCTGCATATCAGTGCCACCCATCAGTGCCGCCTACCAGTGCCCATCAGTGCCGCATATCAGTGCCCATCGTCAGTGCCCGTCAGTGCCAGCTCATTGGTGCCATCTCATCACTGCCACCTTATCAGTGCCTGTCAGTGAAAGAGAAAACTTACTTATTTACAAAATTTTTAAACAGAAACAAAAGCAAAACTTTTATTTTTTTCAAAATTTTCGGTCTTTTTTTATTTGTTTCGCAAAAACTAAAAACCGCAGAGGTGATCAAATACCCCCAAAAAGCTCTATTTGTGGGAACAAAATGATAAAAATTTAGTTTGGGTACAGTGTAGCAAGACCACACAATTGTCATTCAAACTGCGACAGCGCTGAAAGCTGAAAATTGGTCTGGGCAGGAAGGTGTATAAGTGCCCTGTATTGAAGTGGTTAATATATACTGTGATTCCGTACTTGCGAAATATGCTGCAGAAATCTCCATCCACAAAGTCTGGCTGCAGCCATTTTAGCTGTGGGCAGCTGAAGCTGCTGCCTGTTCACGTCCTGGATTTACACAGACACACAGAGGCACACCTACAGCTCTGCAGCCCTGCAGCTTTCATTGGCCCTCTTATGACTCACCCCCTCCCTTCCTGGCAAACTCTCACGAGAGTGAGAGAGAGCTGTGCATGATGTCATAAGCCTAGGCTAATGACTAGACAAGAAACAGGAAGTAAGCTGTATAAGGTATTTACTGGCAGAAAAAAAATGTTTTACTATCCAAAGTTAAAAAGGGCAGAGGATTTAATAGATGGAAAGTTGAAAAAATGACCGAAGGTCCACTTTAAGCTCTGCCTTTGCTAGTCTCCTTTACCTTGGTGTATGTCTATGTGCCTCTGACCTATGTTCCTGCATCCTGATCCTGGTTCTGACCCTGCACCCTGATCCTGATTCCTAACTCCTGCCTGTTCCTACTCCTGTATACCCTCTCCCTGCTCCTTCTGCCTGATCTTCTGCCTGATCTTCTGTGTATGGCTCTGACACCAACTATGCTTCTTATATCCTGCTGTCTGTATATAGTTGGCTTAGGTAGTTGCCCATTGATTGTTCACTCTCTGGTTTGGTTTATGCAGTTCTGGTATATTGGAAGTGTGTTTATATTTTTGTTATCTTTAATAAATTACATTATTTTACATTATACTTGTGCCTGTTGTTCTCTGTACGAGTACACATATTTCTGATCATACCTGTTTCACAGGATACCCGCACTCAGTATCATTGACAGTGGTCTTGTAAAACAAAGCTCACAGACTTTTGTGTTGCAAACCAATTTCTCCAAAGTTGATGGCTTTGTTTTTTAAGAGTAAATAGCTTTATAGCTTTAAATTCCCTTGTAGCTGCTACTTCCATCATTCAAACCAGGCCAATCACTGCTGAATAAAAAAATCAGATGCCACAGCCAGAAATGCCTCAAAAATCTCTAAAAATTCCTTTAACCACTTGCCCTTCAGAAGGTTTAACCCCCTTCATGACCAAGCCATTTTTTGCGATATGGCACTGCATTACTTTATCTGACAATTGCTCGGTTGTGCGGTGCTGTACCCAAATAAAGCTTTCTTTTGGTGGTATTTGATCACCTCTGCAGTTTTTATTTTTTGCGCTATAAACAAAAAAAGGCTGACAATTAAAAAAAAAAAATAATACTTATTACTTTCTGATATAAAACACATCCAATAAATAAATGCAAAACATCAAATTTCTTTATCAATTTAGGCCAATATGTATTCTGCTACATGTTTTTTGTAAGAAAAATCTCAATAAGCATATGTTGATTGGTTTACATAAAAGAAGTGTCTACAAACTCTGAGATAGATTTCTGAAATGTTAATTTTAACCACTTCAGCCCTGGAAGATTTACCCCTTAATGACCAGGCCATTCTTTGTGGAACGGCACTGCGTCGATTTAACTGACAATTAGGCGGTCATGCGACGCTGTACCCAAACAAAGTTGACATTATTTTTTCCCCACAAATAGAGCTTTCTTTTGGCAGTATTTGATCACCTCTGTGGGTTTTATTTTTCGCGCTATATACAAAAAAAGAGTAACAATTTTGAAAACAAAAACAGTAATTTTTTGCTATAATAAATATCCAAAAAAAAAATTAAAAAAAGAAATTTCTTCCCCAGTTTAGGCCAATATGTATTCTACATATTTTTGGTAAAAAAAAAAACAAATCGCAATAAGTGTATATTGATTGGTTTGTGCAAACGTTAGAGCATCTACAAAATAGGGGATAGATTTATGGCATTTTTATTATTATTATTTTTTACTAGTAATGGCAGTGATCAGCAATTTTTATTGAGACTGCGACATGGCAGTGGACAGATCGGACACTTTTGACACTTTTGGGACCATTGACATTTATACAGCAATCAGTGCTAAAAATAGCCAATGATTACTGTATAAATGTCACTGGCAGGAAAGGGGTTAACACTAAAGGACAATCAATGGGTTAAATGTGTGTCCTAGGTAGTGTTTCTAACTGTGGGGGGACACAAATGCCAGGCATATGCATCGGCTCCGTAATCACACTGCGGGCGTGTGCGCCCCCTAGTGCTCTTAAAGCATCCGACGTACAGCTATGATGGCTCGCCCAGGGGAGCCAACCTGCCACAGCATAACTGCGGCCGCTGGTCCTCAAATGGTTAAAATGTTTTTTTTTATTAATATCGGCGATCGGTGACTTATAGCAGGACTGCGATATTGCGGCGGACAAATCGGACACTAAGTGACACTTTGTGGGAACCAGTGGCACCAATACAGTGAACAGTGCTAATAAAATGCACTGGCACTGTACTAATGACACTGACAGGGAAGGGGTTAACATCAGGGGTGATCAAAAGGTTAAATGTGTTCCTAGGGAGTGCTTGCTAACTTTGTGGGGGGTGCTTATACTGTGGGAAGGCAGAGATCCGTGTCCCTGCTTAGCAGAAACACAGGTTCACTACCTCCTCTTCTCACAGAACAGCGATCTGCCTTGTTTACATAGGCAGACCACCATTCTGTCTCTCAGGAACGATCAGTGGGTCCTGGCGGACATAACTTCCACCAGACCCGCTGATTGGCATGTGCCCCAGAACCGGAAGGAGAGCCGTCTTGTCATTGTATATATATATATATATACAGTTTACAGTCGGCAAGCGGTTAACATATATATAATTGATATAAATCTGCTGCTGTATTTTGGCCAAGCTAAATGTAAAAGTTTTGTAAAAAATAAATTACACAGCCAAAATATGTGAGAACAAAGTGTAGCTGACACTGTCTTTGAAAAATTGCACTGTTCTATAACACCATATTTTACGTTCACTTTTGGTAATAATGGTAAACAGGACAAATACTGTAAAGAAGGGTGAAAGTGTTCGAATCCCTCTGCATTCTATCCAACATTAAAAAAAAAGTTCTGGCTTTAGGTATACTTTAAATATGGACAGAATTTATTATCAAGAGCTGCCCCCTATAGAATTAATTTGAGTTTTCTCCCAAGTTCAGGTTTTGCGAATTTCAAGCAAGATTCAATGAACCCCTCTACAAAGCAAACCCAGGCAGATTCCCTTATTGTCAGTGCCCAGCTTTCCAAGTCTTTTTTGACAATAGTTTGTCCAATCAAAGAATTGGAAGGATTGATGCTTTCCCCATGTCATCTTAGAAGTGAAATTAATCACTTCAATACCAGGCACTTTCGCCCCTTCCTGCCCAAGCCAATTTTCAGCTTTCAGTGCTGTTGTACTTTGAATGATAATTGCGCGGTCATGCTGCACTGTACCCAAATTTTTTTTAACATTTTGTTCCCACAAATAGAGCTTTCTTTTGGTGGTATTTGATCACTGCTGGGGTTTTTATTTTTTGCGCAACAAAGCAGAACATTTAGAAAAAAAAGTTTTCCTTTGTTTCTGTTATAAAACTTTGTAAATAAGTAAGTTTTCTCCTTCACTGATGGGCACTGATGAGGTGGCACCAATGAGGTGGCACTGATGGGCATTGATGATGGGCACTGATAGGCGGCACTGATGGACACTGATAGGCGGCACTGATAGATGGCACTGGTATGCAGAACTGATGGGCATTGATAGGCGGCACTGATGGGCACTCATAGGTGGCACTCATAGGCACTGAAAGGCTGCACTGATGGGTACTTTTGGGTGGCACTAATAGGTGGCACAGATGGGCACTGATAGGTGGGCACTGATGGGCATGGATGGGCACTGTTAGGTGGCACTGATGAATGGCACTGATGGACACTGATGGGTGGCACTGCTGGGCATAACTGATGAGACCTCTGGCAGGCATTCATAGTGGGCACTGGCTGGCACCATTTGTGGGCCCTAATTGGCATATTTTAGGGCACTGTGTGGCATCCCTGGTGGCCATGGGGACATACCTGCTCATCAATGTGTGGTGGACATCCCTGGTGATCCTGGCTGCATCCCTGGTGGTCCAGTGTGGGCATCCACAGGTGGGAGCTGCGTTGATAAACAACTAGCGCAGACCCCCCTGTCAGGAGAGCGGCCAAACAGCTCTCCTCTACTCGCGTCTGTCAGATGCAAGTGAGGAAAAGCCGATAAACGGCTCTTCCTGTTTACACTGTGATCAGCCATGATTGGACACAGTTGATCACATGGTAAAGAGCCTCTATCAGATCAGTGTAGCAGTGTGTCAGACTAATGCAGCGTACACACGGTCGGACTTTTCGACCGGACTGGTCCGACGGACGCCGACGGACAAAATCCAGTGGACAATCCAATCGTGTGTGGGCTTCACCAGACCTTCAGTGGACTTTTCCAGTCGCAAATCTGATGAACTTTAGATTTGGAACATGCTTCAAATCTTTACGTCGTAACTCCGCCGGACCCAGAAATCCGCTCGTCTGTATGCTAGTCCGACGGACAAAAACTGACGCTAGGGCAGCTATTGGCTACTGGCTATGAACTTCATTATTTTAGTCCAGTGTACGTCATCACGTACGAATCCATCGGACTTTTGTGTGATCGTTTGTAGGCATGTCTGTTCATTAGAAAGTCCGTCGGAAGTCTGCCAAAAGTCTGTTGAAAGTCTGTCGGACAGGCTGTTGGACTTTTGTTGCTGAAAAGTCCAACTGTGTGTACACGGCATGACACGCCATGCTGCGCGCCTCCACGGGAGCGTGATTGCGGCTTATCCTGCTGGAAGTAATATGACGTTAAGTTAGGATAACTGAACCACCGCCTGCCCGTCATTTTGTTATAGGCTGGGCGGGAAGTGGTTAAAAGGGGCTTTTTCCACAAACAGTACTTTTTAGCATTCTTTCTATTATCCCCCAAAACAGGCAGAATATAATAATATGATTTGTTCCCATAGAATTGAATAAGATATGTTGCTAAGTTTTCGTTCACCGAATTTCAAACAGAATTCAACTACTCTTGGTGAATTGGTAAACTTTGGCAGTTTCACTCCTCCCTAGTTTAAATGCATTATTGTAGGAGGGAATGAAATAAAGTACAGAACACATGTAGCACTGACTCCTTAATGATCT
This sequence comes from Aquarana catesbeiana, assembly GCF_042186555.1. NCBI lineage: Eukaryota > Metazoa > Chordata > Amphibia > Anura > Ranidae > Aquarana > Aquarana catesbeiana. The sequence continues at coordinate 306,122,555 of NC_133326.1, forward strand.
GTAAAGTGATGGGTTGTTCTGTCCTTCTCAGTGGTGACCCAACCTTAACTGGACACAACAACTAACCAACATATCATGGACACAACTATAGTGATCCCTCTCCTGATTACCTGTCTATCAAATTGCTTAGAAAGAGAGGCAATCTGCAGTGTTCAGGCTGTCCAACCTTAAAAAAGAGCTCCAGTCAATTTTGTGTTTGTTAAAAGACAGCAGCTATAGTTTTTTACTTTTAATAAACAGAAACTCACCTATCCCAGGATCCAGCGATGTGCTCACCCGAGCCGTTCCTTCCTTAGTTTTTTGTCCCCAGTGGTGGCATCTCAATTGTGGGCACCTGGCTGTGACAGCTTGCAGCTTGGGCACACTGTTCATGCATGAGCGCATTGTGAATAGTCTTCTGGGACCTGTGATGTGTCCCAGAAGACTGTGGGGATGGAGGGGGAGAGGAGAACTTGCCTAGGCAAAACTAGTGAAAGTGGGAGCAGGTACCTGTCAAGACCAGGTACCCGCTCCCCCTCTCCAAAAAAAAATTGCCATTTGGAAAGTGGAGGGGAGGAAGAGGCCTTAAAGTGGAACTTCACCTTTTAGGTGGAGCTCCGATTTAAGGAGGCCATTGCCAAGGCTTTTGAAATGAAGAAGTGAAGACAGACTTTGCTCCACACAAGAGACAGAGGGACTCTACAATATAGAAATACAATTAGATTGGTAGTATCTGTATGACTGCATGTGTTTGTGTTGCTCCGTAGTGTAGATCATACACTGGTTATAATTTTGTTCTGTACCATATTCCTAATACTTTCTTTGTTTTTGTAATCCACGCACTTTCTTTCAAAATCAGTAAAGATGCTTTTTTCTCCATTTTCCATCTTTTCTTTATTAAGATGACGGTATAATTTATGAGGTACTGTTGTTTAGCATTATTATAGAATACAAGATAGAAATCAAATATTACTCTGCTGTACATTTTTTCACATTCAGCAAGATCTTATTGATAATTGTCTGAAGGAAGTAATATTTTATTTTTAAAAGCAACAGTGTTCTCACTTTTTTTTCTCACACTATATGTGTTATGGGCAATAAAAACAAACTTTCCCTTCAAGAAAATTAAATAATATGCAAACCCAACGTTTTATATTCCTGATATACTGTATGCCTGTTGTACCATGTATTTGTAGGAAAAAGTATCCTGCACTCTTTGCTTCCTTTGTGTGAAATACCCGGTGTTCCTGCCAGTCCCTCTGCTTTCCTGTTAAAAACTGACCACACTAGGCCTGAGACCACAGCTTGGTCAGTTCTCTAGCTGTGCATTGAACTCAGCCTGCTCTCCCCCAATGATAAGACTTGTCCTTACATGCCTCCCCCCTGCATTCACTGTGAAGATCAATGTGCTGCTGTTTCTCCGCCCCTAGCTCTCCAAGCTCCTTATGCAGCTGAGAACATATCACTTATAAAAAAGGGGAAAAAAGAGTTTATAATGTTTTTACATCTATACACAAATGATTTGCCCTCCATTTCTACATTAAACAGAATGCGTTTTACAAGGCAAGGGTACACATATACTTTAACAAATAAGGCCCCACATAAATGAACACAAGAGTATACAGTATATAGGAGCATATGAGACACTGTATATTTATACTTGTCATTTAGGGGTATGATACAAGAGCAATAGTTCATATTTTATCTTTTATAATGACCTATGAGATTTTACTGGCATTCTTGTTGTGATGTGGCAAGCAGTAAGGACTTACACTATCAAATTATGATGGCATTCTGGTTATCCAAAAAAACATTTCTTAATTTCTATGCATTTTATTTAAAGTGCATTGGTTTTAGAACAAAAAACAAAACAAAAAAAAAAGTCCTAACATTTCCCATCCCTACCCTGGTTTGTGATGACGTCTTCAACACCTCAAACCCAATAATTGATCCATTACCAAGGCAACTAGATGGCCAGAGGGGATAATTGTTAACAGTAATTAACTGATGTTAATTTACAAGTTCCAATGGTTCCAGGTGTCAGAGCATAATAACAACATTAGTAAAATTTTATATTACACCTATGTTTAGTTATCTATAAATATTTTTTTTTTTATTACAGAATTTTTGCTGATCTCTATCCTATGAAGTAAATTTATTAACAAATACATTTATAGCATTTAAAGTGGCCTAATATGTAACTGTAAAATTGTGGAACATATAATTACATATAGGTTGTGTGTCTGATAGTTATATTAGGCTAGGTTCACATCTATAAAGCTATAAACAGTCAATAATGGTCTATCCTTTTTACGTTTTTATGCTTTTGTTCTTATAGTCACAGAAAAGAATGAGCAAGATCATGGGTTATCAGATGGTTTTTAAGTTGAATCTATTAGGGATAGATTCAGTGGGTGGAAGCCATGTTTGCGGCCAGATGGATGTTGATGTGAATGGATCGTCTGAATGCTTTGTGCTTGGGTTTGATGCGCAGGGTCTGCTAAGGAGGACTTTGGAGAACCCAGTGGCATGAAAGGTTGTGGATAATGAGAGTGTGGAGTGGTTGTCATGGGAATACACTTATGGGGGGATTGTAATTGTATATGGAAGAAATTAGAGTAGAAGCATGGACTTTATAGGCACACGTATATATTAGGTAAAAAATTGAAAGTTTATAATAGGATAAAGTTAAAACCATTGTACACAAACACATTAAAAAGCATATAATTGAGTGACCTCAAGGATTCTCATAACATAACATAAATGTTAAATATTTTAATATATATTTTCATGTGACAACACTGAAGAAATGACACTTTGCTACAATGTAAAGTATCGGGTGTACAGCTTGTATAACAGTGTAAATTTGCTGTCCCCTCAAAATAACACAGGCAGCAATTAATGTCTAAACCGCTGGCAACAAAAGTGAGCACACCCCTAAGTGAAAATGTCAAAATTTGGCCCAATTAGTTGTTTTCCCTCCCCGGTGTCATGTGACTCTTTAGTGTTACAAGGTCTCAGGTGTGAATGGGGAGCAGGTGTGTTACATTTTGTGTTATTGCGCTCACTCTCTCATACTGTCACTGGAGGTTCAATCTGGCACCTCTTGGCAAAGAACTCTCTGAGGATCTGAAAAAAAGAATTGTTGCTCTACATAAAGATGGCCTAGGTTATAAGAAGATTCGCAAGACCCTAAAACCGGGCTGCAGCACGGTGGCCAAGACCATGCCGTGATTTAACAGGACAGGTTCCACTCAGAACAGACCCCGTCATGGTCGACCAAAGGAGTTGAGTGCACATGCTCAGCGTCATATCCAGAGGTTGTCTTTGGGAAATAGATGTATGAGTGCTGCCAGCATTGCTGTAGAGGTTGAAGGGGTGGGGGGTCAGCCTGTCAGTGCTCAGACCATACGCCACACACTACATCAAATTGGTCTGCATGGCTGTTGTCCCAGAAGGAAGCCTCTTCTAAAGATGATGCACAAGAAAGCCCGCAGTTTGCTGAAGACAAGCAGACTAAGGACATGGATTACTGGAACCATGTCTTGTGGTCTGATGAAACCAAAATAAACTTATTGGGTTCAGATGGTGTTAAGCGTGTGTGGTGGCAACCAGGTGAGGAATAGGGATGAGCCGAACACCCCCCGGTTCGGTTCGCACCAGAACCCGCGAACGGACCGAAAGTTCGCACGAACGTTAGAACCCCATTGACGTCTATGGGACTCGAACGTTCGAAATCAAAAGTGCTCATTTTAAAGGCTAATTTGCATGGTATTGTCCTAAAAAGGGTTTGGGGACCCGGGTCCTACCCCAGGGGACATGTATCAATGCAAAAAAAACTTTTAAAAACGGCCGTTTTTTCGGGAGCAGTGATTTTAATGATGCTTAAAGTAAAAAAAAAAAAAGTGAAATATTCCTTTAAATATCGTACCTGGGGGGTGTCTATAGTATGCCTGTAAAGTGACGCGTGTTTCCCATGTTTAGAACAGTCCCTGCACCAAATGTCATTTTTAAAGGAAAAAATCTCATTTAAAACTGCTTGCGGGTTTAATGTCATGTCGGGTCATGGCAATATGGATGAAAATCAGTGAGACAAACGGCATGGGTACCCCCCAGTCCATTACCAGGCCCTTTGGGTCTTGTATGGATATTAAGGGGAACCCCGCACCCAAATTAAAATAAGGAAAGGTGTGGGGCCACCAGGCCCTATATACTCTGAACAGCAGTATACAGGCGGTGCAAACAAGACAGGGACTGTAGGTTTGTTGTTAAGTAGAATCTGTTTGTAATTTTGAACATTTTTAACGTGTTTAGCTCCAGCCAAAAAATCTTTTCTAAGCTTTTTGGAAAACATAGGGAAGGGTTATCACCCCTGTGACATTTGTTTTGCTGTCTTTCCTCCTCTTCAGAAGATTTCACCTCACTTTTTTGTCCCAATGAAAAATGTTTTTTGAAAATTTGGTTTTTTTTGTGGAACAAGGATTGGAAAGCATCAGTGGAAAGGAGAAATTGTTTTCCCATATTAACTCTTACAGGAGAGAATTTCCCTTCCTAGGGGTAGATTTCATCTCACTTCCTGTTGTCTCCTTCCGTTTGCAAGTAGGAGTCGTTTGTAAGTTAGATGTTTGAAAGTAGGGTCCTGCCCTATATACTCAGCAGAAATTTGGGCCTTAGGTGTTGCTGTGGCCACAACACTGTAAGCCCTCACAGGGCCCTGCTGTGAAATATTAGATCAAGAATTGTAATTACATGCCCCTGTTGAACAGGAGCTGAAAAATTAGGCCTTAGGCACTGGTGCTGGTGCCACAACACTGCAACCCCTCACAGACACTCTAGTTGGAACGCAGGAACGAGCCCTGCTGCAAATTATTGCTTCAAAAATTGTAATTACACGCCCCTGTTAGACAGGGGCAGAAAAATTGGGCCTTAGGCACTGGTGCTGGTGCCACAACACTGCAACCCCTCACAGACACTCTAGTTGGAACGCAGGAACGAGCCCTGCTGCAAAGTATTGCATCAAAAATTGTAATTACACGCCCCTGTTAGACAGGGGCAGAAAAATTGGGCCTTAGGCACTGGTGCTGGTGCCACAACACTGCAACCCCTCACAGACACTCTAGTTGGAACGCAGGAACGAGCCCTGCTGCAAAGTATTGCATCAAAAATTGTAATTACACGCCCCTGTTAGACAGGGGCAGAAAAATTGGGCCCTAGGCACTGGTGCTGGTGCCACAACACTGCAACCCCTCACAGACACTCTAGTTGGAATGCAGGAACGAGCCCTGCTGCAAAGTATTACATCAAAAATTGTAATTACACGCCCCTGTTAAACAGGGGCTGAAAAATTGTGCCTTAGGCACTGGTGGTGGCGCCCAGAACCAAAAATGTTCTTACAAGCTATCAGCGTGATGATTGAGGAGGAAGAGGATAATTACTCAGGGATAGTCACTCAGCATCAGCATAGGCAGTCTTTGAAGGGATCTGAGATTTCAAAAAAAATTATTCGGTTACATCAGCATCAGGTGCTTGGTAGCTGGTGGTGATCCAAGACTCATTCATTTTTATGAAGGTCAGCCGATCGACCGAGTCGGTGGACAGACGCACCCTGTGATCGGTTACCACGCCTCCAGCAGCACTGAATGTGCGTTCCGAAAGAACGCTGGATGCAGGACAGGCCAGTAGCTCAATTGCATACTGTGCAAGCTCTGGCCAGTGATCCATCCTCAAGACCCAGTAACCCAGAGGATTTTCGGTGGGAAAGGTGTCCAAGTCTGATCTTGCCCCTAGGTATTCCTGCACCATGTAAAACAGACGCTGGCGATGGTTGCTGGAACCGATCATACCTTGGGGCTGCGGACCAAAAAATTGTCTGAACGCATCGGTCAGACGGCCACCTTCTCCACCGCTCCTTCTTTGACTGACCGAAGCCTCAGCAACACGTTGTCCAGAAACAGGAGTTTGTAACCTCCCAGTCTCTGGGAACGCGTTGCACAGACCTTTCTGCAAGGCCTCCCGAAGATGTTTCATCCTCTGCTCCCTCTGCGATGGCAAGATAAGGTCCGCAACCTTACCCTTGTAACGTGGATCAAGGAGGGTTGCCAGCCAGTATTGGTCCTTCTCCTTGATACCACGAATACGAGGATCCTTACGCAGGCTTTGCAGGATCAGGGAGGCCATGCAGCGTAGGTTTGCTGAGGCATTCAGTCCGGAGTCCTCTGGGTCACTAAGAACGACATGGTCCGCAGCCACCTCCTCCCAGCCACGTACAAGTCCATGTGTTTCTTGGGACTGATCCCTTAAAGACTGCTGCTGATGCTGAGTGCCAGGCTCCACCTCCATACTGACACAATCTTCCTCCTCCTCCTCTTCCTCCTCGTCCTCTTCCTGTGTGATCGGCGGGCACGCAGGAACACTGTCTGGATAAAGGGGGCCTTGAGAGCTAAGGAAGTCCTCCTCTTCCTGCCTCTGTTCTGCCTCAAGTGCCCTGTCCATTATTCCACGCAGCGTGTGCTCCAACAGGTGGACAAGGGGGACAGTGTCACTGATGCATGCACTGTCACTGCTCACCATCCTCGTGGCCTCCTCGAATGGTGACAGGACAGTGCATGCATCCCTGATCATGGCCCACTGGCGTGGGGAAAAAAAACCAAGCTCCCCTGACCCTGTCCTGGTGCCATAGTCGCACAGGTACTCATTGATGGCCCTCTGCTGCGTGTGCAGCCGCTGCAGCATGGCCAACGTTGAGTTCCACCTGGTGGGCATGTCACAGATTAGGCGGTTCTTGGGCAGGTTAAACTCCTTTTGGAGGTCCGTCAGCCGAGCACTGGCATTATATGACCGGCGGAAATGCACACAGACTTTCCTGGCCTGCCTCAGGACATCCTGTAAGCCCGGGTACCTGCCCAAGAACCGCTGCACCACCAAGTTAAGGACGTGAGCCAAACAGGGCACATGGGTCATTTGTCCCTGTCGGAGGGCAGAGAGGAGGTTGGTGCCATTGTCGCAAACCACCATTCCTGCCTTAAGTTGGCGTGGCGTCAACCACCTCTGAACCTGCCCCTGCAGAGCTGACAGAACCTCTGCCCCAGTGTGGCTCCTGTCCCCCAAGCACACCAGCTCAAGCACCGCATGGCATCTTTTGGCCTGCGTACTTGCGTAGCCCCTTGAACGCCTACGGAGCACCGCTGGTTCCGAGGAAGAGGCCATGGAGGAAGAAGAAGAGGAGGGGGTGGAGGAGAGAGGTGTGTCACAATCAGCATTTTGGAGGCGTGGTGGCGGAACAACCTCCAACACTACTGCACCTTGTCCTGCATCCTTCCCAGCTGCCAGCAGAGTCACCCAATGCGCCGTGAAACTTAGGTAACGTCCCTGTCCATGCCTGCTGGACCATGAGTCAGCGGTAATATGCACCTTACCGCTGACCGCCCTGTCCAGCGAGGCATGGACATTGCCTTCCACATGCCGGTAGAGAGCCGGAATCGCCTTCCGTGAGAAAAAGTGGCGTTTGGGTACCTGCCACTGAGGAACCGCACATTCCACAAACTCACGGAAGGGGGCAGAGTCTACCAACTGAAAAGGCAGCAGTTGAAGTGCTAGCAATTTTGCCAAGCTAGCATTCAACCGCTGGGCATGTGGATGGCTGGGAGCAAACTTCTTTCGGCGGTGCAGCAGCTGGGGCAGGGAAATTTGCCTGGTACAATCTGACGTCGGTGTACCAAAAGCAGATTGCCCACAAGTACTTGGCTGTGACACACCTAATTCTACACCTTCATTCCTCTCACTGCAGGTCTCAGAGAGGACTGAAGGTCTAGTGGGGTTGGAAATCTCAGCTGATGAGGAGCAAGGAGAGATCCTCTTTGTTCTTTGGTGTGGGTCTTTTAGATACGCTTGCCAACGAACTGCATGGCAGGTCAACATATGTCTGGTCAAGCATGTGGTACCCAAGCGGGAGATATTTTGGCCACGCGAGATACGCTTGAGACATATGTTGCAAATAGCAGCGGTGCGATCTGATGCACTCGTCTCAAAAAAGGCCCACACCAAAGAACTTTTTGAATAACGCGCAGAGACTGCAGCGCCCTGCACATGTGGAGCTTTGGGGTGTGATGCAGTCAATGTGCTGCCCTTAGGCTGGCCCCTGGAGGGCATCCTGCCTCGTTGGTGATGTGCTGCCGCCTCCTCCTCCTCCTCCTCCTCCTCCTCCTCCTCTCTCCTATCAGGCACCCACGTTGAGTCAGTGACCTCATCATCCCCTCCCTCCTCATCACTGGAGCAAACCTGGCAGTATGCTGCAGCAGGGGGAGCATGACTGCCAGATTGCTGTCCTTCTTGGGCACCCCCTCTGTCCGCGCTCATGTTACTGCCTTCATCGAGCTCAGTATCGTCATCAGAGCCTTCCAAACGCTGGGCATCCTCCTGGAGCATGTACCCAACACTGTGGTCAAACAGTTCGAGGGAATCCTCATGAGGACATGGTGGAGCTAGGGAAGGAGTCACTGATGACATTGAGCTGAGGGAAGAGGCCGCTGCTTTGCCAGACAAAGCACCCTGGGCATGGGTGAGAGAGGATGAGGAGGATGAGGACGGCTTGGTCATCCACTCGACCAAGTCTTCCGCATGTTGCGGCTCAACATGGCCAGCTGCCGAAAAAAAGGCCAAGCGTGTCCCATGGCCACGTGCTGATGAGGATGCACCGTCTCCACGACCAGCACTAGACACAGAGCCTGCTTGCCCTCTCTTATTGGCTTGTGACTGTCTGCCTCTCCTTCTTGGCCTTCCAGACATACTAATGGCCTGTAGCTGCACTAAGCTGGGATAGAACACCTGTAATTTTCTTCAAGTAGCTTTATATACTGTAACCAGACAAGCCTGCCTGTCAGTAGGAAGATAACAGGAACGGATCTAGCTGAACACTGTGAGCAGGACGCACTGTACTAAATGTAAATAGTCTAGCTGCCTGACCGTGGTACTAATAGGATCAAATAGAACACCTGTAATTTTCTTCAGGTAGCTTTATATACTGTAACCAGACAAGCCTGCCGGTCAGTAGGAATTTAACAGGAACGGATCTAGCTGAACACTGTGAGCAGGACGCACTGCACTAAATGTAAATAGCAGGAACGGATCTAGCTGAACACTGTGAGCAGGACGCACTGCACTAAATGTAAATAGTCTAGAAGATAACAGGAACGGATCTAGCTGAACACTGTGAGCAGGACGCACTGCACTAAATGTAAATAGCAGGAACGGATCTAGCTGAACACTGTGAGCAGGACGCACTGCACTAAATGTAAATAGTCTAGAAGATAACAGGAACGGATCTAGCTGAACACTGTGAGCAGGACGCACTGCACTAAATGTAAATAGCAGGAACGGATCTAGCTGAACACTGTGAGCAGGACGCACTGCACTAAATGTAAATAGTCTAGAAGATAACAGGAACGGATCTAGCTGAACACTGTGAGCAGGACGCACTGCACTAAATGTAAATAGCAGGAACGGATCTAGCTGAACACTGTGAGCAGGACGCACTGCACTAAATGTAAATAGCAGGAACGGATCTAGCTGAACACTGTGAGCAGGACGCACTGCACTAAATGTAAATAGCAGGAACGGATCTAGCTGAACACTGTGAGCAGGACGCACTGCACTAAATGTAAATAGCAGGAACGGATCTAGCTGAACACTGTGAGCAGGACGCACTGCACTAAATGTAAATTGCAGGAACGGATCTAGCTGAACACTGTGAGCAGGACGCACTGCACTAAATGTAAATAGTCTAGAAGATAACAGGAACGGATCTAGCTGAACACTGTGAGCAGGACGCACTGCACTAAATGTAAATAGCAGGAACGGATCTAGCTGAACACTGTGAGCAGGACGCACTGCACTAAATGTAAATAGCAGGAACGGATCTAGCTGAACACTGTGAGCAGGACGCACTGCACTAAATGTAAATAGCAGGAACGGATCTAGCTGAACACTGTGAGCAGGACGCACTGCACTAAATGTAAATTGCAGGAACGGATCTAGCTGAACACTGTGAGCAGGACGCACTGCACTAAATGTAAATAGTCTAGAAGATAACAGGAACGGATCTAGCTGAACACTGTGAGCAGGACGCACTGCACTAAATGTAAATAGCAGGAACGGATCTAGCTGAACACTGTGAGCAGGACGCACTGCATTAAATGTAAATAGTCTAGATAGAAGATAACAGGAACGGATCTAGCTAAACTGAATACAGTGTATATATATATATGCAACACCTGGGATGCATATATATACACAATACACTGTAAGTGCAGCTAACTGACTGACTGTTCTGCCTAATCTATCTAACTCAAATCAAATGACACTGTCTCTCTCTCTCTCTATCTCTCAGCACACCGGAACACACACTACACAGGGCCGCCGTGCAGGCGGCCTTATATAGTGTGGGGTGTGTACTAAATCCCCTGAGCCATAATTGGCCAAAGCCACCCTGGCTTTGGCCAATTACAGCTCTCTCTACTGACGGCGCTGTGATTGGCCAAGCATGCGGGTCATAGTGCATGCTTGGCCAATCATCAGCCAGCAATGCACTGCGATGCCGCAGTGAATTATGGGCCGTGACGCGCCACACGAATTTAGCGCGAACGGCCCATAACGTTCGCAATTCGGCGAACGATCGAACAGCCGATGTTCGAGTCGAACATGGGTTCGACTCGAACACGAAGCTCATCCCTAGTGAGGAATACAAAGACAAGTGTGTCTTGTCTATAGTCAAGCATGGTGGTGGGAGTGTCATGGTCTGGGGCTGCATGAGTGCTGCCAACACTGGGGAGCTACAGTTCATTGAGGGAACCATAAATGTCAACATGTACTGGGATATACTGAAGCAGAGCATAATCCCCTCCCTTCAGAGAATGGGCCGCAGGGCAGTATTCCAACATGATAACAACCCCAAACACACCTCCAAGATGACCACTGCCTTGCTAAAGAAGTTGAGGGTAAAGGTGATGGACTAGTCAAGCTTGTCTCCAGACCTAAACCCTACTGAGCATCTGTGGGGAATCCTCAAACAGAAGTTGGAGGAGCGCAAGGTGTCTAACATCCACCAGCTCCGTGATGTCATCATGGATAAGTGGAAGAGGACTCCAGTGGCAAACCGTGAAGCTCTGGTGAACTCCATGTCCAAGAGGGTTAAGGCAGTAAAAACTGGAAATTGGAAAATAATGGTGGCCACACAAAATATTGTCACTTTGTGCTCAATTCGGACATTTTCACTTAGGGGTGTACTTACTTTTGTTGCCATCGGTTTAGACATTAATGGCTGTGTGTTAAGTTATTTTATTTTGAGGGAGCAGCAAATATACACTGTTATACAAACTGCACACTCGCTACCTTACATTGTAGCAAAGTGTCATTTCTTCAGTGTTGTTACACGAAAAGATATAATAAAATATTTACAAAAATGTGAGGGGTGTACTCACTTTTGTGAGATACTGTAAATCCAATGGTTGTTTGGATACGTGGAGAGGTTGCGTCGTGTTTGGAGGTCGCTCAGAAAATCGCTTTAGAACGATTTTCTGAGCGACCTACGAACATGACTCAACCTCTCCACGTATCCAAACAACCATTGCATTTATATCATTCTATGCGCTCCAAACCTGTGTGTTTGTTACATGTGGTATATATATATATATACACAGTATGTATTGAGGTCACTCAATTATATGTTTTTTAACCAGTTGCCGATCGCCGCACGCCGATATACGTTGGCACAATGGCAGCGGTGGGCAAATGGGCATACCTGTACTTCCCCTTTAAGTGCCGGGGATAGCAGGCGCGCACGCCCACCGTGTACAGCGTGACCGTGCCCGCGGGACCGGCAGGCTCGATCGTGTCACAGAACCTCAGAACGGAGAAGTGCCTATGTAAACAAGGCAAGGAAACACATATAAACATTAATTTTAAAGAAATTAAAACATCAACACTTTGTGCATCACTAGACCATTGTGCGGTAAGGTAAGACAAGTCCGGTCCCCTCCCAAACAACCCATCCCCCAGGTGGAACACCATCTGATGGAAACTCAACCATGCACAAAAAAAAACATACCCTAGAAGCCCAACGGGGCAAGAAGAATGCCGTCCACTGTCAAGGGGGTAGCCACCCTACACTGCCAGTATATGGTTGTAGAGGGCTAAAGGGAAAGCCTCATAAAAACTGTAGAGAAATAAACAAACAAGACTATAAAAAGCTCAACTATAATCTGAAGAAAGGGCAAAAATGACTCAGTACATACCAGAGTGCAAAATTTACTGTCATATACAGAGGGCGCTGTTAAGACCAATGATGTATAATTAGTCCATAAGGAGCGAATATGCTGATGGATTGACAAGAAGTTAACTAAACTGGAAAAAGGGGAGGATTTGTTTAAATGAGAAACAGTGATAGAAAACACAAAAATATAAATTATAAAAAACATATGCCAGCAAACTTCGTAAAGAAACCTCAATAAAAAAGGTTCGGAGCTTACCCTGGAATCTGGGATCAAACATACAGTTCAGGGCTGCTGCGAGCTTAGGCAGGAGTGAGCACCAGCAAAAGGATATTCACGTTGGTATCGTGCATAAATCTGATTAATGGGACAGAAACATATCCCAATAAATGATAATGCTAGTCAACTTCCATCCAGAGCTAAAGGACAGCCAAGAGAAACAACAAGATTACCAGGGTAAAAGTTTACCTCCAAGAGAACAGTCCAACAGAACAGTGCCCCAAAATGCCAGTAAAAGGAGACTAGCGGCGTCTACCTTTAAAGCCCCCCACCCGATTGGTACCATTGATTGGCCAATCAGGATCGGACAAAAAATGACCAATGCGCCTGCGCAATGTCGACCGCACGGTGCCTACATTGCCCAGAAGGCCAAGCGCAAAGTGTACTGTGTCGCAAGGCAACGGCCGCTCGACGCAGACAGACATGGGCGTGACCAAGTAGTGAGCCTACCAATGGAGCAGGAGAGGGCAAGCAACCAATGGGAGGATGTTGAAAAAAACAATTTAACCACTGGGCACTTAAACCCCCTGCCTAACCAGGCCAATTTTCAGCTTTCGGTGCTCTCACATTTTAAATGAAGATTACTCAGTCATACAACACTGTACCCATATGAAATTGTTATCCTTTCTTTCAAACAAATAGAGCTTTCTTTTGGTAGTATTTAATCCCCTTTGGGTTTTTTCTTTTTGCGCTATTAAAGAAAAAAGACTGAAAATTCTGTAAAAAATGAATTTTTCTTTGTTTCTGTTATATAATTTAGCAAATTAGTAATTTCTCTTCATAAATTTTGGCCAAAATTTATACTGCTACATATCTTTGGTAAAAATAAGTACAAATTGGTGTATATTATTTGATCTTTGTGAAAGTTATAGATTCAACAAGCTATGGTGCCAATATCTGAAAATTGATCACACCTGAAGTACTGACGGCCTATCTAATTTCTTGAGACCCTAACATGGCAGAAAAGTACAAATACCCCCCCAAAATCACCCCTTTTTGAAAAGAAGACATTCCAAGGCATTTAGGAAGATGCATGGTGAGTTTTTTGAAGTTGTAATTTTTTCCCACAATTCTTTTCAAAATCAAGATTTTTTTTTCTTTTTTTTTTTTTTCCACAAAATTGTCATATAAGCAGGTTATTTCTCACACACAGCATATGCATACCACAAATTACACCCCAAAACACATTCTGCTATTACTCCCAAGTATGGCGATACCACATGTGTGAGACTTTTACACAGTGTGGCCACATACAGAGGCCCAACATGCAGGGAGCACCTTCAGGCATTCTGGAGCACCCAGGCCAATTCTGAAATGTCATTCCTACATGTAAAAATAATCAATTATTTGCTAGAAAATTACATAGTACCCCAAAATATTATACATTTTTTTTTAGCAAACACCCAAGAGAATACAATGGCAGTCATTGCAACTTTTTTATTTTGCACAGTATTTGTGCAGCAAGTTTTTGAGCACTTTTTTTTGGGAAAAAAACAGTTTTGTGCTTTAAAAAAACAAAACAGTAAAGTTAGCCCAATGTTTTTGCATAATGTGAAAGATGAATTACGCCCAGTAAATAGATACCTAACATATCACCCTTCAAAATTGCACACGCTTGTGGAATGGCTCCAAACTTCGCTACTTAAAAATCCCCATAGGCGACGCTTTACTGGTTACATGTTTTGAGTTACAGAGAAGGTCTAGGGCCAAAATTATTGCTCTCACTCTAACGTTCGCAGTGATACCTCACATGTGTGGTTTGAACACCGTTTTCATATGTGGGCGGGATTTGTATGACTATGACTATGTATGCGTTCACTTCTGCATGGGGACAGGGGCGTTTTAAATTTTTTTAAAAATTATTGTTCATTTTACTTTATTTATTTTAGTTTGACACTTTTTTCCAAAAAATAAATTTTTTGATCACTTTTATTCCTATTACAAGGAATGTAAACATCCCTTGTAAAAGGAATATGGCATGACAGGTCTTCTTTACAGTGAGATATGGAGTCAATAAGACCCCACATCTCACCTCTAGGCTGGGAAGTATGAAATAAAAAAAAAAACGATCCTGGCTTAGATCGTAGCGGTGAGTTGCTAGAAGCACCGGAGGGTGGCAGGGGGACGTCCCTTCTCGCCTCCCGTAAGAATGATCAAGCAGCGGAACAGCCGCTATGATCATTCTTATGGTGTAGGGAATCGCCGGCTGAAAAGGCTGATATCTGAATGATGCCTGAATGATGCCTGTAGCTGCAGGCATCATTCAGATATCCCCACGCAAAGTCAAGGACGTCATATGACGGTGGGCGGAAAGTGGTTAAAACGCATTTTTTTAGCACAAAGTTGTCCATTTATACAATATTTCTAACACATAGCATGTATATACCAAAATGACACCCCAAAATAGATTCTCCTACTCCTCCTGAGTACAGCGATACCACATGTGTGAGACTTCCACAGCCTGGCCACATACAGAGGCCGAGTACAGCTGAGTATGGCCGAGAATGGCTGAGTATGGCCGAGTATGGCTGAGCATGGCCAGGTATGGCTGAGTATGGCAGGTTATTGCAGGGTATCGCTGAGTATGACTGGGTATGGCTGGGTATTGCAGAGTATGGCTGGGTATCACTGAGTATTGCAGAGTATGGCTGGGTATTGCAGAGTATGGCTGGGTATTGGAGAGTATGGCTGGGTACTGCAGAGTATGGCTGGGTATGGCAGAGTATGGCTGGGTGTGGCTAGGTATTGCAGAGTATGGCTGGGTGTTGCAGAGTATGGCTGGGTATTGCAGAGTATTGCAGAGTATTGCAGGGTATGGCAGGGTATTGCAGATTATTGCAAGGTATGGCAGAGTATGGCACAGTATGACAGGGTATTGCAGAGTATTGCGGGGTATTGTGGGGTATTGCAGAGTATTGCAGGGTATTGCAGAGTATTTCAGGGTATTGCAGAGTATTGCGGGGTATTTCAGAGTATTGCAGAGTATTGCGGGGTATTGCAGAGTATTGCAGGGTATTGCAGAGTATTGCAGGGTATTGCAGAGTATTGCGGGGTATTGCAGAGTATTGCAGGGTATTGCAGAGTATTGCGGGGTATTGCAGAGTATTGCAGGGTATTGCAGAGTATTGCAGAGTATTGTGGGGTATTGCAGAGTATTGCGGGGTATTGCAGAGTATTGCGGGGTATTGCAGGGTATTGCAGAGTATTGCAGGGTATTTTAGAGTATGGCTGGGTATTGGAGAGTATGGCTGGATATTGCAGAGTATGGCTGGGTATGGCAGAGTATGGCTGGGTGTGGCTGGGTATTGCAGAGTATGGCTGGGTGTTGCAGAGTATGGATGGGTATTGCAGAGTATTGCAGGGTATGGCAGGGTATTGTAGATTATTGCAGGGTATGGCAGAGTATGGCAGGGTATTGCAAAGTATTGTGGGGTATTGCGGGGTATTGCAGAGTATTGCAGGGTATTGCAGAGTATTGTGGGGTATTGCAGGGTATTGCAGAGTATTGCAGGGTATTGCAGAGTATTGCGGGGTATTGCAGAGTATTGCGGGGTATTGCAGAGTATTGCGGGGTATTGCAGAGTATTGCAGAGTATTGGGGGGTATTGCAGGGTATTGCAGAGTATTTCAGGGTATTGCAGGGTATTGCAGAGTTGTACCACTACCCACTAAGCATATTTTTGTAACAAGATCCTTGTTATTGTATTTATGCATGAAACATTGGGGTTGATTTACTAAAGGCAAATCCACTTTGCACTACAAGTGCACTGCAAGTACACTTGAAAGTGCACTTGTAAGTGCCGTCGCTGTAGATCTGAGGGGTAGATCTGAAATGAGGGGAAGCTCTGCTGATTTTATCATCCAATCATGTGCAAGCTGGGTGGGCGGCACAGTGGTATAGTGGGTAGCACTCTCGCCTAGCAGTAAAAAGGGTCACTGGTTCCTATCCCAACCATGACACTACCTGCCTGGATTTTGCATGTTCTCCCTCCTGTGCCTGCGTGGGTTTCCTCCGGGTACTCCGGTTTCCTCCCACACTCCAAAGACATGCTGATAGGTTAATTGGCTTCTGTCCAAAATTGGCCCTGGTATATGAATGTGAGTTGGGGACCTTGGATTGTGGGCTCCTTGAGGTTAGGGACCAATGTGAGTGTGCGATGTATGTGTAGAGAGCTGCATAAAAATTGACGGCGCTGTATGGGTACCTAATTGTAGACATACACCCACATTCACTCAGGATGGACTGGTGTCTTTATTCAACCTTTGTAACTATGTAAGCTAAAATGCTGTTTTTATTTTCCTTGCATGTCCCCCTCAGATCTACAGCGACTGCACTTTCAGGTGCACTTGTAGTGCAAAGTGGATTTGCCTTTAGTAAATAACCCCATTGTGTCTTAACCACTTCAGCCCCAGAAGGATTTATCCCCTTAATGACCAGGCCATTTTTTGTGATACGGCACTACGTCACTTTAATTGACAATTGCGTGGTTGTGCGGCGTTGAACCCAAACAAAATTGATGTTTTTATTTTTTGCGCTATAAACAAAAAAAGACTGACAATTTAAAAAAATAAAACAATATTTTAAACTTGGAACTGCCACATTGCGGTGGACAAAAAGTGACACTTTTTGGGGACCAGTGACATTGTTACAGTGATCAGTGATAAAAAAATGCACTGATCAATGTATAAATGACACTGGCAGGGAGGGGGTTAACACTAGGGGGTGATCAAGGGGTTAACTCTGTCCCCTGGGAGTGTTCTAACTGTGTAGGGGATGGGCTCACCTGGACAACACAAAGATTGCTGTTCCTGATCATTAGGAACAGCCGATCTCAGAGTTGTTCCCTGTCAGAACGGGGATCTGCCTTGTTTACCCCGTTCTGCCTCTTTGTGGAGTGGGCACTCCCACCGCCTGCATCAGGCACGCTCCCACACTATCTTTTGCATGAAACGACGTACAGGTATGTAGTTTTGCGCAACAGAGCTGACCTACCGCAATATATGTACTGTGGTTGGTCGGCAAGTGGTTAAACATACCACAGTTTTTGTGCACTTTTAAGAACACATTATGAATATAGGGGTCAATTCATTTACGTTTACTGCATGCGATAAGGGTATCATATTACTCATTTGCATGCATTATCACATGCGGTAAATATAGTCTGATTCATAAAAAAAAAAAAAAAAAGACGATTATAAGGTATTTACTGGGGGAAAAAATGTAAAAATTGATCAAAAATCTCTTAAGTCCAATTCACAAACAGACCAGAGAGTAAAAAAGCATGCAATATTTACCACCAGGGTTTTGCTGATTGTATAACATGCGATATTTGTCAAAAAACAGCGTAAGGGTTGAGTGGACCCCCATGCTGTTTTTTGACAAATAGCTGGTTGCTAAGGAGCGGGCCTGGAAGCCAGCCACGGCATCTTTAACAACAGATGACTCATCAGCTGTCAGTTGAATTAAAAAAAAAAGCAGACAATTAAAAATGATTAAAAAAAACAGCGTGGAGTCCCTCCCCAATGCATACTAGGCCCTGCGGGTCTGATATGGATTTTAAGGGGAACTCCATGCCAAAATTATATTTGTAAATTCACCGTTAATCCATCATCAATCACGCTGCCCGCTGCACTTAAAAAAAAACCCCAAAGCCGATGAAGGCTGGTAGCCTACTGCAGGCTCTGCCATTTGACATTTCTTATATAGGTAAGGGGTGGGGCCACCTGGCTACATCACCTGGTGATCCCGACCCTGACGTGATGTCACCAACCCAGCATGCACTGGTCCCTGACATCACAAGGGGCGGGCTACCAGGTGGCGTAGCCAGATGGCCTCGGCCCTTACCCATATAAGAAATGTCAAATGGTGAAGCCTGCAGTAGACAGGCAGCCTTCAAAGTCCAGGAAACGTCTTTGTTTTTTTCTCTTTTTTTGGGTCACAGTGTGGTGGGCAGAGTGATTGACCATGGATTTACATCAGGGGACACTGTTTTTTTATTTTTTTAATAAAGGAATTGTCAAAAACTGTATGTGTGTGTTTTTATTACTTTGTGATACCTTTTTGGTGAATGGGTAGGGGTACTATGTACTCCCTACTCATTCACATAGGGGGAGCCAGGATCTGGGGGTCCCCTTCTTAAAGAGGGCTTTCAGATTCCGATAAGCCCCTTGCCCGCAGACCCCCACAACCACTGGCCACAGTTTTGGGGATGAGGCTGAAGGGCCTGGTATGCATTGGGGGGGACCCCACGCTGTTTCTTTTTTATAATTTTTAATTGCTGGCTTTTTTTTACATTCAGCTGTTAGGGGGAGGACCTACTGACAGCTTATGAGTCATCTGTTGTTAATGCGGTAATTACTGCTAAATCAAACAAATACCGCATTCAGTATTTAATGGAAAACGCTTAATGAATTGAACACTTGCACAATTGTTACCGCAAGCAGTAGTTTTCCACATTTTATGAGCCGTTATTTAACTCTTAGTGAATTGAACCCATAAAGACAACTTTTGTATTTTTTTTAAGAAAATGTCTATTCTCTGTTTTCTATGGTTGCCGACAAAATCCCATTAGAGGTGTAAAACAATTAAATATTGATGTAAGAGGGATGGTGGCAACTTGATATGGTGAAATTATATCTAGGTTCACATCTATGTGTTTTTTTAGTGCATTTTCTGATCCACAGAAGTGCACTACAACCCATTAAACCTTATTACCTATGGGTCCTATTCACATTTATGCAATTTTTCTGCAACACTTTTTTGGAAAGGTGCAGGGACTTTTTTTTTTACACACAGCAGGTGTATTTTTGGCTCCATAGACATCAAAAATGCATGTGCATTTTTTTTGGTGCATTTTCCTACAACACAGCAGACACCTCCTAGCAACATCAACACTTTCCAAAAAAAGCAAAACGCATAAAAAATGTGCATGAAAAAACACAAAACGCATGAGAGAACACGCTGCAAAAATGCATCAGCTGCACATACATAGATGTGAATCTAGCCTTATACATTACACTATATTCAATATTTCTGAGCGTAATAAAACTTTCTATCATTCCATGTATGCGTGAATATGAGGATAAGCTGTTCCTATACTATGTTAAGATTAATCTCAACAATGCATTGCCTATACAAATGTAACTAGATGAAACTTTGATGCTTACGAAGAATCTTAGGACACAGTCGTTACCTTGGCAACCTTGTCATAGACTTCAATGGCCCTGACCCAGCTACAAAGCCCTTCACAGGCTGAAGAGACATTCTTAATGACAGCTGGCTGGAACTCCGGATTGCTGATAAAATCTCTTCTTATCTGGGCAATAACCTTTGGTGGAATATTGTCTTTATCAAATTCCTAGGAAACAGAAGAGCAGTAGTTATAAACAAATTCAGAATTCTTTCTAAAAAAAATGAATAAATAAAATTCACAGATATGATATTTTCCTAATTAAAAAAATTATTAATACACAGAAGTCATTTATGTTGACAGTTACCGTAATAGTCAAACAACAATGTTCTATAAAATACAATTAACTGCAGCTTTAGACCCAGTGCCAAGACGTGCAAAAGATATCTATTTAGTCAGTGAAAAATTAGGTAAATCCCATGGAAACTGACTTTTTAAAATATACATAGGTCTTTATGTAAACAGTGTCTACATATAAAGGTGACACGCTTGAATAAGAAAAAAAAAAAAAAAAAAATGGCTTTTCAGTAATGTATTCAGCAAAAATATCAATAGATGTAATAGCATACAGTGGAAAAAATAAGTACACCCTTGGCATCAAAAGCTGTTATTGTCCCATATAGCAGAAGTTACTACTTGTAGGCATTTTGTATAACTGCCCACCAGTCTATGACATCAACTTACATTTTTGCCCACTTCTCTCTGCAAAGTGTCAAAAGTTGCAAGATGTTTGTGAGTTTCAAATCATACTGGAGACAAATCCATACTGGAGACAAGTTTGAAAAAAAAAATCTCCCTACAAAGTTCTATGGAAATTAAATCAGGGTTTTGACTAGAGCAGTCCACAACGCTATATTTATTTCTTTTTTGAGTCATTCCTTTGTGGAATTGCTATTGTAATTAACTTGTTTTTTTTTTTGAAAGACTCATTTAAAGTGATTGTGAACGATCACCTTGTAAAAAAACAACCCATTCAGTTTAAAATAGAAATGAAAGGCAAAACATTTTTGTATAGATATACAAAACAATTCTAAATACATTTCTTCCCTTTTTTATAAGTGATCACTTTTCCTCTGTTTCCTCTGTTCTCAGCTGCATAAGAACTAGGGGGAGGAGAAGCAAGAGTACACTGAGCTTCTCAGTGAAAGGCTGTATGGGGGGGCATGTCAGGACAAGTCTGATCATTGGAGGAGAGCAGGCTGAGTTCACAAAATAGCTAGAGAACTGACCATGCTGTGTTTTAGTGTGGTCAGCTTTTAATAGTAAAGCAAAGCGGCTGGCAGGATCACCAGGGATTTCACACAAAGGAAGCAATACAAAGAGAACAAGACACTTTTTCATACAAGTGCATGGTACAGCAGACACTTATCAAGAATATGAAATGTTGAGGTAACAAACACTTTAAGGTTCATGTTCACCTTTTAAACAATAGTCTAAAATTCTTTTTTAACCACTTGCCTACCGCTGTCAGCACATATACATTGCCAGAATGGCACGGCTGGGCAAAGTAACGCACCTGTACATTACTTTGAATTTCCCGCCGTGCACGCGTGCGCCTGCCACGAGCTCTGTGACCGTGCCCATGGGACTCGCGGACCCAATTACCGCTGGGATACCCGCAATCGTGTCACGGAGCTGAAGAATGGGGAGATGCCGATGTAAACAGCATCTCCCCGTTCTGCCTAGTGACAGGACACTGATCATCTGCTCCCTGTCATCGGGAGCAGCGATCAGTGTCGTGTCACTGCTAGCCCATCCCCCAGATAGTTAGAATCACTGCCCAGGACACACTTAACCCCTCCTCGCCCCCTAGTGGTTAATCCCTTCACTGTCAGTGACATTTTTACAGTAATCAATGCAATTTTATAGCATTGATCGCTGTATTAATGCCAATCATCCCAAAATGTGTCAAAATTGTCCGATGTGTCCGCAATAATGACTGCAATAATGTCGTAGTCACGATAAAAATTGCTGATCGCCGCCATTACTAGTAAAAAAAAAATATTAATAAAAATGCCATAAAATATTTTGTAGACGCTATAACTTTTGCGCAAACCAATCAATAAACGCTTATTGCGGGTTTTTTTACCAAAAAAATGTCGAAGAATACGTATCGGCCTAAACTGAGGAAAAAAAAAAAAATTTATATTTTTTGGAGGGATATTTATTATAGCAAAAAGTAAAAAATAATGCATTTTTTTCAAAATTGTTGCTCTTTTTTTGTTTATAGCGAAAAAAATAAAAACCGCAGAGGTGATCAAATACCACTAAAAGAAAGCTCTATTTGTGGGAAAAAAAGGGCATCAATTTTGTTTGGGAGCCACGTCGCACGACCGCGCAATTATCAGTTAAAACGACACAGTGCCGAATTGCAATAAGTGCTCTGTTCAGGAAGGGGGTAAATTCTTCCGGGGCTGAAGTTGTTAAAAACACTTTGATATGGTGCAGAATGCATACATGATTGAATTTGTTCTTGGATTGAATTTGCTGAGCCAGTCAGTACTGAATACTTTAGTGGTTGCTTGAAATCTACTCAACTTGTAGATTATCTTCTTTACAGTAGAATGCCTGTTTTCATATAATTTGGCAATCGCTTTTAAATCCATGGCTAGACTTATAGGCATCCATCATTTTATTTCTGAGGAAATTAGAGAGCTTTTAATCTTGGCAAGATGAAATCACACCACATCAATAGCAAAGGGAACACCAGACCCTAGATGCCAGAGGTTTAACCACTTGCCAACTTGCATGACTTGTACCTGTACATCGGTCCGTGAATGAGATATTGCGGGTGCACGTGCCTGCTACACACCGGGGGAGCGCACGCGCAACCATGCTACAGAGAGGCAGAATGGGGATTTGCCTATGTAAATAAGGCGTATCCCCGTTCTGACATGGGACAACTCTGAGATCGGCTGTTCCTAGTTATCAGGAATAGCGATCTCTGTTGTCCCAGTGAGCCCATCCCCCACACAGTTAGAACACACCCAGGGAACACAATACTTTGAGATCGCCCCCTAGTGTTAACCCCTTCCCTGCCAGTGTCATTTATACATTGATCAGTGCATTTTTTTAGCACTGATCACTGTATTGGTATCACTGGTCCCCAAAAAAGTGTCACTTAGGGTCATATTTGTCTGCCTCAATGTCTGCCTTAATGTTGCAGTCCTGCTAAAAATCGCAGATCACCGCCATTACCAGTAAAAACAATAATAAACAATACTAAAACAATAATAAAAATTAAAAGTCCCTAAATCTATCCCCTATTTTGTGGGCGCTATAACTTTTGGGCAAACTGATCAATATACAATTATTGGGCTTTTTTTACCAAAAATATGTACAAGAATACATATTGGCCTAAACTGATGAATACATTTGTTTTTTTATATTTTTTTAAATATGTATTATAGCAGAAAGTAAAAATAAATGTGGTTTTCTTTCAAAATTGTCACTCTTTTTTTATTTGGGTACAACGTTGCACGACCGCGCAATTGTCAGTTAAAGTGACACAGTGTTGTATCGCAAAAAATGGCCTGGTCATTAAGGGGGTAAATCCTTCTGGAGCTGAAATGGTTAAAAAAGATATTTGAAGTGGTGGTAAATGTAGGTTTGTACTTACAGTATCTCACAAAAGTGAGTACACCCCTCACATTTGACATGCGACAACACTCACATGTGACAACACTGAAGAAATGACACTTTACTACAATGTAAAGTAGTGAGTGTACAGCTTGTATAACAGTGTAAATTTGCTGTCAAAATAACTCAACACACAGCCATTAATGTCTAAACCACTGGCAACAAAAGTGAGTACACCCCTAAGTGAAAATGTCCAAATTGGGCCCAAAGTGTCAATATTGTGTCTGGCCACCATTATTTTCCAGCACTGCGTTAACCCTCTTGGGCATGGAGTTCACCAGAGCTTCCCAGGTTGCCACTGGAGTCCTCTTCCACTCCTCCATGACAACATCACGGAGATGGTGGATTCTAGAGACCTTGAGCGCCTCCATCTTCCATTTGGGGATGTCCCACAGATGCTCAATAGGGTTTAGGTCTGGAGACATGCTTGGCCAGTCCATCACCTTTACCCTCAGCTTCTTTAACAAGGCAGTAGTCGTCTTGGAGGAGTGTTTGGGGTCGTTATCATGTTGGAATACTGCCCTGCGGCCCAGTCTCCGAAGGGAAGGGATCATGTTCTGCTGCAGTATGTCAGAGTACATGTTGGCATTCATGGTTCCCTCAATTAACTGTAGCTCCCCAGTGCCGGCAGCACTCATGCAGCCCCAGACCATGACAATCCCACCACCATGCTTGACTGTAGGCAAGACACACTTGTCTTTGTACTCCTCATCTGGTTGTCGCCACACACGCTTGACACCATAAGTTTATCTTGGTCTCATCAGACCACAGGACATGGTTTCAGTATTTCAGTAATTCATGTCCTTAGTCTGCTTGTCTTCAGCAAACTGTTTATGGGCCTTCTTATGCATCATCTTTAGAAGAGGCTTCCTTCTGGGATGACAGCCATGCAGACTAATTTAATGTAGTGTGTGGCGTATGGTCTGAGCACTGACAGGCTGACCCCCCACCCCTTCAACCTCTACAGCAATGCTGGCAGCACTCATTTGTCTATTTCCCAAAGACAACCTCTGGATATGACGCTGAGTATGTACACTCAACTCCTTTGGTCGACCATGACGGGGTCTGTTCTGAGTGGAACCTGTCCTGGTAAACCGCTGTATAGTCTTGTATGGTCTTGGCCACCGTGCCGCAGTTTTCAGGGTCTTGGCAATCTTATTCTTTATGTAAAGCAACAATTCTTTTTTCAGATCCTCAGAGAGTTCTTTGCCATGAGGTGCTAAGTGGAACTTCCAGTGACCAGTATGAGTGAGAGTGATAACACCAAATTTAACACACCTGCTCCCCATTCACACCTGAGACCTTGTAACACCAGCGAGTCACATGACACCGGAGAGGGAAAATGGCTAATTGGGCCCAATTTGGACATTTTCACTTAGGGGTGTTCTCACTTTTGTTGCCAGTGGTTTAGACAATAATGGCTATGTGTTGAGTTATTTTGAGGGGACAGCAAAATTTACACTGTTATATAAGCTGTACACTCACTACTTCACTACATTGTAGCAAAGTGTAATTTCTTCAGTGTTGTCACATGAAAAGATAGAATAAAATATATACAAAAATGTGAGGGGTGTACTCACTTTTGTGAGACACTGTACATTCTTCATGTGACAAACTAGCAATTTTGTTAATTTAGATCAGGGGTCTCCAATCTGTGGCCCAAAGATCATATACAGCCCTTTGCTAGCCTTTATTTGGCCCTTGCGGCACTATTTCTTCCAATGACATGAAGCACTATTCCTCCCACTGACACCAACAATGAGGCACTATTACTCTCAGTAATACCAATTATAAAGCGCTACTCCTCCTACTGACCACAAACCCTGAGGTCATGTTTATTCTCACTGATGCTGGGCTTAAGACATTTTCTACCACCACTGGCCACAGTTCAGTCCCCCTTAAGTCGGTAGCATGGTAAACTGGCCCTTTGTTTGAAAAGTTTTAAAACCTCTGATTTAGAGCATGAAAATTAATACACCATGTCAATTTCCATGGGGTGTACTTCCCTTTTAACATAACATAATATTGTCTACTTATTTTGTTCTTCATTTACTCATACATGACCTGCCTGTTCCTTTAAATGTTTCTCTCTTGCAGAATAACGGCCTTTTTACATCAGGCACACTTCCATGTGAATTGGATGCCTGGTTCCTTGTTGTGGCTCATCCTGCAGGCCCTTAAGTCACTATAGGACACAGTAATGATGTGGGGTTTGCAAAAGGATCCTCAGTTTAAAACTGGGGACACAGGTATCCCACACACCCAGAAGTGTTAAATGTGAAGCTTCTTAAGATGGCTGTATCTCTTGAAGAAAGAGAAAATCAGGGGAGCAGGTGGTGGGGTAGGTGTGTATACAGCATCTTTTTTGGAAGGTCTTGTTTATTTACATTTTTAACCTAATGGTGGGATTACTTTAGGAGCAGTAGTCCTACTATGTGCACATGTGTTAAGCTTTTTTGCTCAATACATAGAAGGCCTACACAAATAATATATAATCATGTATTATAGGGCGTGCAGAATACACATCAACAAAGTTTGCCTTAATACCAAAAGAGCCACTAAACATAAAAGAATGCTCATATATTTTATTACAGTATTTAAAGCTACTGTCACAGCATTGTATAGCAGTAACACACATTGGTGAGTTGTGGTGACATTCATTTTGAAAGGCACCTCAACGCACCCCTACAATGCATCAGCATTGCAGCACACCACAATGCATGGTACTGTGCAATCCTTCATTGTGGTGCACTGTATTAGGAAAAACGGATACAGCTGTCCACTCTGGTGTGTGTCAGTGTAACAAAATGCATACACCTTAATGCAACACACCAGAACAGATGTGATGTGAAGGGGCCCTAAACCACAAACAAGACTAGCCCCACATACACGTGCGTTTCCATTTAAAGTGTTAGGGACTATAATGACCCCTCCAAGGGCAAAAAACCCCATAAATTCTCAGGTAAACCCATACTGGAGACAAAGAATTGCATAACACATTAATTATATGTATGATAATTGAAATAGAAAAAAACTGTAATAATACTCCTTATACTGTATGCTATTTATTATGCAGTAAAAATACTACATATTAAATACGCTATTTATTACGTAGTAGAAATAGGATTACTCATAAAAAATAGTTAAAGCAGTTGTAAGGTTAATTTTGTTTTTTTACCAAAATAAAGGGATGTTATACTTACCTGCACTGTGCAAGGGTAGTGTACAGTGTGTCCTAGAATGTCCTCTTCTAGGGTTCCCCACTGGCACTCTTGCCTCCTCCTTTTCTCTGTGTGCCAACATATGAAGAAGCTTCCTATGGTGGCACGCCTGCAGTCTTGCTCCAGAGCCAGGCTGTGTTTGTCTATTGACACACACAGGGCATCTTGGCCCCAACCCCCACTCTCTGCTTATTTGGTTTGACTGATAGCAGCTGGACCCAATGGCACCCACTGCTCCCAGTCAAGCCTGTGAGAGAGGGTAGAGAAGACCTGCAGATAAGCACAGTGCTGGATCAATACAGGGCTCAGGTGACTTTTTAGGTATAGCTAGGAGTCAGAAAAAACTACAGAAAGGTTATTTTACTTTGATGCATAGAATGCATTAAGGTAAAAAAAAAAAACTATTGGACTTCAGAACCACTTTAATTGTACAATGAAGACTACCAAAAAGGAAGACAGTTGTGCAGAAAGATTAAATCGAGTGAGATTGAGGCAGAGAAAAGGCAAACAATGTGTGCCATGAGTGGCTACTGATCTGTAGGATAGGAAGAAAGGGGATGCCTTGTGACTTAACATGTTGTGAGTCATCTCACTGCTTTGTCACGAATGAAGAACATTGTTTCAGTCGATCTGTTTCAGCTAACACGTAGCATCTTTTAGAATGACACTACTTTATCACACAATCTAAATGGCCCTATTTCATTAGTCATATGCAAAATTTAAAGAGGACATATTATGATTGGCTTAATTTGGTAAATAAATCTGTCATGAGAGAAATATGGGTGCTACCATTTCTGTTCTTCATTTAAAATTGCTGATCATTGGGCTGTACATGTTAACTCTCTGGCTCAATGCTTTATCAGTTGCTGACTGAAGTTCTAACTTTACTGTGGAACTATTTTTATTATATAAACAAAACAAAGAATGGCAAAGGTTTAAAACAACCTATACATACATTTTGAACAGTGTTCATAGTGAATCTCAGTGTTCTAGTTTTTAGGACCACAAGACAGGAGGCACAAGAACTTTGCAAAATCTTAACAAAAATGTATTAAAAGTGAACAACCAAGAGTTTTGATGCTGGTTGTGAACTTTTACAATTCCCAAACTTATAAACCTTACAAACCTATATAATATGTAAGCTGCGATTAAGCCTGGCTTCACCTTCACAAAATGATAATGTTCAATAGGGTATTAATCTCTGATAACAAAATGGAGCTGATTTTTTCACAGATAATACATTGCTGAGATGTTTATATATAAGCTAAATACTGTTATAGGGCGTACACACGGTCGGACTTTGTTCGGACATTCCGACAACAAAATCCTAGGATTTTTTCCGACAGATGTTGGCTCAAACTTGTCTTGCATACACACGGTCACACAAAGTTGTCGGAAAATCCGATCATTCTGAACGCGGTGACCTAAAACACGTACGTCGGGACTATAAACGGGGCAGTGGCCAATAGCTTTCATCTCTTTATTTATTCTGAGCATGCGTGGCACTTTGTCCGTCGGATTTGTGTACACACGATCGGAATTTCCGACAACGGATTTTGTTGTTGGAAAATTTTATCTCCTGCTCTCCAACTTTGTGTGTCGGAAAATCCGATGGAAAATGTCCGATGGAGCCCACACACGGTCGGAATTTCCGACAACACGTTCCGATCGGACATTTTCCATCGGAAAATCCGATCGTGTGTACGGGGCATTAGGCAGTCATTTCTGTAAATGTTGGAAAGGGGGATTCTTTAAAAAGAATTTAAATATTTGGTAAATTTTAATTGTGTTTAAAGTTTAGATTTTTTTAAAGTTTTTTACTGTATTTTACTAATTGCATACAATTTATTTAAAAATTAAAACTTATTTCAGGGTGCTTCTACACATGCTTTATGGCATCTATGTGCAACTAACTAATTAAGATGCCCCCTTCTCTACTATGTGATGTAGAATGGCTATAGTAAATATTTGTTGGTTTACCTAATATTTTCTGGGCATTGATCGGATGTTATTAATTGCTGAACATAGATTTAGTTAGAAATATTTATTTTTTTTCTTCCCCTAACAAAACAAACTGCTGATAGAAATTCTTAGTGCTCTGGGGGAAAGCCTAACAACATGGCATTATATGGTAGCTGAACCTTCTTCATGTTCCCTTGGAAGCATGTTAGCAAGGCTTTAGATGACGATTACCTACACTAATACAGAAATCAGAAATCTCTCTATCCTCACTTCAAATCCAAGACCACTGATCTTCCTCTACCAATATTAGCAACCCTGAATTCCTAGAAGACCATGGTGACTTCCAAGTCTCTGTCAACCCCTACTATTCCCCTATCAATACCCATATCCATTCTAGCTTTGATAATCCCTGAATTAAACCTGGATAGATGGAAAAAATGGGGAAAAAATGGGTATTGGATGATTTATAATTGGAGTATGGTTTACCTTCTTCCGAGCAATTTAATCACATACGCGTAGCATCCTATCTTAAAAGCAACAATACCCCTAAATACAACTTATTCTGGCAGATCCAAATCTACTTCACTGCTAAGGAATACCGTAAAGGAGGTATCTCACTGTTCTACAATTTCCTCCATGACAAGTCCATACTCATGAAAACAAACTCCATGCTTGCACGTGAAAAGGATCTTAAAGATTCTTTTTCAGACGAACAATGGCACAAAGCTCTACAATACACCAATTCAGCCACTAAATGCACCAACCTTTGGGAACTCTCCCACAAGGTCATACAAAGATGGTGTCTGACACCGTACAGGATTGCTAAATATGACCCTTCCACATCTTTTCTGTGTTGGAGAAACTGTGCGCAGTCAGGCACCATCTTTCATGTTCTGTGGAAATGCGGGAGACTAGCCAAATTTTTGCCTGACATATTCACAATTCTCCACCAAGTGACAGGTCTACCAATCCAATATTCCACTTCTTTAGCCCTCTTGAATGTGGGCATCGAAGATACACCACCACTCCATAAGAAATTTACCACCCACTTATTCCTAGCAGCTTAGTAATACTTAGACTATGGAGATCTCTGAACCCTCCAGAGGTGAAAGAGGCTATACGGACACTGTCCATTCACTACACCTATGAAAGCATGCTGGCATTCATTGAGGGAAAACACGCAAAATTTCTTCTTCACTGGCAACCATGGGTAAATTGGTACAAAGTCCACAAAACACAATAAAAATAAGAACAATTCCAAGAGGCGATGATCCTGTGAACTATTCTTACTCTATGGTGGAGTCCTGAATAATTGTACTCTAATTAAGGTTCGAGTTCTTCCTCTCCCCTTTTGTCTCTAAGTTGATCCCTGTTTATTTCTCTTTAGTTGTGAGCTATATGCTTTCGGTGAATAAATGCTAACAGCAATTAACCTGTTGAACCTATTACATACTGTTATATTAGAAGAGTGGTCTTGCAGGGGCTGTACCCCCACCGAGTCACAGTATGCTGCCAATGGGGTGGCTGGTTGAGAGAGACAGCACTTCTCGACCTAAACATGCCACTTGAAAACTATACCAATGTTATGCACATGCACGACTCTGTTAGCTGTGATCATTTATGTCACCGTCTGCAGTGCATGTTGAAACCTGACAAATGTTGTTCACCTTTTGTATATTGTCAAAAATTAATAAAAACTATTGATAAAAAAAAGAAAAGAGAAATCAGAAATCTCTCAACACAGTTTCTAATTGAGCAGAAACCTGGTAACTTCCCTGGGGCCACTGGAGCCAATGCTTGTGGCTGATATGCAATACCACTGCAAACCCATGGTCCGCCAGCATATTTGAGGCTCTCTGACACACTTAGCAATGGATGTTTGGCTTGCCACCTGTACACCTGCTTGCTCACCTGCTTGTCTGCCCACACTCCCACTGTAACCAAACATTGCCTGCACAAGCACAGAGATCAAAGAAGCTTTGAAGCTGCCAAATCCCACCTGCACAATACAGAAACACCAGTGAAGCTTGCTGATATAGTGTGAGGCAGCCTGAACAGGGAGTCAACTCAACTCATTGGTGTGTGACAGAACATTGACTGGCATGGGAGAGTGACAGTGAGTCATTTTACAGGCAAAGTGCTGTAAAGCTTGGCCAGAGTGGTTTTGAACTGACCCTGACCAGCAGCGGGGTGGGTGGTGAAGAGGTGAAACATATATCACCCCCTGATCAAAGGGATCCAAGGATAGGGGAGAGAGAATTAGTTACACAACAGGAGGTGATGCAGTTGATATCCCAAATCCAACCTCCTTATCCAGGGCCAGAAGGTGTTTATTAGCCCCCTGCAGGACCTGGAGCAGGCAGTAGTGGGAGCGCTTGTCTAATATTATGCATCTTCTTGAAAAAAAATTAAAAGTTGCAATAAATGCAATGAGAACAGATATTCAAAATGTTTTGCACAGAGTGGAGGAGATAGAGGATTGCTTAGATTAACATAGACAAGCAATAATGGAATTGTGAGAAAGAGCAGATCAGATTGAGATAATAAATTTACAGTACAAGTTAGGAGATCAAGAAAATAGATTCAGGTGTAATAAATTAAGGATCCAGGCCTTCTAGTGGTGACTCGAGGGGGGGGGGGGGGGGGGGGGGAGCCAGGAGAGTGTGCAATTTAATGTTAAAAAGAAAAGCAACCCCCTCTTCCCTTACATTTTGATAGCATACACATGATTCCAAGATCTCTTAAATCTGCAGCAGATGCACCTAGAGATGTAATAGCAAGATTTCATTACTATGAAGACAAAGCAAAGGTGATGAAAAGCCTGAGGGACTCTGCGCCCACTAACTTTAATGGAGCAGAGCTACTTATTTTTTTAGATCTGGCCTCTAAGGTACTAGTACGCCGCAAGGCCTTAAAGCCATTATTAGCCATACTAAAAACTAGAAATATACAATACAAATGGGGTTCCTGACATGTTTGATAGTAAAAATTAGGGCCATACAGCAGTCCTGAGATTTCCTGAGGACTTAAATAATTTCTGTGGAAAACTTGGAATCCCTGCTATTGTGTTAGGAAGTTGGGAAGAAGCTATGAAGCTGGAAGAGTGGAGCACATTGAAGGAGCATTCATGGAGGAGAGTATGAGGCTTCAAGACAAAATAATATATAGTTGAAGGCCATATGAGAGACACTGAGGGTAGCTAAGCCTTAAAAGGTTTTACTTGGAAACTCAGTGGAGTGGATATGCATGTCAGGGAAGCCCTGAACCACCTCCATATTAGGGGAGACTGAGAGATGTGGGCCAGGGCATATACTGTATAGACATACCCCCCTAAGGACCTAACCTTGATAGTTGCCCTAATAGGCAACTGCATAGCCAAGCACACCTTTGATTTACAATATATTCACAATGGTGGACTCTTTGTTTTCGAGGAGTGGTTAAAATGGAAGGGGGCTAGTTATGTTAGAGTCTGTGTGTCTTGTCTTTACCCAATTTGCTTATGTGTCTGTCATATAGATGGTGTGTTACAGAAGATGGAATTATGACCATAACACTCTCAAATTGCCATAATGGCCCCATTGAAGACATCTCCTATATAATGTTAGGGGATTGAAAAAACCCCACTAAGAAACGTCAGATTTACCAGGAGTTAAAGAGGTATGCTGCAGATGTAGGGGTTGATTTACTAAAGGCAAATCCACTTTGCACTACAAGTGCACTTGGAAGTGCAGTCGCTGTAGATCTGAGGGGAAGATCTGAAATGAGGGGAAGCTCAGCTAATTTCTATCATCTAATCGTGTACAAACAAAAATGTTGTTTTTTGTTTTACTTGCATGCCCCCCTCAGATCTACAGCGACTGCACTTCCAAGTGCACTTGCAGTGCACTTGTAGTGCAGAGTGGATTTGCCTTTAGTAAATAAACCCCATAGTGTTTCTGCAGAAAATCCACCAGTTCTGGTCATCTAAGATAGGTTAGATAAGATAGTAAGTAAAGATTTTGATAATTTTTTCAAAGTCCATGCTTCATATTCAAGGATGTATTATATATTTTTTTCATGATATTGTTTAAATCATCAGATAAGCCCCAAGCCCCAGTACAAATAAATTTAGGTCTGTCAGGTCTCCCAATAAAATAATTTACTTGGAAGCTAGTTGAGCCTCTCTTGCATGATCCCAAGGTAGCTAAAGATTCTGGAGGGCAAAATAGAAACTTTTTTTATGGATTGGATTGGGTTGAGGGGAAAGCACAATAGCACAATTGTACAATAGAAATGATTTGATAATGGCACAGAGTGCAATGGGAAGAGGTGTGAAAATGGACAATTAGACTGGAAAAGGAGGAAAGGGACAGATAGTAAGGGACAGAGATGAATAGTGGGTGAGCCCAATAAGTAAAGTAAGGGTTAAAAACCAGAGAAGTATAAGGGGGAGGAGGGTAAAATAGGAAGAAGATAAGAAGGTAGTTGAAGTAAGGTAAAGGACTTATAAGTGGTGATGATTAGATTAAAAACACACAAATAAAAAAAAAGATTTAACACCATATAAGGCAAAGTGTAATAAGTTAATGTGTGTAAATGCAAGTATCCCAAATGGCGTAAACAGTAAAAAATAACAAGAAATGGTAATCAGGAATAAATGCAAAAATATGAAAAGTTTAGTGAAACACACAATACATAATAATAATCCCTACTTGCCTGACACCTTCAGCCTAAACAAATCCCACTTTATATTTAACAGTATGAAATGTTGTCAACACCCCTTGGAATTTCCCATGAAGCCCAAGATGTCTGGAAACACAAAAACACATGGTAAAAATGCAACACAATGGAGATCAAATACAAGTATGATCATAAAACTTCAAGTAGGTAACTAAATAAATGAACATCCATACATATGACAAATTCAGTATGCTGAGAAGGTATGGGTATGTTCTGCCACAGCCAAAAAATGTGGCTGGGTAAAAGTAGGTTTCATGGCATGTACAGGTGTGGCAATTGTGACATTCGTCTATATGTTGACAAATTAAAGAACTTTTACAATCAGGACAATTCTCGAATATTTGAACTGAGATCTTTTATTTTTTGAAAAAACACATTTTCTGTTATCGCTCAGATACTGTATGTTGCCCCTGTGGAAAACAATATATTGGGGGAACAAAGAATGAATTGAGAATCCACATTGAGGAGCATCTGAGAGATACAGTATGGTAAATAAAAAACCTAGTAGCCCTTTGGTTCAACATTTTGAAAAATGTCATGGGTCAAGCCCTCAGGTATTACCAGTGAAAGGGATTTATCATTTGCAGCCCCAGCTGGCCCTAACAATGAGATACATTTTCAAGCTTTTTTTATAGAGATTCAATGTATGTTTTGTATTTGGTACCTGTTGCTGTGTATTGGCTTGATTTGGGTACATGCAGTTTAAATGTATTGGTGAAAATTTCTGGATGCTCCTCTTGGGGTACATATTGCATATTGTTTATGGTATTAGTTGGGCACCACTGATTCACACTCCAATGAAATAAGAGTTCTTTTAATAAAAGTTGCTTAGTACTTGTTTAGATATCCTTTGCATTAAAATGTTATAGAATATTCACATACAGTGAAAAAGTTTTTTTTAAATATGTCCCTTTAAGGAATAATGCAAGGTGGGGTTTCTCCTGCCTATTTAATGTTTTGCTGGGCAGACTATTTCACACCATATTCAAGTCCACGTGGAAGTGGTTGAAACACGAGTGGAACCCATACCCATCAGAGTTCCGAGGAGATGCTGAGAACTCAACAAGGTTTAGCTTCATGCTTTAGCAGATATGTTTTTGGGACACTCAGTGCAGCTGCTCATTAAAAAAAACCCTTATGCTCACCTAGGTCGATGCAGCATTGATACGATCCTGTCTGTCCCACGCAGGATCTACACTAAGAACTGAGATAGCAAACACTGCTGATCATTAGTTTTCCCCCTCCGTTCCGAGCACAGAGTCATGACTGTCACTGAAGCACAGGACTGGGGAGGGAGCAGCTAGCTCAGTCTCCCAGTGGGGCAGTTGACAGGCTGAGCCAGCTGCCAGTCCAGGCATCTTGATGGATCCTGGATGTAAATTTGGGATCATTCCCCAGACTGTTATAGTTGAGTGCAGACAGCTGACAGTGGGTTTTAGCACGCTGCGGGCTGAAAATTGGTCATGGGAGTGCAGAACAAATTGCTTTAGATATGATTCTCCTTTAAAAGATGCTGAGATCTCTGTATGCCCATATTGCAACAGCATTTCCAGAAAATTTTACATTGCATGGTCAGCAGGAATGACGCGTGATAGTACTGGCATTATTTTAGTCTCCTATCCCAGCAGGCCCTCTTTTGGGATACACAGTGCAGTCATGTACTAGAGGAGACAGAGATGATACAATGTTTCAAAGCTTTAATTTGACTTCACTGATAACCAGGAAAGACATCAGTACTGTGAGTTTGCTATTATCATATGCCCTATATCAGTACAGCAAGTCCCAGCAATCTGTCACTGTGTTACTAGCAAACAAGAGTGGAAATTAGTTTAAGTCTGCCAGCTTTTTTTCATTTCTGCTGGGTGAGATTGTGTACATTTTCTGTTACCGCCATTGCTGGCCAGTCTGCCTGTGTATGCTCATCTTTTTCTAACAAGTAACAGCAGTGTAGCTGTGTAGTGTTGCAGTCTGCTGAAGTTTGTTTACACACTGATCTAATAGAAAGTAGTCATCTGTCAACTGATCAGTGCATTAGGATGAAACTAAACATACCATCCTCTTAACCAACAGGCTGTCTGCACATAAAAACACAGGATCCCATTGCTCAATACTAGATACATTGTGACCTGTGGAAATGGAAGGCCTTGTCTCCACCAAATGACTATATACTTTTATGCCTAGTACTGTGTTTTTCATTGATCTGACATGTTTTGATTTTACTTCACAGCATAATGAATTTGTTACATCAGGGCAAGTTACCTTTGGGGTCTTGAAGCTTTATGATCATACTTGCATTTGATTTTCATTACAGGCAGTCCCTGGGTTACAAACAAGATAGGGCCTGTAGGTTTGTTCTTACGTTGAATTTGTTTGTAAGTCAGAACAGGTTTTAAAGGGTTTATAAACCCTTGTTTAAAAAACAAATAAAACAATCATGTCATACTTACCTCCACTGTGCAGTTCATTTTGCACAGTGTGGCCCCGATCATTGTCTTCTGGGGTCCCCCGGCAGCTCTCAGGGCTCCTTCTTGCATTGGTAAACCCCCTCAGAGAAGCATTTCCCCGAAGGGGTTATCTTGCGGGTACACTCCCGAGTCCAGCATTCGGCGTCCGTAGCCACCGAATGTATGATTCGGCCCCGCCCCTGGCACCCGCGTCATTGGATTTGATTGACAGCAGGGGGAGCCAATGGCTGCACTGCTATGAATCTATCCAATCAAGAGCTGAGAACCCCAGGCAGAGAGGAAGAGCGTGTCTCCACCGAGAGAACGAAGGGCCCAGGTCAGTAAAACGGTGGGGGGGGCTGTCAGAAGTTTTTTCACCTTAATACATAGGATGCATTAAGGTGAAAAAACACGAGGGTTTACAACCCCAAAGATATTTAAGTTTTTTGGGATAGCATAGGGAAGAGTTAACACCCCTGTAATGTTTGTTTTGTTGTCTGTGCCCCTGTTGAGAAGATTTCACCTCACTTTCTGTCCCTGTGACAATTGAATTTGAAAATTTTGGGTTTTTGTGGAAACAAGGATTGGCGATAAAGCTCCAGTGGAGACATCTTTTTTCCATGATAACACTTACAGGAGTGAATTTCCCTTCCTAGGGGTAGATTTCCTCTCACTTCCTGTTGTCTCCCTCCGTTTGTAAATAGGAGATGTTTGTGACATTGTAGATGTTTGTATGTTGCATTTTGACTATGTGTTTTAGTGTTTCCAGGTATCTTGGGTTTCATGGGAATTTCCAAGGGGTGTTGACAACTTTGTCATAATTGTAACTAAATAGTGGGATTTTTTTAGGCTGAGGGTGTCATGCAAGTAGGGATTATCATTATGTATTGTGTGTTTCAATAAACATTGGATATTTTTTGCATTTATCCCTGATTACCATTTTTTGTTATTTTTTAAAGATTGTATTAAAAAAGCTGGAAATGGTTATTTGAACATATACCCCTGTCAGTCTGTCCCTTTCCCTTTCGTGTCATGTCTGTGTGTAAAAGCGTGAGATGTAACATAATTTTGTATTGCATATGAAATTAATAAAAAGAAGAAAAACAAACAACAACAACAAAGATAAACTGAATCCACAATAAAATGATTAACTTGAAAATGGCATGGCCTTTGTGAGAGTATATAAATAGAACTTGCTAATAACACTTTAGGTTTGATTTACTAAAGGCAAATAGGCTGTTCACTTTGCAAATTAATGTTCCTTTAGCTTAGAGAACATGGTGAAAATCCATTTGACAAAGAATGCCCAGACACATGCACGAACAATAAAAAAAGCAGTATTTTTTTTGCACATAATTTATTCATTCAACTAGTGGAAAATTCCCTTGAAAAGTAAAAATTTCAATGCAAAACAAACAGCCTTTTGCCTTTAGTTAATCAATCCACTTGTGTTTTCTTATTACCTATGACTCCTAGGTATATTTAAAGTTTACCTTTCTTCTTGTTATGTTTCTAATTTTCTAAGCTGGTATTCGATTATCGTTATTACAATTCACAATGGCAAAGAGTGACAAAACATCTTGTTAAATCATAAAATGTATATTTGCATCAACTATGCATTGTAACAAATGATGATTTTTGAATAAAGGGTTTTAAATGAGATATCAACTGTGTTAAAAATGATTTAACTTGTATTATTGCTACAAGCAAAATACAATTTGTTATCATTTCCACAAAATGTACAGTATATATTGCCATCTTGTAACTATAACTAGCACAATTTTGTACACTGTGCTGAGAACACCTCAGAAATGTAATTTCCTGTACATTAAATTATTGTTATTACAGTACTGGGACTGATCATTCGATTATAGCAGGCAGTTTCTCCCAATTAGAGCAGAGGAATGATGAAGTGATCTAGCATTTTGGGGAAAACAGGACTCCCCGCTATTATTCTAATCTGGATTCTTCTGACTCTGAAATCTCCTTTACATACAGTTTAATCTATTATAGTTGTAAGACTTATGCCCATACACACGTTCGGACTTTCCGACAACAGAACCATGGATGTTTGTTCGAAGGGTGTTGGCTCCAACTTGTCTTGCATACACATGGTCACACAAATGTTGGCCAACAATTATGAACGTAGTGACATACAACGTGTAGGACGGCTGATGAATAGGAAGTTCAATAGCCAGTGCACCACCCTTTGGGCTCCTTCTGCTAATCTCGTGTTTATCTCATGTTAGTAGAAGTTTGGTGATTGACGATTCGCGCTTTTCAACCTCCTGCTTTTCAGTTCGTTTCTGCTTTTCAGTTTGTGCTTGTCGGTTCGTATCTGTTCTTCAGTGCGTGCTTGTCAGTTTGTTTTTGTCTTTCAGTGCGTTCTATTTATAGTTCGCTTCTGATTTTCAGTGCGTTCTTGTCCGGTCGTTTCTGATTTTCAGCGCGTTCTTGTCAGGTCCTTTCTGATTCTCATTGCATTCTGTCAGTTCATTCTGAGCAGCTGTTCGTTTATTAGCCATGTTTCGGTTACGTACTCGTCATAGAGTTTGTGCTGTTGTTGGGCTTGGTGTTGGAGTTATTGCTTTGGCCCAAGTCCAGTCCATAAACAGGGGAGGAGGAGTTCATGGACCCAGAATTGGTTGCTTAAATCGTGACCAATTCTGTCATATGCCTTTGTTGCGGGAGCTCCCCCTAAAATGTGTCCAAATGTTACTGTTGTCCTAAAATTCAGTGCAAGAGGCTTTTTTTGGGGGGGCAAAACTCAGTTGCAACCCTCCCTCCCCCCCAACCTCTAAGTCAACCGATACCAATACTCTATCTGCTGACTTTGCCAAACCCATACACACTATACCTATCTCTTTTGTGGTCATATTTATGGATGAATTCACCAAAGCATGTAGTGCAAGTGCCTGAATACTTTCAAATGGTACCGTTTAAAGTTTTGTTCTCCTATTATCTTGATAAGTAATTGCAGAATGAAAAAATGTGCTCCAATTTGGGCAGTGTGTATTCATATTTTTGGATTATGACACTTCTTACCTGTCCAATGGGCCGCCAATAGTGTAAGTAAGACGAAGCTGGCCAAAGTAACACACATTATTTATGCATTCAGCTCTCAATGAAGTAGAGAGGGTTACCTGTCCAAAACATCTCCCCCCACCCTCAAATTTTTACAATGGGCCATCAGAGGGGGTGAGGAATCTGAAAAGTGGACCTTAAACTTTTGTCTTTAAATACTAATTTCAATAAATGTTATACGTATATTGGCCAAGAATGTTTGTGTTTACTCTGCTTTCAATGTTATGTGCAAAAGCACTAATTTTCTTTTCTTGTTTGACGCCACATTTTCCTTCCAGCAATGGGACTTTCCCAACTGCGGTGGTGCGATCGATGGGAAGCACGTCCGGATCATCCCACCACCCAACTTGGGGTCATACTACTTCAATTATAAGGGGTTCAGTAGTATTGTGATGTTGGCGGTGGTGACGGCAAGTTATGAGTTCCTATATCTGGACGTAGGGAAGAATGGCCGTATGTCTGATGGAGAAGTGATCACCCAGACGGAATTTTACTGGCGTCTCCAAAATGGCACCTTGGGATTGCCACCTCCAGAGGATAACGTTGCGACCCTCACGTTCGTTTTTGTGGTGGATGAGGCCTTTGCACTGGGGGAACATCTGAAGAGGCCATTCCCCATGAGGACCCTGACCCAGGAGCAGAGGGTTTTTAATTACCGGCTGGCCCATGCCAGAAGAGTGGTCGAGAATGCCTTTGGCATAATGGCCAGCCAGTTTCGGCTTTCCCTTACGGCCATCAACATGGCTGAATACAAACTAAACCACATTATCTTGAGCTGCTGCATTCTTCACAATTTCCTACGGAAGAATTCAGCCAACTATCTGGCCTCAGTTGCGACTGAGGCTGATTTCTCACCGGATCAAATAATGACGGCACTTGCCCCCCCAAAGTGCCCGCAAAGTACAGCAAAACTATGTCGAGTACTTCTTGGGTAGGGGGGGCAATTGATATACAAGAAAATCTGAAACTGTTTAACACATTTTTTTGAAAAACTAAACTCATATTTCATTTGAATTTCTGTTTGTGTTTCTTATCTGTCTCCTAGGTTCTCAAATGGCCTTTTATTTTTGGCCATTTTCTTCAATAGAGCAAACGTAATTTGCCTTTTTTGGAGCTAAACAGGCATGTTTAAAAACATAACATACACATCCCCAACTCAGGAACTTACAAAGTTCAACTTTGCTAAAGTGAAGGCCATATGAGACATTAGTATGTCAAAACTGTGTTGATTTTGCCTTCATCAGATGGGGTTATCTCACCCCTGTAAAAGCCAAATTTTGAAGATGCACACAAATTGGAACTCAGAATTTGGATTTCCCTCATGATCCCATGCTTAAAATGTGTGTATTTTCCCTACATCTATTTTGCTAAAACCACAAAACACACAGTGTGTCAACATGTGCTATATGCCATCATGGGATATCAATGTATGCGTTTTGTGGGTGCAACTAAACTAAAGTAGGTGAGAGGAAGGGGTTGCACCCCCGAAACACGTCCATTGATCCCCCATGATGGGAGCTAGCACATGTTGACACACTTGGCCTTATTTCAGAAAGAACAATCCACTTTGCCCTACAAGTGCACTTTCATGTGCACTTGCATTGCACTTGTAGTGCAAAGTGGTCTTGCTTTTTTTAAATAAGCCGCAGTGTGTCAACATGTGCTAGATCCCATCATGGGAGATCAATGGACGTGTTTTGGGGGTGTAACCCCTTTCTCTCACCTACTTTAGTTTGGCGGAAGGGGTCACACCCACAAAACGCGTACATTGATATCCCATGATGATAAGATAGCACATGTTGACACACTGTGTGCATCTTCAAAATTTAGCTTTGCAATTAATTTAAAAAAAATTTTGTTTAGATTTTGCCTAAAATATCAATGATTTTGCTCAGTCTTTTTTGAACATCATTGATATTTTGCTTCATCTTTTCTAAATCACAATTGCACACCATGATCTCACTAATGAGTACTTGTGCACTTGCACTGCTGAAGTGAGTTTCTTCTTCCACAACATCCACGTCACCTAAAAATAAAAAAAACACCATGTATTATAAATATGCAGGCATCAATCTATTACCTGAAGCTGTGGTCTCAGACACTGACCTGTTGTCGACACCATTTCGACCACTTCACCCAGCACTTCCTGAACCTCTGCATCCACATCCTCAGGTTGTGTGTTGAGTTCCCTTTCTTCAGTAGGTGTGGGGTTACTGGTGTCCTCAAATGTCCCCATTCTTTTCTCCCCTATGTGAATACAAAAAATATACTTAGCAGACAGATATTTTAGGCTAGAAATAGTAATATGAAACATTGCTTGGAAGTGTCGTCCAATTGTCTGTTTTAGAGAGTTCCAAGCTGAAGACATGATTTTTTCCCTTTCAAAAGCTGGAATACTTGCCTGTTTTGTGCAAGTTTCACACATGGAGAGACCCCTAGTATCCACTGGAGCACCTATTTGGGACACCATAACAAGGTTGTTATGATGTCCCACACTTGGGCTCCTGCGTCCAGATGTGTAAACAGCTGATGAGTGTCCTCTCCTTACACTGAATCAAGTTGTCATTTCATTATAGTTTCAAACACATCTAAACAACAATGTAATAAACCTATTTTAATCAAAATAGGCATGAACATATGTAGATAACCTGCATCTGCCAAAATCGTCGTATTAGTGGTCGAACGAACAATGTTTAATACGAACTATTCCTGTGCCCACGAACCTCAAACTCAGCATTTTAAACTGTACAACAGTAAAGCAAAGCACATGGACCAGCACAAAAGTAATAATAATAATAATTATAGGAACACACGACAAATACTTACTTTTTTGCAGCACTTTCCTGATCTTTCTACACTGGTCTTGCTCCCTCAATTTCAGGTCTGACCAGCGTTTCCTCTATTGCGCCTTGGATCGTCATACCCCAAAAATCCTGTGCAGACTTCTCACAACTTTAGTCATGATCTTGGCCTTTCGCACATTAGGGTTTCTGTAAGGTCCATGCTTCCCATCATTCTGTCCTCTTCAAGATGTCCACCATCTCCACCATTTCTTCAAAGGACATATTTGAGGCCTTATACTGTATCTCCTCCTGGATGTGAAACTGCCTTGCTCCGGGCTTTCCTCATGATTGCTGCTCACAGCATACACCTGCTGTGTCTCCGCCATGTGCTCTCCCACTGCCCCGAAAGAGAAGAGGCGGGGAATACATTAGAAAGAAGGACAGGGGCAGAGTTTCATGCATGCGCAGTGTATACAAAAGCATAACACATGGGCGATGTACATACGATCTGTGAGTGGAGGACGGAGGATCGTTAGCACCGATCGTTCAAACAAAGGTACAATTGTAACTTGGGGCATCAGTGGTTAGTGGCCTATACTGCTTAGAGATTGAGGCCTATATTGGGACAAGATTAGGAGAGTTTAGCGTGACATTAGGGTTTGTCTTGTGTTGTGTCTTGCAGATAAAATGGTTGACAAATTCACAGCCCCTGATTTACTGCCCAACTTTATAGACAAATACAGGGAGCTGCCATGTCTCTGGCAAGTCCAATGCAGGGACTATTCGAACAAGCAAAAGAGGAAGGCAGCACTGGATAAACTGTTGGAATTTGTGAAGCCTGTGTATCCCACGGCAGACATGAACTATTTGAAGGCCAAAATTGGTAGCCTGAGGAGCACATATAATAGGGAGCGCAAGAAGGTCCAGGATTCCCTGAGATCCGGAGCAGCAGCAGATGACATATATGTCCCCAGGCTGTGGTACTACCACAGCCTGCCTTTTTTGTTCGACCAGATGGAACCCAGGCCATCGCTATCAACACTTCCTTCCACATCAGCTGAGGCTCCTGAGGTCCAACCTGGGCCTTCCACCCAGGAAGAAGATGTGGAGGAGCCCAGCTTGACCCAGGTATAGCATTGTTGAAGATATTTCTTGTCAAAAATTGAATGATGTTAACTAGATGTTATTGATCACAAATTTCAGATTTAACAAAGTGGTTTACATATCAATAGACAGTAGTAGCCAAAAATGATTGGGACAAGAATGAAAAATGCTGGGGTCAGAATGATAGTCTTTTCTATTTGTTAACATTCAATTTGCAACAGCCATTAGCTCAAAATTGTGTGTGATTGATGACCAAAAACCTAAATCTTTGTACCATTTTCATACACAGGAAAGTCTCAGCCAGGAGGAGGCCGTGGCAAGCAGCCTGACCGAATCCCAGGTTCCTCCCCTCTGCCCTCTAACCAAAAGGACTAGAAAGGCAAGGAACCTGGAGGAGTCCGCAGCTGCTTTCCTAAAACAGGCTACTGCGGCAATTACCATGACCCCTGGTGTACACGAGGCATTTGGATGCGTCACTGCCAGCAAATTAGAAAATATGATGGCGGCCCAACGCACTATATGCAAAGAGATTATTCTCAAGGCCCTAAACAAGGGCATGAGGGGTGAACTCACACCTCAAACACACCTCTGTGAGTTGGACCATGCTCCTCCACCACCTCCACCAACACCACCAACACCACAGCCACCCCACCCACCACAGCAGCATGGAAGGAAGTGTGGAAGTAAGTGTTGAGAGTGATGGCCTGGGTTTGGTGTGGTCTGGAAAAAAACACAGGCTGTTGTAAGACCACAGCCTCAGGACATATATGTTTGCTGCTCCCGATCTCTCAGAGTCCTGGACCGTATTGTGCTCCCTATTAAATGGACTCCTCAGGTTACCAATTTTGACAGTCAAATAATTGATGTCTGCCCTGGGGTACAAATTCTTCACCAATTCCAACTGTTTCTCCAGCGTTGCCTTCCTCTTTATTTTGTTATGACCTTGTGCTCCCTATTAAATTTAAAATTTTGGTTTTGACAAATACTTGGCTATGTGCTTTACTTCAAAAAGGACAGTTTGTGAGCAGGCAGGTACATTTCAAAAATACAATGTTAAATTATTATTATTATTATTATTATTATTAAATTAACAAGGGACACCAACATAGTTGTATCTTTGAGGTTAAAAAATACAAGATAATAATGGTGTTGTGGTAACTTGACACACAAAATAAAAAAAAAAACAAATTAATATGGAGATCACTAGAAAAAAATGGAGATCACTAGAAAAAAAAGAAAAAAAAAAAGATTATTCGGGAGAGCACGAAAAAAAAAACAACAAAAAAAATTTATTCTGGAGATCACTAGAAATAATAAAAAATACGTTTGTCAGAACTCTGTGAATATCAGCAGCAAAACAACTTCATTATTATAGCATTATAAAGAAAAAGAGAATGTGCTGCAGTGAGAGATTTCATAATTTGCCGCGTGACGAATGTGATATCTCTATTACAAACTCTTGTTTTACAAGAGTGAGCACTTCCGACTTATACTTGATTCCGAGCATGCGTGAACTTTTGTGCTATGGACTTGTGTACACACGATCGGAAAGTCAGACAACAAAGTTTTGTTGGCGGAAAATTTGAAAACCTGCTAGCCAACATTTGTTGGCGGAAAGTCCGACAACAAATGTTCGTTGGAGCATACACACGGTTGGACTTTCAGCCAACAAGCTCACACCCAGCATTTCCCGTCAGAAAATCTGATCGTGTGTTTGTGGCATTACAAGTCACTGTCAGACAGATGTACTGCCAAATTCTAGAAAGAGCAATGCAAACTAAAATTTTAAGGGGTTATTTGTACAAAACATTTAATAAAGTTGGACTTAAAGTATAGATGCTGTGGATAACAGTCAATAAAGTGGCTTTTGAAATTTGAAATATGGAATTGAAACAGCATTCATTTTATGTTAAAAAGTCTTGGAACCTATTATTGTCCTTT
Organism: Aquarana catesbeiana; assembly: GCF_042186555.1. Classification (NCBI taxonomy): domain Eukaryota; kingdom Metazoa; phylum Chordata; class Amphibia; order Anura; family Ranidae; genus Aquarana; species Aquarana catesbeiana. The sequence continues at coordinate 306,167,163 of NC_133326.1, forward strand.
CCTTAATCTCAACAGGAAACTATACTGATTGTGTATGTCAATTTTGTTCTAATTGCCTAATGCCCCGTACACACGGTCGGATTTTCCGACGGAAAATGTGTGATAGGACCTTGTTGTCAGAAATTCCGACCATGTGTAGGCTCCATCACACATTTTTCATCGGATTTTCTGACACATAAAGTTTGAGAGCAGGATATAAAAATTTCCGACACCAAAATCCGTCGTCGGAAATTCCGATCGTGTGTACACAAATCCGACGGACAAAGTGCCATGCATGCTCAGAATAAATAAAGAGATGAAAACTATTGGCCACTGCCCCGTTTATAGTCCCGACGTACATGTTTTACATCACCACGTTTAGAACGATCGGATTTTCCGACAACTTTGTGTGACTGTGTGTATGCAAGACAAGTTTGAGCCAACATCCGTCGGAAAAAATCCTAGGATTTTGTTGTCGGAATGTCCGAACAAAGTCCAACCGTGTGTACCGGGCATAAGTGTATACATTATTGAACATAGTTTACTGTATATCTGATTTAACTAAAGATTTCTAGAGCGCTTCTTACCTTGTTATCTGCAATAGAAGACACATAATACTCACTTTTTCGCTGGTTCATGTCTCATACATGCACTCTCCTCCAGTGTTTAAGCCTCAGTAAGCATGTTCAACACTCAGAGCTTCTGGGACTGTTGGATGCCTGTCTCCTATGCCACACCCCTTGAATTGTTCATCTGACTCCTATGTCACTGCTGAGTCCTGTAGTTACATAGGGTCAAAGAAAATGGGACGTAGTGGGGGACATAAGCATTCAATGACCCAGAAATGTTAAATGCAGTAGAGGGTTACCAAGGCTGTTGTGCTGACACAGAATGAAGGTATGAGACCAAGAGAGGTGAGTATTTGGTGTTTTCTTTGTACTTGGACTGAACCTTCTTATACATGTTGAGTTCTGATGCACTTGCGAGTGTACATTTCAGCTTGCACTGTTAATGCACCTTGCACCATCCTATGCATTAAGGTGAGAAAACTGCTGACACTGACCAGCCCCCCAGCCCCCCCCATTTTACTCACCTGAGCCCATTCGTTCTCATGGTGGAGACAAGCCCTACCTCTCTACCCCTCTACCCGTTGTCTCCGCTCTTGATTGGATAGATTGAGAGCAGTGCAGCCATTGGCAAAGCTAACTGCACAGTGGAGGTAAGTATGACATGTTTGTTATTTAACAAAAAAAAAACAAGGGTTTACAACCCCTTTAAGCTCAGTATATAACAGGTTTTTTTTACAATGGTTGATAAGGATATAGAGGAAATGTAAAAAGCAGTCTAAAGCCAGGTACACACTAATAGTTTTTCCTTGTGCAACCCAGTGGGTTTGTGTAAAAAACTGTCAGCTCCATTCGGAGTCACTATACTAACCATGTGAGGTTGGTCCAGTGATCCCCCCCGCTGATCTGTTGTGTTTTGACAGGGGGATGCCCCCCCACCAGAACACTCTGATCAGTGCTCTCTGCCATTGGCTCAGAACGCTGATCGGGAGTCGGTTGGTTGCTGGTTTTGTAGCATGCACGTCTGACAGAGCAGAATGTTGGCCTTTTTTTTGTCTCTCGACATTCTGACAGTGTGTACGGGGCTTTAAGCTACACTGCAAATTACATGATGTACAATATTTCATACTAGCCTGACCTAAAAAATAAAGAAATATTTTTAGTATTTTGTTTAGTCCTGTTAAAATAAAGTCAGCACTATCAACTTCAGTCAAATTGCCCAAGATTCTGCAGCCAGAATTCTGGGACCACAATAGAAAGTGCAAACAGGCTACATCAAGGGACACAAAAACAAGTAACACACAGTTAGTAGTGGAATAAGTAGGGAGCCAGGCAGAAGGAAAGGGCCATCCACAACAATCTGAGTCAGCAAACCAAGGCAGAAGTCCCCAGGGTTATTCCAGAAGGCGAGGTCGGGGTCAGGCAGGGTCAGCAACAAGGATCAGCATAATTCAAAAGAGTGGTCCAAAAAGCGAAATCTGAACAAGCAGAAGTCAGCCACGAGAAATACAATATGATACACCACCAAGCAGGAAGTAGAACCTATACTAGGAAAGAGACAGCAAGGGGAAGTGAAGATTTATAAGTTACTAGATCAGGTAACTGCCTACAGTTGGCCCCTAGGTGGAGCAAAAGGTCCATTACCATGAAGCAGTAGACACCACGGGCTCTAGACATATAGGAACCAACCCAAGAACACATGAGGACCCAGGATCAATTCCTGGTCAAGGTGTGACAGTGCCCCCCACACAAAGATGCCTGCAGGCTATGTGGGCTTGAATGGATGTTTATCAAGGAACAACTTGACCAGCTGTGGGGCATGAACATTACAAGCAGGTACCCAAGTCCTTTTGGTAATGGAGTAGCCTTTCCAGTCCACCAGATAATGTAATTGTGTACCCTTACATCGAGCATCCAGAATTTTACTAATTTCGTATTCTTGATGGTCATCAACTGAGACTGAAGAAGGATGTCTCGAGGGTAGAGAAAACCTATTCTTGTAAAAGGGTTCTAGCAAGGATACATGAAACGTATTGGGAATCCGGAGGTGTGGGGGCAAACAAAGTTTATAGGCCACTAGGTTGACTTGACGTAGAATGTGAAAGGTTCCGATATATCTATGACCTAATTTAGGAGAGGGCTGTCGCAGTTTGATGTTCTTAGTGGATAATCATACAAGCTGATTAAGACAATAACGGGGTGCAGGTATTCTATGACGGTCCGCATAACCTTTGTATCTGTGAACAGATTGAAGCAGAATTTTTCTTATGTCTCTCCAGTGCTTAGTCAACCTGGACACCATGTTGGCTGCTGCAGGTACATCTACCAGAGAAGATTGGAAGGGAAAAACCCTGGGTTGATAACCAAAGGCAGCTTGGAAAGGTGAACATTTTAAAGCGGAGTGCCATTGAATTGTGCGCTAATTCAGCTAAGGGTAGCATCTCACTCCAGTTGTCATGTTCAGCGTTAACATAAGTAAGCCCTTAGGTAGTTCTCTAAATCTTGATTAACCCTTTCTGTCTGGCCATTAAATTGGGGGAGGTATCCAAAAGACATGGAATTCTTGATACCCAGATGTTTGTAAACTGCCTTCCAGAACAAAGATATGAATTGAGGGCCTCTGTCACTAACAATATTGACAGGAATACCATGTAAACGGATGACATTTTCAATAAAGGGTAGAGCAAAGCTTGGAGCAGAAGGTAGGGCAGGCATAGGAATTAAGTATGCTAACTTCAAAAATCTGTCTACTACAACCCAGATGACAGTATTCCCTCTGGAGGTAGGAAAGTCCGCAATAAAAACCATACTAATATGAGTCCAGGGAGCATGAGGAACAGGTAATGGTTTTTGTAGACCTTGAGGAACAGATCACGGCATTTTGATGGCCTCACAAACAGTACAAGCTATAATGAAAGCTATTACAGGTCACTGGGTACACCACCAAACCAGGGATTTCAGGCACATAAAAGTTTGTTTGATACCAAGATGTCCGGATATCTTTTGTCCATGGGCCCATTGCAAAACTTCTTTAAGTAATTCTTGAGGAACATACAAAGTATTAAACAGAACCGAAAGATTAGCAGATGAACGGGATTGAGCAGCTAACAAGTTCATTTGTAAGATAGTATCCAGTTGAGCAATAATTTGTTCAGGAGAAATTATATGATCTGGAGGAACTTGATGATTCTCACAAGGGAACTGCCGCGACAGGGCATCAGCCTTGATGTTCTTAATATCTGGAATGTACGTTACCACAAAGTTAAACCGAGTGAAGAATAATTGCCTCTATGGCAGAGGTGGAAGGCCGAATAAAACCCTTTTTAGACTGTCTTAGATGTATTCCCCATAGCCTTTGTCTCCGCAAGGTTAAGAGGATAGGTTCTCCCTTTACGTAGAGGAGTACTGGGAAGAAATTTTAGCACAGTCATAAGGGCGGTGTGGAGGGAGACCCTCTGCTTCTTTTTCAGAGAATACATCAGCAAAATCATTAAAGGCATCAGGTAATTTAGGGTCGGACACACCTCATGAATGGACACTTTAATACATACTACCTTTTGGAGACAGTGGACATGACAGGAGGTAATAGATGGTTGGTAAATAGATGGGTTATGTTTACATAAGCAAGGGAACCCGAGAATTACAGGGTGTTTTGGAGATGGAATTCTTGATGCAGTGAACCCAACCGGATGGAGAGAGGCTTGGATTCATTAGTAATAAGTCCATCACCAAGAGGGTCTCCACCAAGAGTAGTTACACAGAGTGGTAGGTTTTTAGAAACCCTAGGAATCTGGAGTCTTTTAACCAGCGCTACATCTAGAAACACCCCACCACCACCAGAACCAATAAAAGCTACTGTGGAACAGCACTGATAATTCCAGGACAAGGAAATAGAAACTAATAGTCTCTCCTGCAGAGGATTCAAAACAGCATGGCCTAATGGGACTCCTCAATCACCCATTAAGCCTGAAAGTTTTCTGGCCAAACCGGACAAGAACGCAGGACATCAGTATAATCCAAAGGAGTGGTCCAAAAAGCGAAGTCAGAACAAGCAGAAGTCAGCAACAAGAAATACACTATGATACACCACCAAGCAGGAAGTAGAATCTATACTAGGGCAGAAACAGAAAGGGGAAGTGAAGATTTACTAAGTTACTAGATCAGATAACTGCTTACAGCTGGCCCCTAGTTGGAGCCAAAGGTCAATTACCATGAAGCAGTAGACACCAAGGGCTCTAACCTTATAGGAGTTCCCCAGTGTCTCAAGCAGTAGGGAACTGACCCAAGAACACCACATCCCAGGATTGATTCCTGGTCAAGTCTCATTGCATAGCTTGTGATCTTCTTTTCAGTACCACACTGCATTGTGTACAAAGTTTAACACAATGTCAACCCAGAGTGCACCAAAACACCTCAAAACCACAAACCAACACACCAGAGATGAGACAGTAAAGCCTCGTACACACGTTCAGATTTTCCAATGGGAACTGTGTGATGACAGGCTGTTGGTGGAAAATCTGACCATTTGTATGCTCCATCGGACAATTATCAGATTTTCTGTGGACAAATGTTGGATGGCAGGCTTTAAAATTTTTCGCGGACAAATGTCTGTTGTCGGAATTTTCCGAGTGTGTGTACACAAGTCCGTCGGACAAAAGTCCGAAGTACAAACACGCATGTTCGAAAGCAAGGACGAGCTGGAAGTGGTCGGTCTTGTAAACTAGCATTCGTAATGGAGAATTAACATTCGTGATGCGGCAAATTACGAAATTGCAAAATGCAGTGCACATTCTCTTCTTCTTTAATGGGATATTAATAAAGCTGCTTTGCTCGTGATACTGATGGAGTTATGGCAAACACATTTTCAAAGGCTTTTTTTTTCTAGTGATCTCAATAATAATATTATTATGCTTGTTTTTTTTTTTTTTTGGTGCAAGTTACCACAACACCATTATCCCGTAGTTTTTAAGATCAAAGATACAACTATGTTGGTGCCCCTTGTTAATTTTACATTTCATTTTTTAAAATGTAACTGCCTACTCCCACTGTCATTTGAAGTAAAACACATAGCCAAGTATTATTCTCCACAATTTTTTTATTGTGCATGAAAAAAAGAAAACAAATTCAATTAGACATGCTATCTGCCAATAGAACTTAACCAAAAAGTGCATTCTATGCATCCAAAAATATAGAAAATACACCAAATCAAATAATTATTCAACCAAAAAATAAAATAAAAGCCTCATGTCTGTGTCCTGCTTCATAATATAGGGGGTCAACAATACCAAGAGTTGGTGAAAGCAGGTGTCCGTCATCCAGAGATAATTCCGAAAATCATCTGGATTATTCTCCTGGAGCTCCCGCAGCAAAGGCATATGACATAATTGGTCACGATTAATAAAGCAACCAATTTTTGGTCCAAGAAATCCGACCTCCTGTTCCTGGACTGGACTTGGGTCAAAGAAATAACTCCAAGGCCAATAGTAAATAACATGTTATCTCCTCCAATTCTGCAACATGGCTGGTTGACAAACGGCCGTTCAGAAACTAATTGAAAAGTGCGAAATGAAAAGTGCGAAATGAAAAGCGTGAAATGAAAACCGTGAATCAACACTAACTAAAAACTTCTACTAACATGAAATTAGCAGAAGGAGCACAAAGGGTGGCACTAAAGAGCTAAAAAAAACCACATAGTGTATCACTACGTTCGTGTTTGTTGGCCGACAATTGTGTGCCATTTGTATGCAAGACAAGTTTGGGGCCAACGCCCTTCAGACAAAAGTCAGAGGTTTTGTCTGTGGAAAATCTGATCGTGTGTACGTGGCTTTAGGGTAAATTAAAAAAAATGAAAGCTGCCATGTTTCAGAGATAACAGCCAAACAATGGTACAATAGTTGCAGAATATGTAAGAGCTTTGATTGGGGCCTGGGGGAGCATTGTAAGAGGGGGAGTTAAGTAATTTGTATTTGGTCACTGTGTGAGAGGAAGAGATGAGACATATGTTATTCTGAAAAAAATTTGTTTAATATGTTATAAATTGTAGACCACCATCATCCATATTCTCCTGAGAAAGTGAATGAACTTCATGAAACACATAGAAAAAAGCAACATAGCATACACTGTATTAAGCATATATGGTTAAGTACGATATTGCGAGGGACTTTGGATTGAAGGAGTTTTTTCACTATTATGTACATGATGCAAAATATGGCCTATATACATTTTAAATCTATACATCTATACATCTTACATCTATAATTTCTAAAGGAATTGATATTGTAGACCTTCATTCTTGGTGCTGGAATAGTTCCAATTTTTTTTATTTGAAAAAAAGGTGCAGTATAGAAGGAATGATGGCACTCTGTTAATATTTTTCCTAAACCACCTAAGCGAGAACTTGGAGTAGAAAAAAATGATTGTATTTTTCCTAGGATTGAAGACCAAAAAAAATGTGAAGAATATCAGCTCCACCTTTTAAGTCTTTCTTGGATAGACTGCAGTTTCTGAGGTAGAGAGCAAGCTACAGAAAAACAAAAATAATGCATTTTTTAGGAATCTGCATATGAAAAAAAGTCACAAATATATACCGGACAAGGTCACAATGTTACACTTTACCACTACAGATATTATGCCTGGATGGAGAATCTGATATTTCAGAGAGTCTGAGCAGACATATTGCATCTGGAAATAAAAAAAAAGTTTTTTTGGTCAGAGCTGGGCCATTAGCAGTTCCCTTCTCCGTGCTCAGGCCGCTTAGCTGCTGGATAGTTGTCAGCAATCATTTATCCTCCAGATACAACACCGTAACAGACTTGCTCCACAGATACAGCCTGTATATGTGGGCTGCAATTTCAAAGTGGCTAAGTAGGCATGTTGCATCTGGAAGTAAAAATGGAGTGTCTTGATGTCTTTGACTGCAAATTCTGAACAACTTTCATCTGAAACAAATTGTGTCTTTTTGTGTTAAATAAAAAATAAAAACCATGAATCAATTGGCACCCCATCTTTGAAGCCTGTATTGGATAGACCACAGTTTCTGAGGCAGAGAACATGCACATTAGAAATAATAAAAAATTGTGCCTTTTTTTAAAGACTGAAAGTGTGAAAATGTTAGAAAAATGCAATACAGGCATCAAACCTAGAGAAGCAGGCTTTGATTTATGAGTGATTAAGGCTGACCATTGCATCTAGAACAAAAAAAGTAGGTTTGATTTGCTTTATGTATAATTGAAAACATCAACATTGTTGGATGGATTATTCCAGACATTGGATTATGCCACAATTTTTGATGGAGAGAATAAGCAGATTACATTTGCAAGTGACAAAAATTGTCTTTTAACTGAATCCCTTCTTTTTTATTCATTTTTATTCATTTATTTATTTAATTTTTATTATAAAAAGAAAAGATTTCCAGATCAACAAAATAACCATCAGAGTAAATAAGGAAAAAGGAAAAAAGGAAAAGGAAAAAATGAGAGAGAATTCCGTTAAAGGAAAAAATATTCCTAATACAGCCAATAATACAATTATGCAGTAATATACTGTGATGAAAACTGTAAAGTTTCCATGAACAGAATTTCATCATTTGAATATGATTACATTACATTAGAGAAGAGTCATATTTCATTCTAAAATATTAAATTGTACTTTATTTTAAAATATCATTTATGAATTATACAGATCAGCTGCATAAAACCGAATTGTTTTCTAGAGAAGGGGATTGAAGAGGGAGAGTTAGAAAATAAGATTAGGTAGTTTCTATTTAAAAGTTCACTGTTGAGCCACACTACTTTAAAGATGTATATTCAAAACAATTCAGAATATCATCTAGGGTCAAGGGATCAATGCAAACAGAATGATATAGCTTACACGAAAGCCAAAAAAATGATGAAGAGAATGATGTTGAAATATAAAAAATTGTCAATATTTATTGATAATGCACCATTATGAAGTGCAAGCATTAACCACTTGCTGACCGCCGCATGAACATTTACGTCGACAGAATGGCACGGACAGGTAAATGGGTGTACAGGTACGTCCCTTTAAATTTGCACGGCGGCACGCGCGCGCAAGACTGCCGTGACCTCCGTGAGTGTGATTGTGGATACCCACGATCATCTCACGGAGAGGAAGAATGAGGAAATGCTGATGTAAACAAGCATTTCCCCATTCTTCCTAGTGATAGGACACTGATCACAGCTCCCTGTGATCGGGAGCGGTAATCAGTGTCGTGGCGCACGTAGCCCATCCCCCTACAGTTAAAACACATCCCTAGGACACACTTAACCCCTGCAGTGCCCCCTACTGGTTAACCCTTTCACTGCCCGTCACATTTACACAGTAATCAATGCATTTTTAATTGCACTGATCGCTGTATAAATGTGAATAGTCCCAAAATAGAGCCAAAAGTGTCCGATCTGTGCGTCATAATGTCGATGTCATGATAAATAATCGCTGATGAAACTAAGGCTATTTTCACACTGGGGCGCTTTACAGTCACTATAGCGCTCAAAATAGTGCCTGCAAAGCACCTGTAAAGCCCCTCTCCTCTCACTCCACTGTGAAAGCCCGAGGGCTTGCACACTGGAGCGGTGCACTGGCAGGACGTTAAAAAAAGTCCTGCAAGCAGCATCTTTGAGGCGCTTCATGAGCGGTGCATGCACTGCTCCTAAAGTGTCCCTGCCCATTTGCGGGCGCTTTTAACCCTTTTTTGGCCACTAGCGGGGGTTAAAAGTTCCCCTGCTAGCGGCCGTAAAGTGCCGCCAAAACAACGGTAATGTGATGCTAATAAACGCCGCCCACCCCAGTGTGAAAGTGCTCTAAAGGTCTACCTACTTACGGGGGGGCTGTAACGCTTTTTACGTCAAGAAAACTAAGCATATGTTTTGGCAGCGCATTAGGAACATATGGCTGATATTAAAGATGGGGTCCCTGAGAGCCCCATCGCTAGGGACTTCAATGGTTGCATGTTGTGCAAGTTGAACACTATTTGGTTTCAAGCCATTGATAGGATACAACCTAATCCCTGGGGAGGAGATTTTGATAATCTTATCTTATGCTCTGAATCCCGGTGGAGAACTAACTATCCCCTGGTTTGAATGGGTTTGTGAGCCATGCACCCTTTCTATCTAACTAAAGGCGGATTGGGGTATTAATGTTAGCTTGACACTACGATTGTGAATTTGGTTGCCCATGGTGAACACAATGAGAGAGAATGTACGCAGGTGAGAAGTGGAGTTTTAATGGAGAAATTTAATTTCATATTTAATTTTTTTCCCTGTTTTTTTTGTGCTTTTTCTCTCCCTGGGTTTTGGAATCAGGTCTCTATTGGCCCTTTACTTATTTATTTATATATACATGGTTTTTCAACTCCAAAGGGGGGTTATATTAGAGATGGATTCTCGTTTGGTTTTGTTATGTTTTGTTTGCGTCGTTTTGTGTCTTTTTCTTTTTTGGATAGTACACTTTTTTCAATCATAAACCAATGGCGATAGAGGGCGTGGTTTTGAAGAAAGGCTAGACCGGGAGTTATGGTACCCCTTGTTTTTGTTTTTGGATTGGTCTTGTCTGTTTATGTGTGTGAGGATGCCATATAACCCATCTTTTTGTGCCGGCTCTTTATTGGATCCTTTTTGCCTTTTTGTTTTTCTTTTAGGACTGATCTATATGCGGACTCTGTTTGGGTCTGCCCCTTCCAGTCTGATGTGTGCATTTCACAATGAGTGGCATGCCTTCCTGGCTACGTGAGATGGTGGATCGCGCTGTCAGAGAGGGTGGGGCTGCATGACTCCTGAAAGAGGGGCGTCATGTCCGGCGCTGACGGACATTGACAGGAAGCTCTGTGAGTCCTCCCCTCTGAGCCTGGTTGTTTGTTGGATGGCGGACTATCCTCATGGATGGACCAGATGGTGCCAGTTGTTTGGCAGGGTTTTTTAGCCCTGTGATTGTTCTGACCAATGGAGAAAGGACCCTCCCAGTATCCAGCAGACCTTCCACTCGTCTGGATGGCCTTATCTAGAGAGCATGATCTGCTCTGTGGAGATGTATTCTGGTGTGTGGAATCCTTGGGAGACCAAGACTTGTTTCACATTAGGCGGTTCCCGCAGTAAGACAACACTCATCTTTCTACACCTTCATGGGGGATCTCATATGATATCTATGTTTGCAGATTTTTTGGGGGGTAAGTCTATATTATGAGTTTGCACTCTGTGTGCTTTTTTCTTTCAGTTCTATGTCTCTCCAGTCAGTGGGTGGACTTTACCTCTTTTTTATACATATATGTATACGCTTTTTAGGATGAGTGTACAAAGTTTTTTATATGTGTGTTTATGCTCTGTTCAAGTACAGATTTCAAGCTAGTTATGAAGTAAGCAAGCCCTGAAGAAGCAGATACACAGACCACGAAACATGTTGGCTACTTCAATGTAACATCTCTATTTGACATGCTGTATATATATATTATGTTTCTATATGTAGGGGTATGTGTGTTACTCCCCTACTGTCTGATGTCTATATGTGGTCTTTTTTCATTTTTCTAATAAATATTTGAATGTAAATCTGTATTTTTTACTTGTCTGGAGGAGACCGTTTAACACCCATATCTATTCCATATTCCTTTCCCCAACATACATTTTACCTGCCCAAAAGTTGAAATTCTCTGCAACAGTGAAAGAGCTTTGGAAAAATTGGATTTAGGGTCTTAATGGTTTAAAACCACCATAACCTCTCCAAATATAGTGTATATAAAAATAAAAAATATATATATTTGGAACTGTGAAACAGGTGCAGAAAATAGGGTTTGGGTTATTAGTGGTGCAAAAAAACGTAACCCTAAATCAATATTCATGCAGGGCACAGGATGTTACCTGGCCCAAAAACTTAAATTCTTTGCAACGCTGAAACAACAAAGAGAGATATTGAGTGTACCAAATTAAAAGTGCCAGTGCAAAGGTTCTCATGCGGTGGTACATGGTCCCTGCACAGATATCTAAATTCCTACTGAACTACCCATCTGCATGTTTCCGAGGCTGTGGAGGGAAGGGTATGCACCTTCACATCTGGTGGGCGTGCCCCATTGTTCAACAACTTAGGGCAATAATATTCCATATGGCCTCTACATTATTAAATAAAACTATAGACCCTGACCCATCCTTGGCACTTTTGAATCATGTGCAAGGGGATCTCACTAAAGCCCAACTTCGCCTCCTTTTCCAACTTACAACGGCGGCTAAGCAGGTTATAGCCAGAGCATGGAAAACCCCGAAATTAAATATAATAGAAGTGAAAAATAGAATCACCCAAGCTATGATTCATAGTAAAATCGAGGCCACCATTCTTGACCAAATCCCCCAACATAGTAACACCTGGGCACCCTGGGTAGAACATTTTCTCCCTCCGGATTTTGATTCACATTTGCTTGAACCTTAGCCCACTCGCTGATATTTTATTACAACACTGTAATCCTCTGGGGTCCTGTGCGGTCCGGTAGACCGACTCTCTTACTATTTCTTTTCTTTTCTTACCCTTTTCTTACTCTTCTTCTAATCTTGATCTTATCTTCCTTATCTATTTCTAATGGTCTCATTTATAATCTCTATAACAGTATTATTACTTGCTGATCAGACCTTCTTACGGTCTTTGTCTCCTTCGCTTGCAGTTGTACATTGTTGTTTAATTTTGTTATTTGTTTGCAATTCTGCTTCTCATGAATCAAAATCTTTAATTGATTCTACTTCTGAACGTAACTCACAGCACTTAATGTAGTCTGTAATGTCCTATTTCAACACGTTGGTTTAAACTTTCCACCAATATTTCTGTATAAACTGCACATGAGATGCACTGTAAGTTTTGGTCTCAATTACACAAACGAGATTGTCTGTTATTGTATTCACAGATTATGCCCAATAAAAATTTTTTGAACGAAAAAAAAAAGTGCCAGTGCAATGAAGATGGCCAGTATGAGATAGTAATGATGGCAAGTGTACAGCAGTGACAGTACATATTTACAGTGACATGCCAGCAGTGGTAGAAGGAGGGGTTTATGGTGGCTGGGGGTACTCATGGAGGCAGGAGATGACCATGGGGGCAGGAGGTGAGATTTATTTCAGGCCTGCAGAAATGTAACTGGAGTCTTAGGCTGGAAAGAAAATACATGCTTTGCGTTTTGGAATCCTCAAAAAATGCATCTGCATCAGAGGCTTCCTAGTGTTAGTCATCTTATCCCTAATCCAGAACTGGTTCATTTTAAGAAAAAAATGCAGGGTAGCACTACCAGCTCCAATGGTGTGCCCCATCCTGCATCCTTCCCAGTTTCCAGAGTTACAAGTGCACTGTGAAAGCTATATAGCACACCTGCCCATACTTTCTGGACCATATGTCTGTGGTAGGGATGAGCCGAACACCCCCCTGTTCAGTTCGCACCAGAACATGCGAACAGGAAAAAAGTTCATTCGAACACGCGAACACCGTTAAAGTCTATGGGACAGGAACATGAATAATCAAAAGTGTTAATTTTAAAGGCTTATATGCAAGTTATTGTCATAAAAAGTGTTTGGGGACCTGGGTCCGGCCCCAGGGGACATGGATCAATGCAAAAAAAAGTTTTAAAAACGGCCGTATTTTCAGGAGCAGTGACTTTAATAATGCTTAAAGTCAAACAATAAAAGTGTAATAGCCCTTTAAATTTCGTAGCTGGGGGGTGTCTATAGTATGCCTGTAAAGGGGCGCATGTTTAGAACAGTCTGACAGCAAAATGACATTTCAAAGGAAAAAAGTCATTTAAAACTACTCGCGGCTATTGCATTGTCGGTCCGACAATACACATAGAAGTTCATTGATAAAAACGGCATGGGAATTCCCCACAGGGGAACCCCCGAACCAAAATTAAAAAAAAAAATAACGTGGGGGGTCCCCCTAAATTCCATACCAGGCCCTTCAGGTCTGGTATGGATATTAAGGGGAACCCCGGCCAAAATTAAAAAAAAAAAAATGGCGTGGGGTCCCCCTCAACATCTATACCAGACCCTTCAGGTCTGGTATGGATTTTAAGGGGAACCCCGCGCCAAAATTTAATAAAAAAAAGGCGTGGGGTCCCTACAAAAATCCATACCAGATCCTTATCTGAGCACGCAACCTGGCAGGCGCCCCCCCTCCTGAACCGTACCAGGCTTTGGGGTATGGATATTAAGGGGAACCCTGGCCAAAATTTAAAAAAAAAATGACGTGGGGGTCCCCCTAAATTTCATACCAGACCCTTCAGGTCTGGTATGGATTTTAAGGGGAACCCTGCGCCAAAATTTAAAAAAAAAATGGCGTGGGGTCCCCCCAAAAATCCATACCAGACCCTTATCCGAGCACGCAACCTGGCAGGCCGCAGGAAAAGAGGGGGGATGAGAGAGCGCCCCCCCTCTTGAACCGTACCAGGCCACATGCCCTCAACATTGGGAGGGTGCTTTGGGGTAGCCCCCAAAACACCTTGTCCCCATGTTGATGAGGACAAGGGCCTCATCCCCACAACCCTGGCCGGTGGTTGTGGGGGTCTGCGGGCGGGGGGCTTATCGGAATCTGGAAGCCCCCTTTAACAAGGGGACCCCCAGATCCCGGCCCCCCCTGTGTGAAATGGTAAGGGGGTACAAAAGTACCCCTACCATTTCACTAAAAAACTGTCAAAAATGTTAAAAATTACAAGAGACAGTTTTTGACAATTCCTTTATTTAAATGCTTCTTCTTTCTTCTATCTTCCTTCATCTTCTTCTTCTTCTTCTGGTTCTTCTGGCTCTTCACCCGGTGACCCCGCCCCCCTCTGACGCACGGTGACTTGACGGGACTTCCCTGTGACGTCACGGGGAATGCCACAGGGAAGTCCCCTCATGTCCCGTGTGTCAGAGGGGGGCAGGGTCACCGGGTGGCCCCACCCCCCATTATTTAAGAACCATCAGAAGAGGAGACACGTCACGTCAGCATAGGTGTGGAGCGGCCTGGAGAAGAAGATGAAGAAGAGAAGAAAAGAAGAAGATGAAGAAGAAGATGAAGAAGAGAAGAAGATGAAGAGAAGAGCGGGAGCCTCCCCCCATGCCATGGGTGCAGAGCGGCCCGAGGAGAAGAAGATAGAAGACGCCGCGGAGGAGATGCTGGACAAGAACGCTGGAGGAAGAACCAGAAGAGGCAGAAGAACCAGAAGAAGAAGAAGATGGAGGAAGATAGAAGAAAGAAGAAGCATTTAAATAAAGGAATTGTCAAAAACTGTCTCTTGTCATTTTTAACATCTTTGACAGTTTTCTAGTGAAATGGTAGGGGTACAAGTACCCCCTTACCATTTTACACAGGGGGGGTCGGGATCTGGGGGTCCCCTTGTTAAAGGGGGCTTCCAGATTCCGATAAACCCCCTGCCCGCAGACCCCCACAACCACCGGCCAGGGTTGTGGGGATGAGGCCCTTGTCCTCATCAACATGGGGACAAGGTGTTTTGGGGGGCTACCCCAAAGCACCCTCCCAATGTTGAGGGCATGTGGCCTGGTACAGTTCAGGAGGAGGGGGTGCTCTATCATCCCCCCCTCTTTTCCTGTGGCCTGCCAGGTTGCGTGCTTGGATAAGGGTCTGGTATGGATTTTTGGGGGGACCCCACGCCATTTTTTTAAAATTTTGGCGTGGGGTTCCCCTTAAAATCCATACCAGACCTGAAGGGTCTGGTATGGCATTTAGGGGGACCCCCACGTCATTTTTTTTTTAAATTTTGATTCGGGGTTCCCTTGTGGGGAATTCCCATGCCGTTTTTATCAGTGAACTTCTATGTGTAATGTCGGACCGGCAATGCAATAGCCACGAGTAGTTTTAAATGACTTTTTTCCTTTGAAATGTAATTTTGCTGTCAGACTGTTCTAAACACGGGAAACATGCGCCCCTTTACAGGCATACTATAAACACCCCCCAGCTACGAAATGTAAAGGGATATTAAACTTTTATTGTTTGACTTTAAGCATTATTAAAGTCATTAAAGTTACTGCTCCTGAAAAAACAGCCGTTTTTAAAACTTTTTTTTGCATTGATCCATGTCCCCTGGGGCAGGACCCAGGTCCCCAAACACTTTTTATGTCAATAACATGCATATAAGCCTTTAAAATTAGCACTTTTGATTTCTCCCATAGACTTTTAAAAGGTGTTCCGCGGCATTCGAATTTGCCGCGAACACCCCAAATTGTTCGCTGTTCGGCGAACTTGCGAACAGCCAATGTTCGAGTCGAACATGAGTTCGACTCAAACTCGAAGCTCATCCCTAGTCTGTGGTCAGATGAGCACTCCTGCTTACCAAATGAATACAGGTATGTAAGTATTTCCACCTTCCCACATCCCAGCTCTGCCCGGTGCTCAGACTCACAGGCTGTCGAAGCCTCAGGTAGCACAAATCAAAATAGGAGAGGTCGGAACTTGGAAGGGCATCCCACAATGGTTATCTTTTATTGCAAAAACATGTACAACAGCTATAAAACAGCCAACACTTTTGGTCGTCAGGCCTTAGTCATGGCTGAAGTAAAATGACATTGCAAACATTTTTCCGCTTATCTCCTACTCTATTAGCTTTTAGACGATCCCTGAAAACCCTTTTGTTCAGAGAAGCCTACCCTACCCACACTTAACAACTGTATTTTTTCATTTTTTCCATCAGCTCATCCCCCACAGTTATTACCTTTTGTTTCCACTTGACCCTTCCTTTATAGATTGTAAGCTCTAACGAGCAGGTCCCTCTGATCCCTCCTGTATTGATTTGTAATGTACTGTCTGCCCTCATGTTGTAAAGCGCTACACAAACTGTTGGCGCTATATAATTCCTGTATAATAATAATAATAATAATAATAATAATATTAATAATAATAATAATAATTTTAATAGTGAATCAAACAGTGAGATAAAATACAAAACCCAAAATGGAATAAAATCAAATAGACAAAAATAATAAAGGGAATGGACCAGTGCATGAAGCCTTAGAGCATGCAATAAAAAATATTCAAAATGTTTTTTATTTTTTTTAAATCAGTTTTTTAGATCACAAAAAACCCAATAAATTGAATTGAATGAGAATAACTTACTAACCCGCAACTCCCTCTAGTGGAGCTATGTATAAATGCATTGGCTACAAAAAAAGCAACACATACAAAAACTATGTATATAAAAAAGAAAATAGTAATTAAAGGAATAAATCCACATTCCATCTATGATTCATACCCTGGGGGATGTCAGTTTGCATTTTATGTATCAAATACACCTCGTGCTCCAAAAGTCTATGATAGCTATCTCCTCCCCTATCCGCAGGTAACACTGTCTCTATGCTGCAGAAAGAGAAGGAGGACATATTCCCTTTTTGTATGTCCCTAATGTGTTTGGGCATGTTAGAGACATTTGTGGCATTGTTGTTCATACTAGTACAGTAATGTTCAAAAACACATGAGTGCAAGGGTCTTATTGCGCAGCCTACATACTGTACTTTGCAAGCGTCACATTGTATTAAATACAGTACATGATTTGAACCATAATTGATATATTGTGAAACTTCGTGGACCTCTGGTAAAATAAAGTAACATTTTTATTCACCTTATGTATTCTGCGATATTTGCATGCACTAACAACACAGAGAAAGAACCCAGGATATGACAGCCACGTTTTGTTTCTTTTGTTGAAATGAATATGACTGGGGGACAGGAGGGAACATAGAGTGGGGGCATAGTGACTTTAAAAACAAACTCTCTCTGATAAAATGTTATGTAGCAGTCTATTGCCCCGTACACACGGTCGGATTTTACGATGGAAAATGTCCGATCGGAGCGTGTTGTCGGAAATTCCGACCGTGTGTGGGCTCCATCGGACATTTTCCATCGGATTTTCCGACACACAAAGTTGGAGAGCAGGAGATAAAATTCCGATCGTGTGTACACAAATCCGACGGACAAAGTGCCACGCATGCTCAGAATAAATAAAGAGATGAAAGCTATTGGCCACTGCCCCGTTTATAGTCCCGACGTACATGTTTTACCTCACCGCGTTTAAAACGATCAGATTTTCCGACAACTTTGTGTGACCGTGTGTATGCAAGACAAGTTTGAGCCAACATCCTTCGGAAAAAAATCCATGGATTTTGTTGTCGGAATGTCCAAACAAAGTCCGACCGTGTGTACGGGGCATAACTGTATTCAGAACAGGTATATTTTTCTTTAACAGATTGACTATTTGCTTATATTCAACAAAATAAGTTGTTACAAAGTTAACACCCTTCATTGGTCATGACTCATTTTTGTATCTAAGATCTAACTGTGTGAGCACTGGATTAAAGGACATCCCGTTGTTTATTGGTGGCAATTTTATATCCTCTATACACCACTGTTGATAGCCCCTAGGAGAAAGCCTTTTCCTAATGAAGCTACATTCCCTGGAGAAAGATTCCTCTGTAAAACAGTTTCTCCTTGCTCTGGTGAATTCTCCTACTGGAATAGGGAATATTGTGTGTGCAGGATGACAACTGCTGGCCAGGAGTGTAGCATTACCTGTGCTGGGCTTTCTAAATGTACTAGTTAAAACACCAGAAACCTTAGGATTACTTTGCAGAGTAATATCAAAGAAATGGATGATCTGGGAGTCTGAAGACCTTGTACATTTTAAACTTAAAGAATTACTGTTGACATAGCACAAGAATGCAGTTAAATCACAAACAGACCCCCTCTTATCCCAAATATGCAGCAGGTTGTCAATAAAGAGACCATACCAAAAAAAAAGGTTCTCAAAAAAGGGATTGTCATGAGAGAATTTTAAAAATTCCTCCCATCATCCCATGTACAAATTAGCAAGGGATGGTGAGAATTTAGCTCTCATTTAGGTGCTGCATAACTGCAAAAAATAAAAATCATCAAAAAGAAAAAAAAATGTGTGTTATCAAGAATTCTATGCATTCCTATAGGCAAATTGTGTGTCATTAAGGATTATATGCATTCCAATAGGCAACTCTGAAGTTCCAAAGAGAATCCACTATATTTTTTAAGGTGGTGTTGCACTGCTCTTCGGGCTAAGTCATGTGGAATGGAGAAGTGGAGTGCTGTGACATTTAATGTCACCCAAATATTATTGTCCACCTATGTCATCTGTACCTCATCTGAGATAGTACATCTCAGGTGTCCTAGATATAAACTGGGAGCCTACACAGAAGGAGTCCACCCAGTCACTAACAGGTTCTAAATGGTAACTTATCCCCTCTACAATGGTCCTTCCTCGTAAATGCATAGATGACATATGTAGGTGTAACTGGATCCATCATCACCAAATATTCTACTGTTTTATCCAGCTTACCACATGGCCTAGCAAAGTGGAAACATTACATTTCACATAATGGTTAATTACAGGGATGGTCATATGAGTGAAGGAATGACAGATGGTAACTTGCCACTGCAAATTCACAAAAACAATTTTGGCAATTTGGCATTGAGCTGTTAAGCATGGGGGAGGCTTAGGGTGTACTTCTTCTGTTCCAGCAGCTAGACCAGAAAAACTTGCCCGCTGAATATTACAGCTAGAGATGGCAGAGTGGGGTTGGCAGAATCAGAGAAAGGTTGTAGCTTACACTTGCCCATACTGACTCTCTTCCCCAATGATAAAGCAATAAGGTAAATCTCCGATACCTCTTAAAAGACTTTTGTCCCTATTGCTGGGGGCTGCCATTAGAAAATATTGTATCATGGGGGTAGAGGTGAAAAGTGAAATGCTGGAAGTAGGAGTAGTAGTAGTGTGACCCTCTTCCTACTGACAGCTAGCATTCAGATGCTGTTTCCAATGAGCTGTCTGGTGACTTTCTTTCTACACATGTTACCCAAGGGACTGATGGTAATGTCACACTTCATACGTTTTAGACAGAGACAGCTAATTACTATAGTGCAGCCTACAGCACATGTGTTGAAAAGGGCCCCCAAATCTGAGCTCTGGGAATTGGACAGGGGGATAACAGTGCCCTACATCCTGTGGAGCTGTGTCATGCACTATAATAGGATGGCTGTTCTGTCCACTTCTCTGGATGACATTCCCTCAATTTCCTCCTTTACTATAGCTAACATTCATGTACAGTCAGAAACCTAATCACCTCCTCCTCATCACCGGAACCAACCCATTAGTAGCCTGCAGTTGCAGGAACATCTTTGCTAACTGGTCCTCCCTGCCTGGTATTACCTCCTTCTATGCTCCCATTGCTCTCCTCCTCAACATCAGATGTTACTGACTGTGCATCCTCTTGCAACTCAGCTAGCTCCTCTGTCATAGTTGGCAGGGCAATGGCAAGAGGAGCTGTGAATGAAGAGCAAGAACATGAAAGTATTTCTGCCTCTCCCTTAGGGCCTTCCAGACATGATGTTGTTAATTTAAAGTAAGTATGAAGCCCCAGATTAACAGCTATAGCACATTAACAGCTGCATGTGGAGGATGTGGTGTTTGGATGCACTGAAAATTGTGGTGCTTTTGTGGACTAAACTGCACTGCAATAATATACAGTGCTCATCTGCAACAAAGCAAATATTTTGAGGTGTCATCAACAATTTCACAATGCTTTTGCTGATACTGACTAGGGATGAGCCGAACACCCCCTGGTTCGGTTCGCACCAGAACATACCAAACAGGCAAAAAAATTTGGCAGAACACAAGAACACCATTAAAGTCTATGGGACACGAACATGAATAATCAAAAGTGCTCATTTTAAAGGCTTATATGAAAGTTATTGTCATAAAAAGTATTTGGGGACCTGAGTCCTGCCCCAGGGGACATGTATCAATGCAAACATTTTTTTTAAAAATGGCCGTTTTTTTGGGAGCAGTGATTTTTTTAATGCTTAAAGTGAAACAATAAAAATGAAATATTCCTTTAAATATCGTGCCTGGGGTGTGTATATAGTATGCCTGTAAAGTGGCGCATTTTTTCCATGTTTAGAACAGTAGCACAGCAAAATGACATTTCTAAAGTAAAAATTGTCATGTAAAACTGATCGTGGCTGTAATGAATTGTCGGGTCTCGGCAATATAGATAAAACTCATTGAAAAAAAGAGCATGGGATCCCCCCAGCCCATTACCAGGCCCTTTGGGTCTGGTATGAATATTAAGGGGAACCCTGTGCCAAATTTTTTTTTTAAATGGCGTAGGGGTCCCCCCCAAAATCCATACCAGACCCCCCAGGTCTGGTAAAGATTTTAAGGGGAACCTGCGCCAAAATAAAAAAAAGGCGTAGGAGTCCCCCCAAAGTCCATACCAGACCCTTATCCAAGCACGCAACCTGGCAGGCTGCAGGAAAAGAGGGGGGATGAGAGAGCGCCCCCCCTCCTAAACCATACCAGGCCACATGCCCTCAACATGGGGAGGGTGCTTTGAGGTAGCCCCCCAAAGCACCTTGTTCCTATGTTGATGGAGACAAGGGCCTCATCCCCACAACCCTTGTCAGGTGGTTGTGGGGGTCTGCGGGCGGGGGGCTTATCAGAATCTGGAAGCCCCCTTTAACAAGGGGACCCCCAGATCCTGCCCCCCCCCGTGTGAAATGGTAAGGGGATACCCTTACCATTTCACAAAAAAAGTGTCAAAATGTTAAAAACGACAAGACACAGCTTGGGGACAAGTCCTTTATTAAAAAATAAAAAAATAAAATGTCCCACGATGTCCATTCATCTTCTTATATCGCTCCACCGATGGACTGAAAAAGAAAAAAAAAATCTGCCACTGATCCGCCTTGTTGAAGGGTCTGGTATGGATTTTGGGGGGGACCCATATACCATTTTTTTTTTTTTAATTTTGGTTCGGGGTTCCCCTTATTATTCATACCAGACCCAAAGGGCCTGGTAATGGACTGGGGGGATCCCATGCTCTTTTTTTTCAATGAGTTATTTTCTATATTGCTGAGACCCGACAATTCATTACAGCCGCGATCAGTTTTAAATGACAATTTTTACTTTAGAAATGTCATTTTGCTGTGGTACTGTTCTAAACATGGGAAAAATGCGCCACTTTACACAAACATAAAAAAAAGTAATAATAAAAAAAAAAACTACTTGACAGCACATTGGAGGCAGGTAGCCTTATACTCCACCCATCCTAGCTACGCAAGCTGCAATTCTCTGCAAGGTATCACTTGCAATATGCAGCACTGAATTTAGTGCTGTTTAGAGCACTGTGGTAGCACACTACTCTGCCAACTCTCTTCCCCTGCAATACTGTCAGCTGTCCCTCACATTAAAATCCCACACACTGAAAAAAGGGCTACTCAGACAAAAGCCTATTATAGTGCGTAGGCTTAGCAATGTTAAAAACATAATTGGTCAAAGGCTTGCAACTGACCAGAAGTCAATGGCCAATGACAAATAAATAAAAGAAAGTAAGCCCTGAATAACTTATATAGTAGCTAGCACATACAAAGGTAAACATACAACCTCCAACAAGGCTATTATTTGGCCAATGACAGTTTGGGTAATGCATTATGGCATGTTCATTTAAGCATTTCCCTCCCAATGTCCCTAAGTTCTTATTTAGGCTCGGTTCACACTGCAGCGATGCGGGAACGCTGCAAATCCACTGCAGGTTCCCAAATCGTAGGTCTCCCAGCGGCAGTTCACACTGCCCTATGTGAACTGCTGGGAGTGTCAATTAAAAGTTAATGACAACCGAAATCAGTTTGCATATCGCAGTGAGGACATGAATCGGATCGCATGGGTGTGAACACCCATGCGATCTGATTCTGCTGCAGACCAAAAAATGGATCCTATGCAAGTTTGGTTTGAATGCAATGCAAATTCAGCCATACTATCACAGAGATCACATGTGATTTGCACTGCAGTGTGGTGCGAATCACATGCAATGTCATACATCGCACCAGTGGGAACCAGCCCATATCGGGACATCCGAACAACTGAAGTCCTGTTCAACCATATGCCTCGTACACGCGATCGGACTTTCTGACAACAAAACCATGGAATTTTGTCTGAAGGACGTTGTCTCAAACTTGTCTTGCAAACACATGGTCACACAAATGTTGGCCAACAATTACGAACGTAGTGACATACTAGACGTACTATGTGGTTTTTTATCCCTTTAGCGCCACCCTTTAGGCTGCTTCTGCTAATTTTGCGTTAGTAGAAGTCTGGTGAGTGTTGATTCACGCTTTTCATTTCCCACTTTTCAGTTAATTTCTGAACGGCCGTTCATCAACCAGACATGTTGTGGAATCGGAGGAAATAACGTGTTATTTATTATTGGCCTTAGAGTTATTGCTTTGACATTTTTTTTTGGTTGAATAATGATTTGATTTGGTATATTTTCTATATTTTTGGATGCATAGAATGTACTTTTTGGTTAAGTTCTATTGGTAGATAACATGTCTAATTTATTTGTTTTCTTTTTTTTAATGCACAATAAAAAAATTGTGGAGAATAATACTTGGCTATGTGTTCTACTTCAAATGACAGTTTGGGAGTAGGCAGTTACATTTTAAAAAATACAATATAAAATTGACAAGGGACACCAACATAGTTGTATTTTTGATCTTAAAAACTACGGGATAATGGTGTTGTGGTAACTTGCCCCCCCCCCAAAAAAAAGCATAATAATATTATTCTTGATATCACTAGGAAAAAAAAGCCTTTGAAAATTTGTTTGCAATAACTCCATCAGTATCACCAGCAAAGCAGCTTTATTAATATCCCATTAAAGAAGAAGAGAACTGCATTTGGAATTTTCATAATTTGCCGAATGTTAATTTTTCATTACGAACACTAGTTTACAAGACTGACCGCTCCTGGCTCTTCCTTGCTTCTGAGCATGCGTGTTTGTGCTTTGGATTTTTGTCCGACGGACTTGTGTACACATGATCGGAAAATCCGTCAACGCGCATTTGTTGGCGGAAAATTTGAAAACCTGCTATCCAACATTTGTTGGCGGAAAGTCTGACAACAGTTGTCTGATGGAGCATACACACAGTTGGATTTTCCGCCAACAGCCTGACATCCAACATTTCCCATCAGAAAATCCGATCGTGTGTACAGGGCTTTAGGTTCATACAGAATTCCCAGCTCATCCCTTGTCATGACCTAATAAATATAGAAAATTACTTTCAAACTGCATCAGAAGAGTTTTATACTCCCCATACAGTCTCTACCAGTACATTTAAAAAAAAAAATCCTGCATGCTGAAACTTAGCTAAAAATATATTTTTTATACAGATGAACAGCATTACTATTAAAAAGATTAGCTTTTTATACTGCATACATTTAACACATTGAGACATATTGAGGCAGGAAATACCCTTTCCTTGGAAAATGTTGACATAGATACAAAAATGAAAATCACATTGCATTAACATTTGTCACAACAGAAGTACATGTGCTTAAACGTGCATATTCCTGATTATATTTTTAGCAAAAGAGCAAATTCAGCCCATATAGGCAAGAAAGAAAGCAACAAACACCTCAGTTATAAAAAGCAGGGGAAAAAAACTCTGGAAAAAAATATAATAACTCAGTACACTTCTAAACAGAAGCGGAAGGAAAAGGTACCTTGATCAGAGATAATATACAAGATCAAGCATCAAATATTTGGCTCGTTAACTAAACTGTGATATGAGGAAAAAACTGCACTACATAAGTAAACATGTTAAAATATTAACAAGCCTCTGGAACAGGTTGACATTATTCCACCTGTCATATCCTCCCAAAGCTTAAAAAATTCAGGTTTGAAGCAAAGTGTTGCAGTGAAAAGAGTTAGAGAGCATTGATGTTTAAGTTAAAAAAAGACAAGATGTCACCTAAAAGATAAGAAAAAGACATAGCAATCCCCTACACTCTTTCATCTTCCAAACTCAACTGACTGAAAGAGAAACCATAGAATTTATTCTACAAATTCAACGCTTGAGAAAAAACACAATCCATCTTCTTACACTTGGTAAAAGATTTGTTGGGTAAAATGCAAAGAAACAGTGGCCTGCAGACAGATAAAGCAGAGTGTTTTATGTGGCTGTGGAAAGATAATAAAAAAGAATCCACCTATACATTTAGAATAAGAAGTGCCGAAGGTATCTAGACATGTCAAGTCTAGATACAGCCAGTCTATTGTTTTACACTGTAAATCCCTTTTTGGGATAAATATGACATTGTAAAGCAACACAGTGAAATGATGAACTAGCCTAGTAGCATGTACCAAAGCATGTCTGTTATTACTGGGTTTTAACCACAAAACCTTACTTTTTCTGCCTGCCTGATTTATTTTTAATTTGAAATTCTGGGTCTGTCTTAAACATCTATGCCTCACCCAAATGCCCTTGCCCAGCCTTAAGCCTAGTAAACACCATTAGTTTTTTTTTTCCTTCAACCCAGCAGGTTGAAGGAAAAAAAACTGACAGCTAACAATCTGATGTTAGTACAGCAATCTCTCCTGCTGTGCTATTGTATTCTGACAGAGGGACAGCCTCCCCACTAGAACACTCGGTAATGTGCCTTCAACAGAACAAAACAAGAGATGTCAGTGCTCAATGGGTTAAAAAGCCAAAAGAGTCTTTCAGTAGCAGCAAGAAAAAAACATAACTAGTTTATTCAATGGTGTACATGGACGAACCAAAATCCAAGTGTCAATGCAATAAGGTGGATGAAGGAAGGGATGTGGAATAAATTAAAAAAAGCTTATGGTATTTCCCCATAGCAACGAGGAGCTGACGGCATCCACAGATGAAAGGAACCTGGCAGTGAGGGAGGCGCCAATATCCCTGCTGAACTTGGCCGGGGAAAGGATCCACTAACTGGCTTTAAGTGGGATGTTTGGCATGACTGAGGGGGAGGCTGCAGGCTGTGGGAAGATGGAACACCATACTCCACAAGTCAGTTTGCCAAGCCGGCTGGCATTCTGACAGGGGATGAGGTGTAGCTGCAGTCCACGAACCACGAACAGATGTGAAGCTGCTCTCCCCTGATGCTCTGCAAACAGGCGTGTGGTTACTCCTGGGTCTTGGTGGAAATGCCCTGGTCCAGGTCTGGAAGCCAGAAGGCGGAAACTGTAGCCGGGTAGCCTCGTGCAGATGGTATACAACGCTGGTTGGAGCTATGGTGGCCGGGTGGACTTGAGGACCAGTGTGAACCGCAAGCTACTCGGTTGCCATGACGATTCGTTTCTCTGCAACCGGAGAGTTTAAAAACCTATGATGATGGACAGGATGTGGAATAAATTAAAAAAAGCTTGCTGGGGGGTCCCCATAGCAACAAGGAGCTGATGGCATCCACAGATGAAAGGAACCTGGCAGTGAGGGAGGCGCCAATATCCCTGCTGCCATTGGCCGGGCAAAGGATCCGCTAACCGGCATTAACTGGGATGTTTGGCATGCTGGTGACGAAGGAGGGGGAGGCTGCGGTCCGCAGGAAGTTGGAACACCGTACTCGACACGTGTCAGTTTGCCAAGCCGGCTGGCAATTTTCTTCTTCATAGCTGTTGTCAGGTTGGCTGCAGCAGGAGGAGAGTGGAGGTAGGTTGGTACTGATAACTAGGGTTAGAAAGCACTTAGGGCAAAGTACTACATGTACTTTGTCTCACAGGGGACAGAACTGTAAAATACTAATTAAAATGATAGATCTTCTTTAAGTTCCTGAAGTTAAAATATTCACACAAACAGGAAAGTTCTTGTTAATATTGGTTATAGCAAACACCTTGAGGTATATTGTGTAAGTGATGAATTTGACTTTTAAATTCTTAAAGTAGACCTATATTTACAAAAGTGTGACTGTCGCATTAGTACAGTTCAATGCAACACACCATTGGTAAATAAATGTGCACTTCTGCACACGTAACAGTGCCTAGGCGTCAGCAGATGCATATCCTTACAACTCTTTGTTCTGAATGTTACATTACATTAATGGTGTCCTTGGTGACAGGGGGCAGGGTCTAGGAACAGTAGGAGCTGCCTAGTAGGCTTGTGCAATTCGTTTCATAACAAATCGAAATTCGGCCGAATTTTGCATCTTTCGGACATTCGGACGCATCTGAATAAAAAAATAATGAATTTCAACTAATGGGAAAGAAATTATAGCAGATATAACGAATGAATTTGACATGATTTGGTAATTCATTAAAGATCTGATGAAACAAAAGGTCGACTGAAAGTAAATCTTACAGTCCGAACAGCTGATTAATTTTGTGCTGGAGGTTGGATTACTGGCAAAGTGCATTCCTAAGAACTGAGTGAGAAGGGTGTTGTATTGTATTTGAGCAGAGGAGAAGAGATATTGTCATTGTGTGTGTTAAAAGATTCAGTAAACAAACGACTTTCCAAACTACGAATCATTATCACGAATATATATATATATATATATATATATATATATATATATATATATATATATATATATATATATATCCATACATAAATATTGAATTTCAATGAATACGAACAAAATTATAGTGCATATAACGAATGAATTCAACATGATTCGAGATTCAGTATAATGAATATCGACACTCTACAGAAATAATGAATTATCCAAAAGCGTATTAACGTAACATAACGAATATAACAGAACAAAATTATGTATTTTACGAATGACAACGAACCGAAACTAAACAAAATTTTCTGTTGTGCACAAGTCTACTGCTTAGTGATCGCTTGGCCCTGCATTGTACTTGATGACATTATCAGAGCATCTTAGACAAAAGGCTTAGGTCCCCCAGTCACACAGAGGGTGAGTACCTGCCATAGTCAATTTTCTTGTAAGATACACTGATAATATATATATATACCGTATTTATCGGCATATAACACGCACTTTTTTCCCCTGAAAATCAGGGGAAGATCGTGGGTGCGTGTTATAGGCCGATCCCCGCCAATTTTGTGTGATCGGAGCGATCGCGGTGATTGCCGTGATCGCCGCCGACATACACAGCCGTGTGTAAATTCAAATATGGAGCCGAGACTCGGCGGAGCTGAGATACACATACCCGAGAGTCCTCGGCTTGTCTCGGCGCCGCTTACAGTCCCGCCCAGTCCCGCCATTGGACCTGTGTGATGTCCATCATAGGGCGGGACTGGGCGGGACTGTAAGCGGCGCCGAGAAAAGCCGAGGACACTCGGGTATGTGTATCTCGGCTCGACATACACACGGCTGTGTATGTCGGCAGGGATCGCGGCGATCACACAAGGCTGCACTGGGGCAAAGCTGCACTGGGGCAAGGCTGCACTGGGGCAAGGCTGCACTGGGGCAAAGCTGCATTGACATGGCTGCACTGACAAGGCTGCACTGACATGGCTGCACTGGGGCAAAGCTGCACTGACAAGGCTGCACTGACAATTCTGCACTGGGGCAAAGCTGCACTAACAAGGCTGCACTGACAATTCTGCACTGGGGCAAAGCTGCACTGACAAGGCTGCACTGACAATTCTGCACTGGGGCAAAGCTGCACTGACAAGGCTGCAATAGACACTGGAGCAAGGCTGCACTGACACTGACATGGCTGCAGATGGACACCGATAACGCTGCATTGATGGGCATTTTAATGTAAGTTTTTCTTATTTAAACTTAAACTTTACTCCTAAAAGTTTTTTTCCTTAAAATTCCCTTCTAAACTTGGGGTGTGTGTTATACGCCGGCGCGTGTTATACGCCGATAAATACGGTATATATATATATATATATATATATATATATATAGAAAGTACTGCACTTGCACACACACACACACCCAACAAAGTCCTCATGTTATAGTCATAAAATGAAAAATGTGCCTTAAAACTTATTATATAAAACAAAACATTTTTAAAAAAAAAGCAAAAAAAGTTCCTTAGTGCACAAAGCCCAACACCAATAGAGTGATTGAAGAAATAGCCAGTTCTTCACTGTTGGCAGTAAATCCTCATCTCTTCACTACTTGTTTTCAGACAAAGTCTGCAATGCCCACTCACCAGAGGTTCATGACCCCCCTTCAAGAGAAGGTCAAAAAGAGGTAGAGCTCTCTCACAGACTTAATCCTGGTCACAAGATACTATGGATGTCCTCAAGCTCCAGTAATAGTATAATAAAAAGTGACAAAGAAAATATTCATAGTGTAGTATATTATTGGAGACCATAGAATTTATAAAAACTTATATTTATACAAACTCATATGTTACAGTGCCTATATTACTGGCACCAATGTATACAGCCAGCTTTAATCCACCCAATACAAATGTATAATATAATATAATATTATATTATATAAATGTTATACAATTATTGTGCTATATAATATGTTTTAAGGCACATTTTTCATTTTATGATTATAACATGAGTACTTTAATGTGCGTGTGTATAAGCGCCATACCGTCTATATACCATGATATATTGCACAGTGGAATTTGTTCACTTAAACGGGCAGCTACACAAATATTTAAATTGTGTTATTATGAATGTTTAAGAATATAGTCCATTTTTTAATATTTATATTTAAATCCATTATATTTGGTAAGGAGCCATATAATCTGTCAATTACTACACTGATAAAAAAAGTAGATTATTACATGAACATTTTAGACCTTTTCTTCATAGTTTCCTTCCAATAATTGTCAAATGATTAAATCGAAGCCTTAATTATCTTTAAAACCCCCTGACCTTTGCTCATATGCTGTGCAATAGGCCATGCTACCAGTACATTTTTAAGAATGATTGGCAAGTGCACAAGCTTAGTGGCAGGATAAAAACCTTTCTATATGAGAAAAGTTCAGAGGGGAAAGTGAAGTGTGATGACATGCCTTAATGACAACAGAGAAAACTGGTGATGTAGACACTGGGGGTTATTTACTAAAGGCAAATCCACTTGGAAGTGCAGTCGCTGTAGATCTAAGGGGGACATGCAAGGAAAATAAAAAACAGCATTTTTGCTTGCACATGATTGGATGATAAAATCAGCAGAGATTCCCATTTCAAATCTTCCGCTCAGATCTACAGCGACTGCACTTCCAAGTGCACTTGCAGTGCACTTGTGGTGCTGAGTGGATTTGCAAATCAACCCCACTGTCTGCAGGTAATTCTGAGACTCCCAACTTAAAATCCATATATGAGGATTTATCAATAAACACTAAGAACAATCTGCAACTTCTGATATTAAAGTTGACCCACTACTACACCTTCATTATTACTGCTGTCCTGATGTGAAAACTGATTGAATGGCTCAGTGTCCTCTGTACAACACTGCAGTATATGACAAGGCTTTATAAATTGATTATAAAAACAATAGTATGTAACTGTGGTTGGACATTGGAGATGTCATATTGGGACATGGCAGCTGTGTCTGTGCAGCTGTGTGTCCCAATAGACAACAATGGTAAGTCGGCACAGGGATGCATGCAGCACCTGTGCATTCACATGCTGGCAAAACACAGCCCTGCATGGGACACACATGTCACCACCCTGTGTGAATGAGGCCTAATAACCAAAATTCCTTGTTTTGTGTCCTAAACTATTAATATGTAGGCAGTGTGAGGGATGAAACGCATGCAATACTAGGGTAAATATCATTTGTAATACATTTTTCATGGGCTCAAACCAATGGAGAACATAAGAACAAAATCTAAAAAGCAAAATCTAGAAAGTAATTATGTTATATACCAATATATGGAACTTATTCATATGTCTGTATATACACTGTATAAGAAAATTTAGGAGAGCTGCTCAGATCAACGACTTCAAAGACAAGATTGCAGGCTTTTTAGCTAGAAAACAAGCCAAACAGACTACAATTAAACAACACCATTTTAATATTATCTGCTACAGAAAAATTACAAAAAGGCTGTAAATAATGTTTAGTAAAGTTTACTGTCTGATTACGGACACAAAGGAAAATAGTACAAAAAAAATGTTAAAGTGTATGTGAACTCCAATATTTAACTTCTCCCTCTGGGTCAGCTAAATATACAATTTTTTAGGTTATATCAGTTTGCAATACCTTTTGATTTTTCTAGAAATCCTTGTTAGCTGTAACTTACTGTGCTCAAGAAAAGGGATCTGGGTGGGGTGGAGGGTTATAAGAAGAGGTCTGTGTCCTTTGCAATACATCAGAAATGAAGTAGGTGGGGATGACAACATATGCTTTGTGTATCAGAGCCAAAAAATGCACTGAGTTGTCATTTCAAAAAGGAAGGTAGCAGCACATTATATTTCTGGCACATTAATACCCCGTACACACGATCAGACTTTCCAACAACAAAACTGTGGATTTTTGTTTGAAGGATGTTGGCTCCAACTTGTCTTGCATACACGCGGTCACGCAAATGTTGGCCAACAATTACGAACGTGGTAACGTGGTGACGGACAAGACGTATGACGAGCCGAGAAAGAGGAAGTTCAATAGCCAGTGCGGCTCCTTCTGCTTGGTTCCGAGCATGCGTCAACTTTTGTGCGTCGGACTTGTGTACACACGATCGGAAATTCCGACAACAAAGTGTTGGTGGAGGAAAATTTGAGAACCTGCTAGCCAACATTTGTCGGCGGACAGTCCGACAACAAATGTTCGATGGAGCATACACACGGTAGGACTTTCAGCCAACAAGCTCACATCCAACATTTGTTGTTGGAAAATCTGATCGTGTGTACGGGGCATAATAGTTATTTTTCTGTTAAATGCACATGTATTACAGAGTTGTACAAACTCCTTTCTTTGCCTTGACATACTCTTCAAAAGTATATTCATATCAACTTGGATAACTGACTTTCTTAAAAAAAAAAATATCAAACTCAGCCAAACAAATTATTTTAATACAATAAAATTATAATAAAAGAGCCAGTATAAAAAAGAACTAAGTAATTTGTGTAGAGTAATTGTAAACACTTTGATTAAAAAAAAAAAAACTCAAGTTACCATAAGTACAAAGCTACTAATCCTTACTTTCATTAAAGCTATTAAAATTAACTTGTGAAGTTTTTTTTTTATATTTCTAACATTAGACCTCATGGAGAAATGTAAGATATCATACCACAAAGCCACAACAAAGACAATAAAAGAGGCAAAGGAGCAAGACATAAAGGGGACCTGAAAAAGAAAATGTTAAAGCAATCAGTACAAAGCTAACATGCTTAAAAGGGTTTTTATATATAATAAACTTGTGGTAATACAGCTCCGAAAAATAAAATGTACTTAACAAATATCAATGGACAGAAATTAACTTTATAGAAAAAAAAAAAAGCTGAATTAATCTGTTTTACCAATATCACTTCTCTGTGTCAGAAGACATTGATTTTAGTATGTTAGCAGTTTAGTATGTTAGATTTTGTTATGTCACTACTGTGCTGCTCGCTGTTTTCCCTTTTGGAGAGAAAACTGAACCTGCTTGACGTTTCTGGCACAGCTACCATAACTCAGGTCCTTAATGCTGTACAATTTTATAATTTGTCCCCAAGAACATTATATTCCTTCCTTAGAATGACAAATATCTGAAACAAAATTGCTGAATAATTAGGGAGAGGAAAATATTTTAAGCATGTAAACTGATTCTCAATCTGTTAAGACATGTGTATGACCTTTGTGGTATGCAGGAGTAGCTGCTTTTTTTTGTACTTCCCCCCTCCTGGGCAAGCTGCTCACTTTCATCATTAAGGGTTATGAGTACCAGCTTTTGGAGTAGGAAGGGTGGAGTGGTAAGGAATGTAATGGGAAAGATGATGGAGGGGCATCAGTGTAGCTTCAACACAGCAGTTAAACAAGGGCAAGTAAAGAAGAAGCGTTGAGGAGCAATACATTTATAGTAGCCATTGGAAGGTCCATGTAACTCTTCATTGTAAGATTAATGGCAGAAAACATAAGTTTAGAGTTGGTCAAGACAAAGTGGAGGGCTGAACACTTTTGGTTCAAGAAGTAATAATAGTGAAATAGCTACAAAATCATTTTCACTATAGTAGAACTTATGGTAGAGTGTGTGGTTATCTATAAAATTTGAGAATATTTATCTTCAGATGTGTAGAGAATTTCAGAAAATAGGTCTTTGGGCCAGTAATTTCCAGTGATTTTAGTGATTTAGTGATAAATATGTGAAACCAACAGATGTAGAGAATACGAAGGAACATTTGTCCCCCTGCAACGCTCCTTTGCAATGCTGCCCTAGAAAGGGAAACTTATCTACAGTATGTTGCCTCACGTTGAAACTGCTAGCAAAATAAATATATTGTACCTCTACCCACCAATGTTTGGGGAGTGTGAGGGGTGAAACCTATATCAAGTAATTGTTTATTTTATTGTGTATTATCTGATTATATTTTTTAATTAAAGGTTTCTTCAGAGCAACATAAACATGGTTTTGTTTTTTTTTACATTTGTTTACTCCCTGGTGGGACAAAGTTTGTTTAGTACTTTGTCCCACCTTCCTAGTTGCCTTGTAACGCTAGCTGCAATGTTGGACAGGCCACCCCCTTTGGAGCATGGCCACTGACACTGCAGCTAGCAGGGAGATGGCTTTTTTGAAAGAGAATGTCTGTTTCTGACTCATAGCACTTGCTTGAGGCAAGCACTAGCAGGGAGAATGCTGTGGAGGTGAGGCAAGTCAGCCTCAATTCCTCACCTTGCTAGCTGTGGTGAATGCCCTGTCGGACATCACAGCTAATGTTATAGGACAACTAGGAAGATAGGAAAAAATACTACATGTATTTTTTTCCATCAATAAAAAAGTGATAATTCTTCTTTAAAGTAATACTAAAGTCTCATTTTTTTTGTTAAAAATAACAAACATGTTATACTTGCCTGCTCTGTGTAGTGGTTTTGCACAGAGCAGCCCAGATCCTTCCCGTCTTGGGTCCCTCTTGGGCACTCCTGGCCCCTTCCTCCTGTCAAGTGCCCCCACAGCAAGCAGCTTGCTATGGGGGCACCCGAGCCAAGCCACAGCTCCCTGTGTCCATTCAGATACAGAGCCATGGCCCAGTCCCGGTGGTGCTTGCATCTTTTACGGGGCTTTTGCTGGTGTGGGATGAAATGTGCAAAATTTTGAAAAAGCGTGTTTTCCTTAGTTTCTGATACAAAATTTTGCAAATAAGTAATTTTACCTCATAAATTTTGACCAAAAATTATACTGCTACATTTCATTGAAAAATGATCACACCTCATGTACTGACAACCTATTTCATTTCTTGAAGCCCTAATATGCCAAGACAATACAAATATCTCCCAAATGACCCATTTTTAGAAAGTAGACAGTCCAAGGTATTTAGTGAGAGGCATGATAAGTTTTTTTAAGTTGTAATTTTTTCCCACAATTCTTTAAAAATGAAGAAATAAATCACAAAAATGTCATATTAACCAGTTATTTCTCACACACGGCATAGGCATTCTTACAACTATACTCTAAAACACATTCTGTGACTCCTCCTGAGTAAGGGGAAACCACACGTGTAAGACTTTTTCACAGCCTAGTCACATAGAGAGGCCCAACACCCAAGGAGCACCTTCAGGAATTATCCACTTTAATCCAAGGCTTTCTTCTAACACTTTGGGAGAGATTTACTAAAACAGGAGCACACAGAATCTGGTGCAGCTCTGTAAAGTAACCATCAGCTTCCAGGTTTTATTGGCAAAACTTAACTGAACAAGCTGAAGTTATAAGCTGATTTGGGTACTATGCACAGCTGCACCAGATTCTGTGTGCACCAGTTTTAGTAAATCCCCTCTTTTTTGTTTACAAGTAAAAATCTGTATTTTTTTTAGAAAATTACTTAACAACCCCCAAACATTAAATATATTTTGTAGCAGAGGCCCTAGAGAATAAAATGATGCATTTTGCAAATTTTTATGTCACACGCAATTTGTGCAGCAGTTTTTCAAACGTATTGTTTACACATTAATGCAAAAATACACTTCAATACATTTTAAATGCACACAAACACAATATAATACCCAATTTTTGGGGAAAATATAAAATATGGTGCTGCGCCGAGTAAATAGATACCAAATTTTACACTTTAAAATTTTGCGCGTTTGTAAAATGGAGCCAAACTTCGGTATTAAAACATCTCCATAGGCGATGCTTTATAGGCCTTTACAAGTTATCAGTTTAGCGTTTCAGAGAAGGTCTGGTGCTAGAATTATTGTTCTCGCTCTGACATTCGTGGCAATACCTCACATGTGGGGTACGTTCACCTTTACACTCTGTGTGATCTGTGTAGCTGAACACTAACATCATCAACTACACAGAGAACGTGACAGGCTGCAGCATCCCCCTCTCACTGAGCTCAGTGGGGAGAGCTGACACAGAGACATGTGTCTTTGTTTACAGTGTGAAGGCTGTGATTGGACACAGCCATCACTTGATTGGGAGGGACAATTATAGTGCCTATGTTGTAATCTGTGGTGTGATGGGATGTGCTGTGACCGAGAGACACAGCCATCACAGGATCATGCTTCTGCGCGGCCCCAAGGGCGCACTAACTGCATTATCTGAAGGGACATACGGACACATCCAGAAAGAACAGCAAAGCTCCCATCCGGCCGTTTATGTGCAGTGGCCTGGTGGGAAGCGCTTAAACAAAATTTGAAAAAAGACAGAATCAATTTAAGGGGGGGGAGCAGGCATCTTTGTCTTTATTAAAAAATAAAAAAGTTGTATTCTTCCTGTGACAAAAGAGAAAATGATGTAGAAATTACTGTACACAATAACAGTATGTTTTGGTACACAATTCAGAGTTAGGAAATGAGAACAGGTGGTTTCTATTTAAAGAATCACTGTTAGGATATATTACTTTAAAGAGCATGTATTCCAAAAAAATGAGATGGCTGGGAGTGCACCTGTAGAGCTCTGTCATCTGGTGGGATAAGAAAATTGCTCTGTCCACTCCTCTGCAACTTGCCCCTGGACAACATTCTACATCACTGATGTTGTGCCTCTTTCACTTTTTTCCTCTGCTATATCTATATCTTGTTTAATTTGACCATTGTTGTATTTAATAATTATCTGCATACTGTTGCTATGCCAATATTATAGTATTGATCTGTTTGTTTTTTTCGTTAGATCAAAACAACCAACATGAGGTCTCATTCCTGTCTTCTTTGTTATCCGTAGCATATTATACATTTCACCTGAACTCCTGAAGAAGCTCAAAAAAGCTAAACATGTTGAGTGGTAGTGTTTGTATATATGCCTTTCAATGGAACATACAATTCGTGATATGGATGGTTTAATTTCCTCATGTTTTTTATCTTTGTAATAAAATATTTAATTTTATTGACTGTGTGATTGTATTTTCACACTTTTTCTATCTTTAACATTGTTAAAGGCCCAGGGTATGTCACCCCCCCTCCCCTACTCTATGTTGATGAATAGACAGATTAGGGCACCAACTCCTCCATGGGTGTGTAAATCAACCACTGCCAGAAAAGAAAAGCACACCATCTGGTTTTTGATGCTACACCCTAACAACTGCTTTAGATGATGGATACTGATGCTCCTCATGCTGCACATGTACAACTTCTGCTTCTCACTTTGGGCCTCCCATACATGATGTTACAGGGGTTTGCTTCCTACTTATATTAGCAGCTATAGCATAAGCTGTATATGAGGGATGTGGTGCTTGGGTGCATTGGAAACCATGATGCCTTTTGTGGACTAAACTGATTTGTTGGGTGAGTGGCAGCCAATGAAGGGATTGTGAGGCGTGCCGTTAACTGGCAATCCTGACAGGGGACATGTAGACAGATAATCAGAGCACTGTCATCAGTACCCTGATGATCAGTGCAGCCCTATTAGTGGCAATCAGTGCCCAGTAATGCTGCTCATTAGTGCCCATCAGTGCTGCCACCAGTGCTCATCAGTGCTGCCCATCAGTGCTGCCTATTAGTGCCTATCAGTGCCAAATATCAGTGCACCCTAATTAGTGCCTCCTCATCAGTGCCCATCAGTGCTGCCTCATAGGTGCCACCTATCAGTGGCCATCAGTGCAGCCTCATCAGCACACATCAGTGAAGGAGAAAAATTGTTTATTTGCTAAATTTTGTAACAAAAAATAAAAACGTTTTGTATGCTAAATTTTTTTCGCCTTTTTTCATTTGTTTAGCAAAAAATAAAAAAAAAACAGTGGTGATTAAATACCACAGACAAAAGTTCTATCTGTCTCAAAAAATATATAAAAATTTCACATAATTACCTAAACTCAGGATCTGTGATTTATAAGAAATAGAAAAGCAACAATCCCACCTATGCGCCACAGAAAAATATATATAATGTACAGCTGTGGCCAAAAGTTTTGAGAATGACACAAATATTAATTTTCACAATTTTTGCTGCCTCAGTTTTTATAATGGTAATCTGCATATACTCCAGAATGTTATGAAGAGTGATCAGATAAATTGCAATTAATTGCAAAGTCCCTCTTTGCCATGAAAATGAACTTAAAGTGTTACTAAACCCGGGACCGTACATTCACTATATCTGGTCTCCCACAGTACACAGAACATGGAAATGCATTTATTTTAGTAAATATAAACTGCTAAATACCTTTTATCATCAGCAGTATATAGCAGTCTTGTGATTTCTATCAGTTCCTAGTGAAGCTTGTAGGAGGAGTTTTCATATTGCACTGAGCATTCCTATGAGGCTGCAGGGCTCCTGACCCTCTGATCACATGTACTCTTCCAAGAAAAAAACCTCTCTAGCAATACACATCAAACTGGGCATGTGCACCCTGACTACAAAGGCTCTGTCTTATCCAGACTTGTCCAGGGGGACAGTGTAGGGAGGGGATGATCTGTGCATACAAGGTCAAGCAGCTTTTTTACACAATGCAGAGGATTAACCACTTAGGTTCCGCAGTCTGTATAAAAAGCATGCTTTACTGCATATACGGACCGATTTTACTGTTGTGGGTTTAGTAACACTTTAATCCCATGAAAAATATTTCCACTGCATTTGTAAAGAAGGCTTCAGGGTGCCCAGAAACTGCAGGTGTGAGTGCATCTGCATGCACAGTGAGGTGAAGACTTTTGGTGGATGGCCCAGTGTCAAGAAGGGCAGCAAAGAAGCCATTTCTCTCCAGGAAAAACATCAGGGACAGACTGATATTCTGCAAAAGGTACAGGGAGGACTGTAGGACTGGGGTGAAGTCATTTTCTCTGATGAATCCCCTTTCCGAATGTTTGGGGCACCTGGAAAAATCCTTGTCTGGAGAAGAAAGGGTGAGCGCTACCATCAGACCTGTGTCATGCCAACAGCAAAGCATCCTGAGACCATTCATGTGTGGGGTTGCTTCTCAGCCAAGGGAGTGGTATCACTCACAATTTTTCCTAAGAACACAGCCATGATTAAGCAAGAATGGACCGCCATCAGTCAGGATGTGGCCCAGAAGTTGATTGACAGCATGCCAGGGCAAATTGCAGAGGTCTTAAAAAGGAAGGGTCAACACTGCAAATATTGACTCTTTGCATAAACTTAATGTAATTGTCAATAAAAGCTTTTGACACTTATGAAATGCTTGTAGTTATAATTCAGTATACCATAGTAACATCTGACAAAAAGATCTAAAAGCACTGAACCAGCAGACTTTGTGAAAATTAATATTTGTGTCATTCTCAAAACTTTTGGCCACGGCTGTATAGTGCAAACAAGATTAAGTGAAATAAGTAGCTGCCACTTTAAATAAAATATAATAGTGATAAGATTCACCTCACAGAACTCTAATAGGTAAATAGCGGCGCTATATATATATATATATATATATATATATATATATATATATATATATATATATATATATATATATATATATATAACCATAAAGTGAGAAAAACAAAATAAAATCAAGATGGAGCATTAAATTAAAGAAGTGTGTACACATATACATCACCCTGTGTAAAAGTGGTGAACACACAATAACACAAAACAGTCTATATATAGTTCATGTTTCAAAATTAGCCAGAGATATTATTCAAAAGCAATCCAGTTGAGTAGTGTTAGGCGTTCTTCACACCACACCACATGAAACTGTGCCACCACTTCCTCATTAGGTCTACACTCACCAGATGGATTTGCCTCACATTTTCACACTCAGAAAATATTCTGTACAACCGCAAGGTTATTTATTCCATCAACTGGGGTCTCCAGCTCATATGTAGTAAACCCAGATTGAGAGCTCATATATGGGAAGAAAGGAAAAGCTGTAGTAAAATTAACACACGCTTTTTTTAAATCCTCAAACATTCCACTCACATTTCTCCAAGTTAAAAAGACATTTTGCAATAAAGCGCATCGCCATCAACAACCATTCCCAATGGACACAAAGCTCAGTAAATCTGTGTCTCATCCGACCAATTGTATCTGTTGGAACGTCATTTCCGGTTTCATCATCATGACTTCATACAGGGATTGACTGTACAGCACAGCAGCCACCATCCTTTAGAATACTATTCTATAATGGCATTCTATAAGATGGGGGTTGTTGTGCCATACAGCCAATCCCTGAACAAAGTCGTCATGACAAAACACATTGGGACGTAGCTGTATGGCAACCAGAAGTGATGTATCACAGACAAACTCTAAGTGATGTTCCAGCAGAAACAATCAGTCAGGGGAGACACAGATTTACCAGGCTTTGGGGGTTATTTACGAAAGGCAAATCCACTTTGCACTACAAGTGCACTTTCGAGTGCAGTCACTGTAGATCTGAGGGGGACAAGCAAGGAAAATAAAAAAACAGCATTTTAGCTTGCACATGATTGGATGATAAAATCAGCAGAGTTTCCCCTCATTTCAGATCTTCCCTTCAGATCTACAGCGACTGCACTTCCAAGTGCACTTGTAGTGCAAAGTGGATTTGCCTTTCGTAAATAACCCCCTTTGTGTCCATTGGGATCGTTTGTTGATGGAGATGCGTTTTATTGCAAAATGCATTTTTAACTTGGAAAAATGTGAGTGGAATGTTTGATGATTTTAAATTAAGTGTGTGTTAATTATACTACTCTATTGGAGCTTTCCCCTTTCTTCTCATATATGAGCTCTCAATCTGGGTTTATTACATATGAGTTGGACACAGCCGTTGATGGAATAATTACCCTTGCGGTTATACAGCAAATTTGCCGAACATGAGGATGTGAGGCAAATCCACCTGGATTAGTGTAAACCTAATAGGAAATTGGTGGCATGCTTTGCTTTTACATGGTGTGGTGTGAAGAACGTCTAACACTACTCACTATTTGCTTTTGAATTACATCTCTGGCTAATTTTTTTGAAACATGGACTATATATATATATATATATATATATATATATATATATATATATATATATATATATATACACTATATGAAATAGAAGCAGGATGGCTGGGCTATATGGGGAAACAACTCAAATGATTTTCCATCCCTGATTATAGTAATATGGGAAAAGCGAGGAGGGGGAGGGGGGGGGGGGAAGGGGGGAGGGAGAGGGAAGGGCTGGGCAATAACACTCCTCAAAAAGTGGGATTTTAAGGAAAAGGTAGCTGAGTTGCGTAGATGAGCATATAAACAATCGGCTAAAATATAATAATATTTATTGAGAAACAATATAAAAAGATATAAACAATACAGATATAGACATATAATTATCCAGTAGTGACATCCAAAATTCGTGCGTGACTAGAGCCAACATGTTTCGCAAAAGGAATTTCGCTTCATCAGGGCTAGACACGATGCAGTTAATGCATTTACACTGTGTAAACAATAAACAGTTTTAGGTCATAAAGTAAAATATCAGATCCTAACAGGTATCAATTATAACAGAAAATCGCTCACCTACTATAATTCCGAGACTAGAGATTAAAATCACCATTCAATAGACAACACCCGCAAAGCCGGCCGGTATGAAATGTCACTGGGTGCCAGATCCCAGAGAGACAGTGCCAGTAGGAGACCTGGGCCATACATTCAGGGTATTGTGCGTAGGGAACCACTGCTGAAATTAAAAACAGTACACCCATAAGAAACACCAAGGGTCAATGGTAGATCAAGCTACACTGTCAGTAGTTAATCAGTGACAGAGCTGTAGTATCCAATATATTATGCCCAATATTAGTGTGTTAAGTATTAGTTATAGTGTTGATAATGCAGGGGCCCAGCACAACGTTCCCTTTAAGATTAAGTACATATATGTATATACCCACAAGGCAAAGGCCAAAAATGCACAGCAGGAAGCAAAAACATAAAGCAAAAACAAAAACAAAAGCTAAGAACATGGGTCACCCCCAGGGTCAAAACCTAACTCCGTATGAGAGTAAAGGAATGGTATATCCGAAATAAACAAACTTACCCTTAAAGGTTGAGATATAGCGAGACGGGGGGGCCCGGGGGGAAGAAAAAGACAAAGCCCGCAAGGATATTTCCTAGTAAGGATTCGGGCGTCCGCCCGTTTGCGATGGATGGCCGCAAGATGTGTCAGACAGACAGCATCAGTGCCTCCATCTTTAAATACTATGGCCCCACCGGAAGCAATAAGGTCAGCGGTGACCTCCGGCATTGCCACCGGTCCGGAAGTCCCTGTCATATTGCGCGCGCACCCGGAGAGCGGACGCAGCCGCGTTCCACCTAACGTGGTGCGCACGCATTGCCCATATTACGCCATTGGCGTGATGGGCAGCATACCCTACAGTCAGTACCTCCGAACTCGACGAAACTGTGCTAGAGATGAGGACTTTGAGAGAGAGGCGCAAGCCCTATATGCCGTTTACTCAAACGAGGGTATAGTAAAAAAGTTTTAAAAAGGGCCTACCAAAGGGCGAAACTTAATCCACGTGACACTCTCATTTTCAAACAGAAGGTGAGAGACCCACACCCCACTATCAAATTAATCACCACATTTACAACACAACAACAGGAGATTCGAAGCCTGATTAGTAACAATTGGCATTTTCTATCTGAGGATCCAATCATCTCGAAATATGTGGCCAGTGTGCCACAAATTACTTATAGGAGATCACGTTCCATTAGAGATGCGATTGTCCACAGTCATCTACAATCTTCAATATCATTGGCAGGAGCAGAGGGCGGGAGCGGCACTTTTAGATGTGGACACTGTCAATTCTGCCCATGGATCAGGGAGGGCCGTGGTTGTCCCCTCCCGAGAGGAGGCTTCCATAAACTAAAAGGATACGCCGATTGCACCACAACGGGCATTGTGTACCTAGCCATGTGCCGTTGTGGTGCCTTTTATATAGGTAAAACTAAACGCCCATTCGCTAGGAGGATACAGGACCACCTGTACTACTTGGATGCAGGGCTACTGTATACTCCTATCTGCAAACATGTGGGCCTACGACATAGTTACGATCCTAATTTCGTGTCCTTCTTCGCCCTTGAGGTTATACCTGAGCCAGAGAGGGGCGGGAATGTTGATAAAATGATTCTGCAGCGT
The DNA here is from genome assembly GCF_042186555.1 of Aquarana catesbeiana. Lineage (NCBI taxonomy): Eukaryota > Metazoa > Chordata > Amphibia > Anura > Ranidae > Aquarana > Aquarana catesbeiana. Next base: position 306,209,062 of record NC_133326.1, read on the forward strand.
GAGGCCAGGTGGATATATAACCAACGGGCAACCAGTCCACCTGGCCTCAACACTGCACTTGCATTCAACCCCTTTCTATGACATCATACACTCCTATCAACACTGAGCATATGTATCATTTATTATATCGTGTTTTAATAATACCCATCCGTCTAATTCACAAGCGGAATTAGAGATGTGATATCCATTACTGCTCTGTCTTTTGTTACTGTAAGAAGGCTTACGCCTATCCTTACCTGCCATTGAGGTACACAATATCACATATATCTATGTAATTTATAATCATCCACACTTGTAGTTTACCAACAACTGTAATAGGTGAATTTTAGACTTGTTACTTAACTAATGGGCTTTTATCGAGTGACACTTTACTGGCCAGGTCCACTAAGTGACACTATCTCCCATTAAGGACAAACTCAATAAGTAAACTGATCATATTGTTTCTTTCATTTCTCTATTGTTTCTTACTTTTCTAATAATTGCTCTTCCATGCATATGTATGAAAAACTTCTTTGTGCATATTGTACTTTGCTGTTGTTAAAGCATATGTCTATTACTAATGTAAGATATCCGGTCCCTTTGGACCGGTATGTATGTATGTATTTTTTATCATTTGCTGTTTTTTCTTTTTTGTCTTGCACCATTCCTTAGCACCTCCGCTGTTGGCCGGCTATGATTGCTTTGTAGTAGGAGGACTCGGTTGTCCCTGCCCAGGGGGTGGAGCTCCCTCTCTTTCCGCCCCCAGCTGCCCATCACGCCAATGGCGTAATATGGGCAATGCGTGCGCACCACGTTAGGTGGAACGCGGCTGCGTCCGCTCTCCGGGTGCGCGCGCAATATGACAGGGACTTCCGGACCGGTGGCAATGCCGGAGGTCACCGCTGACCTTATTGCTTCCGGTGGGGCCATAGTATTTAAAGATGGAGGCACTGATGCTGTCTGTCTGACACATCTTGCGGCCATCCATCGCAAACGGGCGGACGCCCGAATCCTTACTAGGAAATATCCTTGCGGGCTTTGTCTTTTTCTTCCCCCCGGGCCCCCCCGTCTCGCTATATCTCAACCTTTAAGGGTAAGTTTGTTTATTTCGGATATACCATTCCTTTACTCTCATACGGAGTTAGGTTTTGACCCTGGGGGTGACCCATGTTCTTAGCTTTTGTTTTTGTTTTAGCTTTATGTTTTTGCTTCCTGCTGTGCATTTTTGGCCTTTGCCTTGTGGGTATATACATATATGTACTTAATCTTAAAGGGAACGTTGTGCTGGGCCCCTGCATTATCAACACTATAACTAATACTTAACACACTAATATTGGGCATAATATATTGGATACTACAGCTCTGTCACTGATTAACTACTGACAGTGTAGCTTGATCTACCATTGACCCTTGGTGTTTCTTATGGGTGTACTGTTTTTAATTTCAGCAGTGGTTCCCTACGCACAATACCCTGAATGTATGGCCCAGGTCTCCTACTGGCACTGTCTCTCTGGGATCTGGCACCCAGTGACATTTCATACCGGCCGGCTTTGCGGGTGTTGTCTATTGAATGGTGATTTTAATCTCTAGTCTCGGAATTATAGTAGGTGAGCGATTTTCTGTTATAATTGATACCTGTTAGGATCTGATATTTTACTTTATGACCTAAAACTGTTTATTGTTTACACAGTGTAAATGCATTAACTGCATCGTGTCTAGCCCTGATGAAGCGAAATTCCTTTTGCGAAACATGTTGGCTCTAGTCACGCACGAATTTTGGATGTCACTACTGGATAATTATATGTCTATATCTGTATTGTTTATATCTTTTTATATTGTTTCTCAATAAATATTATTATATTTTAGCCGATTGTTTATATGCTCATCTACGCAACTCAGCTACCTTTTCCATATATATATACACTGTTTCTTGTGTGTTCACCACTTCTACACAATTTATATGTGTACACACTTTTTTGATGCTCATTCTTGATTTTAGTATAAAATTCTCTGGGAATGTATTCAATTTATATAATCTGAATATTATACCAGTTATTTTAAAATCCTTCAGGAAATACATTCATGGAAAGAGTTGCCACTTTCTTTGATGGGTAGATCAAAAACTTTGGCCAATGACAGTTGCTCATAATTCATTATGGGATGTTTGGCAAAGTAAGTCCTGTCAAATGAATCCGATCAACCAAGCAGTGAAAGTTTGGTCCAAACTTAGGTTTAAAGCAAACCAACAGCTCATCCCTAATACACACTTTGCACTGAAAGTTGACTTTAATTGCTTGCGGACCACTCGGATTTACTGTGGCAGAGTAGCCCTGCTGCACTGGATCACGTATATGTATGTGATCCACCACTTCCAAATAGGAGGAGCACTCATGTGCGCTCGCCACCCCGGCTATGCTGGCATTCACTCCAGCACAAGATTATCAGCGGGTCCCAGCCAATGATTTATGGCTGAAACCTGCGGATTGGCTGAGCGAAAGACAGAAGAGAGCTCTGTGTTGGTAAACAACACAGAGCTCTCTACAGACAGTGGCAATGTGCCATTTTTTCCCTCCCTGCTAAACAGGGAGTAAATACCAGCACATCGCTCAGTAAGAACAATACACAGTTAACACAGTAAACATTGTAGGCACACAGTTAACTCCTTGATTGCCCCTAAATGTTAATCAATTCCCAGTCAGTGTTATTAGTACAGTGACAGTGTATAATATTAGCACTGATCACTGTATTAGTGTCACTGGTGATGTCGCTGTCAGTTAATCAATTCCCCCCAGTGTCAGTTAGTGTCAGATTTCCCACTGCACTATCGCAGTCCCACTATAAGTCACTGATCGCCACCATTACTAGTATACAAAAAATCCAGTATATATTCCTTCATTTGTAAACACTATAACTTTTACGCAAACCAATCAATATATACTTATTGTACTTATTGTTTTTTTTTTACCAAAGACATGTAGCGGAATACATTTTGGCCTAAACTTATGAAGAAATTTAGATTTTTTTTTAATTGGATATAGTAAAAATATGTTTTGTTATTTTTTCAAATTTCGCAAAATATTTCGCAAAAAATAAAAAGCCAGTCATGATCAAATACCACTAAAGGAAAGCTCTATATGTGTAAAGTGGTTCAGAAAACAGAAAGTAGAATAATAGAGTAAACCATTTGATGATGGTGAGGTGATTAAGGAAGCGTTTTTAGAAGCTATTTATTTGCCATTTGATCATGCCCAAACTGTCTGAAATACTATCTGCAAAATATTCCCTTCAGCTTTTTGCTAGAACAGTTACAAGATGAGTTGCAATCATGTCAGATGACATAATTTCACAACTGAAACAAGGCTTGACTGCATGCTATTTTTTGCTTCAGCTTGACACATCTATCGATGTGGCAGATTCTTCACAATTAGCTATTATTGTTTTAATGGTTTTCAGTAACTTTGCAGTAAAAGAAGAACTTGTATAAATCAACCATTCAAAAAGTCTATACTAGGTGCCAAAACATCTCTTCAAAAGTAAAAATTGTTTAATGAATGGGTATTTAATTTGTTAAAATTCTCAATTACATAAGCTTGTGGTTTTGACAACACATAGAGCTACTGTTTTCACAGTTGGTAACAAGAGACCTTTTGTTCTCTGCCAATAGGATGCAGGACCTGTGAAAATAATCTAGAGTTAGTGACTGGTCAAAGAGAAGGCAAATTTACTAAATACCTTCGTCAGCTCTGTACATACAAAGGAGGATAGGGAAGTTCATGTCCATAATGGGGATGGTATTGGCACAGCCCCAAATGATCCACAATGGCTCAAAATTGATATGGTCCAGAAAAAATTAGACAGCATGAAGTTTAATAAAGCACCTGGACCAGATGCCATACACCAAAAGATCCTTAAAGTGATCTTAAAGTCTTGTTTTTTTTCATTTAAAAATAACAAACATGTTATACTTACCTGTCCTGTGCAGTGGTTTTGCACAGAGCAACCTGGATCCTCCTCTTCTCGAGCCCCTCACTGGGGCTCCTGGCCCTTCCCTCCTGCCGAGTGCCCCCACAGCAAGCATCTGAACTGCCGCTTTGTGTGCCCATTCAAACATGGAGCCATGGCTCAACCCCATCCCCTCTCTGTCCTCATTGGCTCATTTACTTTGATTGACAGCAGCAGGAGCCAATGGCGACTGCTGCTGTGTCTCAGCCAATCAGGAGGAAGATCCCCGTGCCTTGTGTCTCTCGTGCAACATTACTGGATCAAGAAGGAGCTCAGGTAAGTATTAGGGGGGCTGAGGGGGGCTGCTGCACACAAAAGGTTTTTTATCTTAATGCATAGAATGCATTAAGATAAAAAAACCTTTTGCCTTTGCAACCACTTTAAGTAAAACCAATGAATTACGCAAAAAAATAGAAGAAAATCATCTTTACGCTCTATTTCCAGTGCACAGGAGGGTGACATCACTGAACTCTCTTTGAGCATTCTTGGATAGGCTGAGGATCTGAAATCCCATTAGCTCCTGCATAGTGTTAAAACTTTTTCTTGTGAGCTTTGGTATGCTCAGCTTTCCCAGGACCCTGTAATGAAGCAAAGTGATGCAACTGGATTCTGGTATGTACAGGAGGTGGTAAAAAGTTAGGTGTAAGGTGAGTTTTTTCTCCTTCCAAATTGTGTCTTTTTTGTTTTCACTAAGTATTTTTACATGGAGGGGGGAAGCTGCAGGATAAGATGACAGGTCATTTTCACACAAGGTCCACTTTACTACTAAACTGCAATGAATGTGAATGTTCCATGAAGATAAAATGATGCAGATTTTAAATGTTGCCATGTTTTTAAGTTTTCCATGGAGTGTAATATTAGATTGACACTGAAATCCCAACACAAATCATTGCCCAGCTAATGGGCATGTATTTCGTACAGGGCACATCTTTGGGAATCATTTTCTCTTTCTTACTTTATCTAACTTACTTTTCATAGACGTTTAAATTGTGCTAGAGTTTCTAACCACATGAGCACAGCGATCCAACTTATCTATCAAAGACCAGTGACATGTCAGGGTTTCTTTGCATATCTCCAATTAATTCTTAATTAACTTTTGGGTTTTATCAAACCTCTCAAGTCGAGAATGATCCCGGCTCATTCTTTCAGCATAGTCCCAGACCCATAGCTTAATTAATCATAAAACCTAATACCTTCCAGCATTTTTTCAATAAAAGTGGATGAAAATTTTAAAAATAACATAGCAAGAAAGTATTAAAACCATCAAAATTATGCACATCATTTATAAACATTTGGATATTTCACAAATATCCTGAAATACAACTTCACCCAGAATTAATATTTCAGTTTTAAGTGGTTGCTGCTAAGATGAATCATAAGCTGTCTTCTTATATGCTTCAGGGACTACAGTTAAAAGCTATCCCTAACAGGGGCATGTCCTAGCTATGGAGGAGTGAGGACGTGCATTGCCTCAGCTCCACTCCACCGCCACACACAATCAGATAAAAAATGGGGGATACTCACATTTACAGACTCCCCCATGTCACAACGACCGCGGCAGTCCTCCCAACCGGCAAGGACCGACAGATCGAGGCAGGGACAGCTGGATTCCTACTTCCCTGGGACCCGAGGACAAGACTGTGAGGCCTCCAAGATGGTGCTGACAGGGAAGGCCCAGAAAGCAGCCAAATCATCCCAGCCAGCAGCGGCCACGGTCCAGGCGCCGAAAGGGACAGCTTCCCCAGCATCCCCGGTTCCATCCCTAGGGTCATTGAGTGATTCGGCCCCCTGTCCCCTGCTTCACTAGATGGTCGCTCTGAGGTTTCTGACTACCTCAGTGATGAAGACATCAGGCGCCATATTATGTCCCTGCCCATTAAAGAGGATCTGGAACGCTTTACATGCAGGGTGGAGAAAGCTTTCACAGAGGATATCGCCCAATTAAAGGCTGACACTTCCCATTTGGGTAACAGGGTGGAATCCATAGAGGAAAATCTGGAGGAGGTTCTCCCCGCTATTGCTCTGCTGCAATCTAAATGTCAAAGGCAGAACCAGCAGATTGAAACTCTACTGTGTCAACTTGATGATGCTGAAAATCGCAGCAGGAGGGCTAATATTAGGATTCGGGGACTGCCAGAAGCCACAGCCTCAAGGGATATCATTCCCACGCTGACGGATATCTTTAGAGACATATTGGGCCTATCAGCTTTAGCTCCCATAGAAATTGATCAGGTGCATAGAGCATTAAGACCTCCATCTCAAGACATGGACAACCCCAGAGACATAATCTGTAAACTCCACAAATACACCCTAAAGGGCCGCATTATGCAAAAAATGCGCAACAAGCCCTTTTATGATTTTGATGGTGCACATTTATTTTTTTATCAAGACATATCCAAGCGCACCCTCATGCAGCTCAGAGCTCTCCGCCCCCTCCTGATGGCGATCCAGGAAGCTGGTTTACCATACCGCTGGGGCTTTCCCTTTTTCTTGCAAGTGACTAAGGATGGAAGGCAAGTCACATTACGCAACAAAGATGACCTCCCACATTTTCTTTCCTCCCTTGGTCTAGATCCCGTGGACTTTCCAGATTGGAGGGGTCCATCCAACGCTCCTGGGATTAAGCTTCCCCCTCAGTGGTCAACGGCTACATGCAAGAATCTCAAGAGGGACAGACAACATCAAAATTGAGACCCTCTAGTGGGCCCTTCCACTACTCGGGACTGAAGCTGTGATCCTTCTGTGTCCATACGGTGACCACTGACTCTCCCTATTTCTGATTGGAGAAGATCCTGCACCTACATTTTGTCATTCTCCCCTTTTATTAAGCCTGACCCGGGAGACGTGATACTCCGGTCTGAACTTTGGTACTGCCCTTGTTAGAGCCCTGATCCTTCGGAGATAGCTTCACTGTTACCTCCAGACCCCAGGCAGCTGAACTTTGCAGACCATATCCGGAACGTGGATAGAGCTCCTTTATTTTTTCACTTTGGCCCCTAATAGGAGTTAGCGAACTTTCGCTTTTCCCTACAGATCATATCCCCCTTTCCAACTCCCAACACCCTATAAGATACGGTGGTCAGAGACAGGGCTTCCTGTCTCCCCCCGTGCGTCGGCTCAAGTTCCCCCACGTAGGCCACCCATTATTGGGTATAGTCCCCAATTGGGACAATAGGTTGAGGTTTGGGGCCCCCCCTTTATTGGGGAAGACCTCACACCCAGCATATAGATGTTTTGCTTACCGACACTGCTAATGCTATGTTACTATGTTTTGTTTACTCTAACAGTTAACTCTCTGTGCTCTTTCTTCACTTGCTTTTCTCTCTTCCTCCCCCTTATCCTTCCTCCCCTTCCTTTCCCAGGAGCACTTCATCGCTTCAGATCCTGCGCCGGGCGAATTGGATTATTCGACAACCTTCCTGCTACCTGACCCCTCATGTCTACACTTAAGGTAATATCTTATAACATACGAGGCCTCTGCTCCCCTGGGAAAAGAAATAAATTATGGTGGGAACTTAAGCAATTAAAGGCCCAAGTGGTCTTCTTACAAGAAACCCATTTTACCCATCATTCCTTGCCAAGATTACCGACCCACTTATTCAATCAATGGTTCCACAGTACCTCCCCTACCTCTAAATCTAAAGGCACTACGATTGCGATTCACAGGACCTGTCCTTTCCAGCTTTCAGATAGCAAAATAGACCCACAGGGCCACTACATTTTCCTGAAAGGTATCATAGCGGGGTGAAGGTACACATTCGCCTCGATCTATGCACCTAACTCTAACCAACTTACTTTCATAGACAATACCCTCGAACTGTTAGCAGAATTTAAGGAAGGATTTGTTATCCTAGGGGGCGACTTTAATGTTAGCCCGGACCCTTTAAAAGACACCTCTAGCACTAGCCATTCATACTCTTACACCTTTCTTAAGCATTTCCAAAAGTCCTTTTAATCTCACTTGCTACTTGATAGTTGGAGGGTCCTCCACCCTGTGGAGAGAGACTTCAGCTATCACTCAGCTGTCCATGATGTATATACCTGCATAGATCATATATATGTTGACCGCCCCACACTGGAGCTCCTGCAGTCTGCGTCCGTCGGGAATATTACGCTATCTGATCACGCACCAATAGGGATGACCCTCATACTCCCATCCAGCTCTCGTGGGGCTTGGACGTGGAGGCTGAATGAAAACCTGTTGGATGATACAGCGGCGGTTGCCAAAGTGTTGGAGGTCATCACAAATTATTTCAGAGAAAATGTCACTGACGACCTCAGTGTGGGCATGGTGTGGGAGGGCCACAAGGCAGTAGTCAGAGGGGAGTTAATATCCTTGTGTGCCAAACTTAAAAAGATGCTTCAGGCAGATTTTGACAGGTTGCTGGCCGCTCTTCAGGAAGCAGAACTTAAACATAAACAAAATGGGGGCCCTGAGGCACTGCAGAGGTTGACTGACTTGAGAAACTTGTTTTTACGTTTGCTGGATCGGCAGACACGCAAACAAGCCAGGCACTTGTCGCACAAATATTATGAGCATGGCAATAAGTACGGCCATATGCTTGCAAGGGCCCTTCGTAAGAAGCATGCTCAGACTTATATACAAAAACTCCGCTCTCCATTTGGCGACATTTTGGTCCAGTCCTCTAAAATTGCCTCAGGGTTTCAGGACTATTACACATGACTTTATAACCTGGCTCCTGATTACCCTCTAGATGCTCAAACACCCAGGTCTGCTGCCATCCAAGATTATTTAGCCTCAGCTGGCGTCCCACCTTTGAGTGTTGATCAATGTATCGACCTCGAACTACCGATTTCCTCTGGGGAGATTGAGTTGATAGTGAAATCCCTTCCCAAAGGGAAGAGCCCCGGACCGGATGGGTATACCGGGTCATAGTATAAAACTTTTCAACCCTTCTTAGTACCCCACATGTGCACTTACTTTAACTCCATTGAGGAAGGGACTCCCATCCCCTCTGGGGCGCTTTTGGCACACATTACGGTGCAGCCAAAAGAGGGTAAAGATCCGATGATCCCCCAAAGCTACCGTCCCATATCCCTCCTTAATGTCGAAACGGGGTTTATCAAGGAGAGAGAGGCGAGGGACAATTCCATTAGAGCATCCAACTCATTCACTGGGCCCGCACCGGCCCTGACCCTAAACCTTACATAATCCTTTCCACCGATGCCAAAAAGGCTTTAGACCAGGTCAAATGGTCGTACCTCAAAGCGGTATTGGAGGCTTTAGGGCTGAGAATGCGCATGCTGACCTCTATTTTGGCCCTTTACTCCACTCCCTGTGCTCAGGTCAAAGTGAATGGAGTGCTCCCCTCCCAGTTCCCGATTCGGAATGGCACGAGACAGGGATGCTCCTTTTCTCCCCTCCTCTTCGCTATAGTTCTTGAGCCATTGCTATGTACTGTAAGAGCGAATGCGGACATAAGGGGCTTAAGGGTTGGAAACACTGAGCACAAACTGTCGGCATATGTGGACGACGTGCTATTCCACCTCTCAGACCCCTGATCTCACTGCCAGTCCTGATGAGAGAACTAAAGAAATTCAGGTCGCTTTCTAATTTCAAAATTAATTTCTCTAAATTGGAAATTTTACCTGTCCACTTGACCTCTCACTGACAAGCAGCCTACAAGCCGCCTTTCCTTTCACCTGGGCCAAGCCTTCCATTTGATACTTAGGTATTCAATTAACGGACCATTTTGATACCCTCTATGCCGCAAACTTCCCCCCTTACTTAACACAATTAAAAAAGATCTCTCCCACTGGACCAAGACTGCTTTTACATGGATAGGCCTCATTAACATAATAAAAATGAATATTTTGCCCCGCATACTTTTTTTTCTACAAATGATACCAATCCCCCTGCCTAGAAACTTCTTCTCTCAGATTAATACACTAACTGGATTTGTGTAGACTGCATGGAAACCCAGAATAGCCCTGAAGACGCTAAAACACTCAAAACTGGCAGGAGGTAACCTCGCCTTACTGGGGTGGGCTTTTATTTCCGCCTCCTGGTGGCGGGGGACTGGGGGGGCGCCCCCTCTCCTGGAGTGGTGGGTCAGGTGAGGTTGATGGAGGTGAATAGCCCCCCTCTACTCGGGCCGCCGCTGGGGGAGGTGCCCCCCCTGCCCTCCTGATCATTTAGCACCTCGGGTGGGATAAAACTGGCACCTGACCAGACTCCCATCCCTTGGTCATCCTGATTCAGGGTGTTGATTATTGACCACTAGTTGTGCTGTCACCTTGAGTCTAGAATAGACTCAATTATGTATCACTGGCCTGTATCAAGGTACAGTCTCTACATGTTTTGTTCTGTATATCTATAATGTCTGTAGTTTTCCACTAAAATGTTGCTAAATAAAGATTTTACAAAAAAAAGCTATCCCTAACAGTATTTCAAGTACTACTAGTAGTCCAATAGTGACATAGGCAACAGTAGTAAAAAACAACGGGGTTCTAATCTTTCCCCATCCTGCTTAAAAAATGGTATTGCTGCCTGCTTTATTGTAGGAGATGACAGCAACCATTCAGAGGTTGTAGCCCTTCCCACTATATTTATAACTAAAACAGGTTTAATTGCTTCCAGACCAGCCGCCACAGTTCTACTGCAGCAGGTTGGCTCCCCTGTGCGAGCCATCGTAGCTGTACATCAGCTCTTTAAGATGCCTCTGGTGGCATGTGTGTGCCTGAAGCGTGTCACTGGGCACCCGCAATTGCTCATTACAGAACGAGACTGGGGATGTGTGTGTAAAACACACAAATCCCGGTTCTCAGGGGAGTGGAGACAGATTGTGTGTTCATATTAAGTATGAACACCGATCTCTATGAACACCGATCTCTCTCTTCCCCTAGTCAGTCCCATCCCCCTACAGTTAGAATACACCTAGGGAACACAGTTAACCCCTTGATTGCCCCCTAGTGTTAACCCCTTCCCTGCCAGTGTCATTTATACTGTAATCAGTGCATTTTTATAGCACTGATAGCTGACAAAATGTGTCAAAAGTGTCCGATTTGTCTGCTGCAATATCACAGTCCTGATAAAAAATGCTGATCGCCGCCATTACCAGTAAAAAAAAAATTATAATACAAATTCCATAGATCTATCCCCTATTTTATAGACGCTATAACTTTTGCGAAAACCGATCAATATACGTTTATTGTGATTTTTTTCTTACCAAAAATATATAGAAGAATACATATCGGCCTAAACTGAGGAAAAAAATGAGTTTGTTTTTTTTTAAATTTGAAAAAAGAGAAAACAAAGTGAATGTGGCACTGTTCTATTCTAATGTACACCTGGTGATAGGTGATTCCAATTTAAAACCCAATTAGGTGTGAGTGATAGTGCTCATTTGAATGTACATAAGCTGCTGCTTAAAATGTATATAGTTTTCATATAAATAAACCATATACGTGTTATTAAAAATTATATGAATGTGCCAAAATGAATTGACACTGTTAACCAATAATCAATAATTATTCAAAATAGTGCAAATCGATGATCCAAAAAATATTGTGTAAAAATATGCATATAAAACTAAATAGAGGTACCAAAATATGATACCAAACCAAGTGACAATGCAATCCAATGGGTTAATGATAATCCAAAAAATACAATGTGGTTCGATGGTTAAAGACAATAAAGTGCTCTTGTACCAGTGAAGATAACAACGCTTGATCTAGTTCACTTTCCAATAGGTGATCACACCATGCGTGCCTTATTCATGCTCCTATTGTGGATGCACTCACCAGAAATTTCTCCCCCTCCTGGGGTCTGAGACATTCACAGTATATGCCACTGTGTAACACTCTAGAGTTTGTTCCATCCTTGGTGGTCCAAAAGAAATCCCATCATATACCAAATGCCATAAAAGAGAGAGGGAACCCAATTGTATCAAACTGTTTATTGTAAAAAGATGTAGAACGGTACTCACATTCAATAGAACAGTAAAAGCATTTGTTGCTGACACTAGCACCTGTAGCCGGAAGTGATGCAAGGATGTATGCTGACTCCGTCCTACGCGTTTCGTCACTCTAACGTCATCTGGAGCGTGCACATTTGAATAGAACAGCACCACATCTACTTTGTTTTCTCTTTTTTCAATGCTTTACTCCACCTAGTGGTAGTAATTGGTAGAGGCAGCAGTTCCATTTACTAGCTTTTATTTTAAAGTTTAAGCTGGTACTTATTCCTCTGCGCGGATTCATTCGTTTTCTTTTTTTTAAATTTGGGATATTTATTTTAGCAACAAGTAAAAGATACTGTGTTTTTTTCAAAATTAACGTTCTTCTTTTGTTTAGAACGCAAAAAATAAAAACCGCAGAGGTGATCAAATACCACCAAAAGAAAGCTTTATTTTGGGAAAAAAAGGACGTCAATTTTGTTTGGGTACAGCATTGCATGATCGTGCAATTGTCAGTTAAAGCGACATCTCAAAAAATGGCCTGGTCATTCAGCAGCCAAATCTTCCGGGGCTAAAGTGGTTAAAATAGTAGGGCTGTGTTAAAGACCCAGAAAAAGTACTTGCACAACACGTGATACACAGTGTAAAACAAACTAAAATAAAAATATGCAGCTCTATTTCTATTAAATAAATAAACTATATGTGATCATATTAAAAATGAAATTAGTGTCTAGAAGTGTTTCACTCGGTGCATTTAACACATATAGAGAAATGCATCATAATAGCATACAGTAAATCACAAAACACAAATCAAAGTCCCATGAGTGCCAGAGAAACTAATTTCTGTCTTCTTTCTTGTTAGCACAATCCTCTTAGGGAATACACACCACCAGTGTCATGAAAGAGCGCTTACCGGAGGCAAATGACCCCCCAAAGTTTGGGTGCTCATATGCAGCTTAGTAACACAAGTATGATCTCCTCCAAGTTCAATCACAGACTCCTACACCTTTCACCAACTCTTTCGAGGATCAATATACTGTATATGAAAGATAAACCAAAATACCCCAATAGTGTATACCAGTTAATACTAATTTATTAAAATGAAAGATTAAAAATACTCACATCTGTCAATGTACCATAGCTCTAATCCGTACAAATATTCCAAATTCCAATTTGTAGTAATTGCAATATGTGAGGACCTCAGCCCATCTGGCACTGCTCCAGCGTGTTTCATCAAATGATGATGTGCTCAGGGATTCAGGACTGTGCTGTTCACCACGCATTGTATATATATTGAGTGAAAAGGAAAATGGAGCTGCCTCTCATTCCCAGGATTTTCATTCGGTAAGTGCTTTTTGATGACACTGTGGTGGTGTGTATTCACTGTAAGGATTGTGCTTACAAAGCACAACACAGAGGTTTCACTGGCACTTCATGGGCCTTTGATTTGTGTTTTGTGATTTGATTCACTGTATATCAGTATCATGTAAACATATTTATATATATATGTTACATAACTAAAACAGGTTTAGCTAGAGGTACACCTTAAAATGATTTATAAAGCCGTATCAAACAACAATTTAAGATTAACACTACCTTTAAGGAGTCCAAAAACTTCATGTCTCCCAAAATCTTTTTAGAAGCAGGCCAGTAGTCATCTGCAAACTTTCCACTTGGATCTCCCTTTTTATCAGGTTTAATCCCCTTGGAAGAGACAACATGTGAACTGTTAATCTTTAATACAATCAGCAATGAGTGGTCCCACAATGAGGCCACATATTCAACAAACTGCATAGAAAAAGTACATTGTAAAATTAATTATTAAAAAATAAATTCTTCTCATCACAAACAGCCTAGGTAATCATAATGTTGAAGTACACAGATCTTCCCAAATAGTACTTTATTCACAGAAAAGAAGCAGGTAAGACAGGCTATGCTACCTTGAACCCCACTTTAAAATGAACATATTTTTAAATACTTTTTGTGTTCATTGTGCATTGACCTTCAATTATTTCAATGTATTTACTGGTGCTTGATATAAAGAAGATGTAATTGTTTATTCATTTTATTTTTTTATTGGAATTCTCTCTTTTAGGGACTCACAATTTTAAGCATTACTTCTTTAAATGATGTAGATAGTAAAGTGAATATATAGTTACTGTACATAGAATTGCCCTGTTAAACATCTATCCAATCTTTGCCTTTTGTAGTATGCTTTTTTATATTCTATAAGATGTGTGTGTATGTGTTGGCGTTTTCCGGTATTTGTTCTGGGAATGCCAAAGAATAATTGTCATACTGGTCCAGGCCTAATACCTTAGAGGGACTCTGTGAGGGAAGAAGTATGTGGCTGCCATTTCTGGCCTCATTTTGAAAATACTAGTTGCCTGGCTGTGTCTTTTGAGTAAACGACCTTGAATATGCATGCTATAAGTGTTCAGCATTTTCAGCCTCTGTAGCCTCATATGATATATTCCCTGTAAGGGAAACCAAAACATCTTATATTGGGATAATCAACTATATGTTTTAGATTCTGTTGTGGTTGTTTGGGGCTTTATGGGGAGGGGGGTGTTCAGTAATGTTTTGCATTTACTATTTGCTAACACATTTATTTGCTAAATTTTCATTATCCTGCTAATACATGTCACAACTTATGAGAGTTTTGTATGATAAGAGCTGGAGAGTGATCATATTCCCCGTTGAGACAATGTACTAACCCCAAGGGCTAACTCTCATACTTAATATTTTGAGAAGACAATAAATAAATTTTAATAGCGCCATAATTGTACATTTTGTACACAATGTTCAAAATGTGAGGGCACAGCTTGGTTAATACATTGGTTCCTGATGTTGCAAACCAAAAACATAATTATTCAAGTAAACTGCACACAATTACAGGTAAAGTATCTTTTCACATGAAAATGTGTTCTTGTCTGTGAGAGGGGGAGGAGGGTATTTTGAACAGTTTATTGCTAGTGTTATTGCAAAACCTCACTTACAGTTCCCATCAAAGCAGGCCCTTACATCATATTCCCCATCAGAGCTCCCTTTACATCATAGCCCACATCAGACACCCCTTTATATCATACTTCCAATCAGATCTCTTCCTTACATCATCATAGCCTATATCAGAGCCGCCTTTTACATCCTAGTCCCCATCAGAGCCCCCTTACATCACAGTCCCCATCAGAGACCTCTTTACATCATACTCCCCATCAGAGCCTCCTTTTACATTATAGTCCCCATAAGAAACCCATTCACATCATACTCCCTATCAGAGCCCCTTTACATCATAGCTCCCCTTTACATCATAGTCCTCATCAGAGCATCTGTTTACACTACAGTCCTTATAAAACCCCTCTTTCTAGTCCCCATCAGAGTTCTTCCATCAAAACCATTATCATTGTTCCCCTCATAGGAACCTCCCCCTCATCAATGTCCACTCATCATAACCCCATCATCAGTGTCTCCAGACTAGAGTGCTCTCAAAAGTGTCCCCTTATCAGTGTCCCCCTCATCAGAGCTCCCTCATCATATCTCCCCTTATCAGTATCCCCATCATCAGGGCCCCCTCATCAGTTTTCCCCTCATAATAGACCCCCCTCATCAGTGTTCCTCTCATCAGTATTCCCCTCATCTAATCCCCCTTACCCTTAGCCATCCCATCAGTTCCCCCTCATCTGTGTCCCTTCATCAGCTTCCCCCTCATCACAGCCTCATCATCAGTGTTCTCTTATTACAGCCCCGTCATCAATGTCCCCTCATCAGAGCCTATAACACTCCCCATCAGAACCCTTCTATCATCCACCCTTACTGATGGACAGTAGAATAGGATCTGGGACTTTCGCTCAGTTTATATTTAGAGCTGTGCGGAAAAATGCAGATATGCTACAAAAGCTCTGCTCTGCACATCACACCAGCATTTTAGTGTTAATGAGACACATATAAAACAATTGTTTCATGTGTGTGTTGCAGAGATCTGTGTTTTTCTTGTGCAAAAAAATGCAGGTCTCTGCAAATAGGGATGGGCGAACGGTTCGACCCGAGCATAAGTTCGGGTCGAACTTTTATTGTTCAAATGTTCGGCGAACAGCAGAACAAACGGGTAGATTGACCATTACTTCGGCCCCCGAACCGTCCACAATGTATTGCGGTGCTGAACAGTGCATTGCAAGCCCTGATTGGCTGAAGCAGTGAAAGCTTCAGCCATTCAGGGCACAGAGCACTGTCAGAGTCATGGTTGGACACTGTCATCATGACTTTATCCAATCATGGCTTATTCCCGCCCCACAGTATAAAAGTATTCTTTCAATGGCAGCCATTTTCAGGGTGATTTTGGTGTGGAGGGCTGTGTTCAATGCTATTAGTTAGTGTGCTATACTGTGCTATTTAGCTTCGATTGTCAGTGTAGAATATTAGTATAGTGTCAGTCTAGGGATAGTGTGAGTGTAGTGAGGAGGACCATCATTCAGATTTGCATAGTGTGCAGCTAGAGTAGGGACAGCTCAGAGAGTTTCAGTGTAGTGTAGTGAGACTGTGTCAGTAATCTTGACATTAGTGTATAGCTAGAGTAGGGACAGTTCATATAGTGTCAGTGTAGTGACGGTTGAACACGTCTATTTGATTGCGTTACTGCCAGTTTAATGCCATTTACTTTTGTGTGCATTACTGTCAGTTTAACACCATATAGTTTTATGTGTGTTACTGCCAGTTTAACGCCATATAGTTCTGTGTGCATTAATGCCAGTTTAACGCCATATAGTTCTGTGTGCATTACTGCCAGTTTAACGCCATATCGTTGTGTGCGTTACTGCAAGTTTAACGCCATATAGTTTTGTGCGTTACTGCAAGTTTAATGCCATTTACTTCTGTGTGCGTTACTGCCAGTTTAACGCCATATAGTTCTCTGTGTGTTACAGCCAGTTTAATGCCATATAGTTTTGTGTGCATTACTGCCAGTTTAACGCCATATAGTTCTGTGTTTGTTACTGCAAATTTAACGTAATTTACCTGTGTGTGAGTTTAATGCCATATAGTTCTGTGCGTCACTGTGCATTTGGCAAATTATATTGCAGTATATCCTATTGTGTATATTAGTATATCTATATCCTAGAATGAGGCAATCTCAGCCTTCAACAGTCACTACACAGGTTTATTTTGATTTCACTTCATTTTTTTTTTTCTGCAATTTTCTGTTCACCTTCCCCAATTCTTATTTTTAACCTTGTAGTTGGGCTCTTAATAAGTCACTGTTGAATAATTATTACTGGCCAACTATGTATTTGGGCCAGTTTGCACAATTTTGATCTACACAATTTTATCTATTATATTATTTTTCCAAGAGGCCCTTATTGACTGATCCC
This sequence comes from Aquarana catesbeiana, assembly GCF_042186555.1. Lineage (NCBI taxonomy): Eukaryota > Metazoa > Chordata > Amphibia > Anura > Ranidae > Aquarana > Aquarana catesbeiana. The sequence goes on from NC_133326.1 coordinate 306,226,325, forward strand.
ACTCATCTACCCAACCACTATCATTGATTTATACCTACCTTGATTGTTGTCCCATGTTGGTCGACATCTGTTGGCGTGCCCTACAGCTCCCGGAAATGTCTTTCTCTGGGTGATTGTCAGGGCTGGGCTCAGCCCTTCCTTCTCTGAGCTGGCCGCTCAGCTGTCAGCTAATTGCCAGCTCCTCTCTCTCCACAGTGACTCACCTGTTGATGATATCCTGCTCATTAGGGATGAGATTTGAGTTCGAGTCAAACTCATGTTCGACTCGAACATCGGCAGTTCGCCAGTTCGCCAAACAGCGAACAATTTGGGGTGTTCGCGGCAAATTCGAATGCCGCGGAACACCCTTTAAAAGTCTATGGGAGAAATCAAAAGTGCTAATTTTAAAGGCTTATATTCATGGTATTGTCATAAAAAGTGTTGGGGACCTGGGTCCTGCCCCAGGGGACATGGATCAATGCAAAAAAAGTTTTAAAAACGGCCATTTTTTCAGGAGCAGTGATTTTATTAATGCTTAAAGTGAAACAATAAAAGTGTAGTATTCCTTTAAATTTTGTACCTGGGGGGTGTCTATAGTATGCCTGTAAAGGGGCGCATGTTTCCCGTGTTTAGAACAGTCTGACAGCAAAATGACATTTCAAAGGAAAAAAAGTCATTTAAAACTACTCGCGGCTATAATGAATTGCCGGTCCGACAATACACATAAAAGTTCATTGATAAAAACGGCATGGGAATTCCCCACAGGGGAACCCTGAACCAAAATTTAAAAAAAAAATGACGTGGGGGTCCCCCTAAATTCCATACCAGGCCCTTCAGGTCTGGTATGTCTTCAGGTCTGGTATGGATTTTAAGGGGAACCCCACGCCAAAATTTTAAAAAAAAACTGCGTGGGGTCCCCCCCAAAAATCGATACCAGACCCTTATCCCAGCACGCAACCTGGCAGGCCGCAGGAAAAGAGGGGGGGATGAGAGAGCGCCCCCCCTCCTGAACCGTACCAGGCCACATGCCCTCAACATTGGGAGGGTGCTTTGGGGTAGCCCCCCAAAACACCTTGTCCCCATGTTGATGGGGACAAGGGCCTCATCCCCACAACCCTTGCCCGGTGGTTGTGGGGGTCTTCAGGCGGGGGGCTTATTGGAATCTGAAAGCCCCCTTTAACAAGGGGACCCCCAGATCCTGGCCCTCCCCCCTGTGTGAAATGGTAAGGAAGTACCCCTACCATTTCACAAAAAAACTGTCAAAAATGTTAAAAATGACAAGAGACAGTTTTTGACAATTCCTTTATTTAAATGCTTCTTCTTTCTTCTATCTTCTATCTACTTTCTTCTATCTTCTATCTTCCTTCGGTTTCTTCCTCCATCTTCTTCTTCTTCTGGTTCTTCTGGTTCTTCTGGTTCTTCCTCCGGTGTTCTCATCTGGCATCTTCCTCCACGGCATCTTCTTATCTTCTTCTCCTCGAGCTGCTCCACATCCATGATGGCATGGAGGGAGGCTCCCGCTGTGTGACGCTCCTCCTCTTCTGATGGTTCTGATGGGGGGCGGGGTCACTCGTTACGTAACCCTGCCCCCTTCTAACGTCACGGGGAATGCCACAGGGAAGTCCCCGTGCATCAGAGGGGGGCGGGGTCACCGGGTGGCTCCGCCCCCCGTTATTTAAGAACCGTCAGAAAAGGAGAAGCGTCACACAGCGGGAGCCTCCCTCCATGCCATCATGGATGCGGAGCGGCCCGAGGAGAAGAAGATAAGAAGACGCTGCAGAGGAAGATGCCGGATGAGAACACCGGAGGAAGAACCAGAAGAACCAGAAGAAGAAGATGGAGAAAGAAACCGAAGGAAGATAGAAGATAGAAGATAGAAGAAAGAAGATAGAAGAAAGAAAAAAGAAGAAGCATTTAAATAAAGGAATTGTCAAAAATTGTCTCTTATTATTTTTAACATTTTTGACAGTTTTTTTGTGAAATGGTAGGGGTACTTTTGTACCCCCTTACCATTTCACACAGGGGGGAGGGCCGGGTTCTGGGGGTCCCCTTGTTAAAGGGGGCGTCCAGATTCCAATAAGCCCCCCGCCCGCAGACCCCCACAACCACCGGGCAAGGGTTGTGGGGATGAGACCCTTGTCCCCATCAACATGGAGAGAAGGTGTTTTGGGGAGCTACCCCAAAGCACCCTCCCAATGTTGAGGGCATGTGGCCTGGTATGGTTCAGGAGGGGGGGTGCTCTCTCGTCCCCCCTCTTTTCCTGTGGCCTGCCAGGTTGCGTGCTCGGATAAGGGTCTGGTATGGATTTTTGGGGGGACCCCACGCCATTTTTTTAAAAAAATTTTGGCACGGGGTTCCCCTTAAAATCCATACCAGACCTGAAGGGTCTGGTATAGATTTTGAGGGGGACCCCACGCCATTTTTTTTTTTTAAATTTTGGCTGGGGTTCCCCTTAATATCCATACCAGACCTGAAGGGCCTGGTATGGAATTTAGGGGGACCCCAAGTCATTTTTTTTTTAATTTTGGTTCGGAGTTCCCCTGTGGGGAATTCCCATGCAGTTTTATCAATGAACTTGTATGTGTATTGTCGGACCGGCAATTCATTAATAGCCGCGAGTAGTTTTAAATGACTTTTTCCTTTGAAATGTCATTTTGCTGTCAGACTGTTCTAAACACAGGAAACATGCGCCCCTTTACAGGCATACTATAGACACCCCCTAGGTACGAAATTTAAAGGGATATTACACTTTTATTGTTTCACTTTAAGCATTATTAAAATCACTGCTCCCGAAAAAACGGCCATTTAAAAAAAAAATTTTTGCATTGATCCATGTCCCCTGGGGCAGGACCCAGGTCCCCAAACACTTTTTATGACAATAACTTGCATATAAGCCTTTAAAATTAGCACTTTTGATTATTCATGTTCGTGTCCCATAGACTTTAACTGTGTTCGCGTGTTCGAATGAATTTTTTGCCTGTTCACAAGTTCTGGTGCGAACCGAACAGGGGGGTGTTCGGCTCATCCCTACTCATCAGTCCTGCCTACGTAAGCCGTCCAGTCCAGATGATCTCTGCCTTCACCTTGGTCACATCTCTAGAGACGCTCTCCTGTGTTCCTGTTAAAGACTTGTTTGGCTGACATTCCTTCTGGCTCCAGATCCTGCTTGCTGTTCTACTACGCTGTTCTCTGGCTTCCTGACCTTTTGGCTTGTCTGACTATCCGTTTCGGTTCCTGAACTCTGGCTATGTTTTGACTACGTTTACTCTGTTTACCTTTTTTTATTATTATTAAACAAGTGTGACTTAACTGTACTTTTGTCTGATTAATGGTTTCTGACAATAGAAGAAGGCCATGAATTCAGAAGATGCAGTCAATCCACTTGTTGGTAATATTTTTTCCAGATTGGAGGAGCAGGATCCCCGCATGGACCAGTTTGCCATGGCGTTACAAATGCTCCTGAGTTGCATGGCTCACCTGGAATCTCCCACTGTGACTGCTCCGGTACAACCTGTGTTGCAGGCCGTCACTGCTGCTGCTCCAGTCTCTGTGCAGGCACCCACCTAGAGTATTGCCTCTATAAGAGGTATGTCTGGTTCAGCTCCATTTCCCCAGCGATTTGGAGGTGATCCAGTCCAAACAGAGGGTTTCTCAACTAGTTTGAGATATACTTTGAGATGCTGCCCCAGGCATTTCCCACGGACAGAAGCAAAGTAGGTTTTGTGATATCTTTGCTTTCTGAGAGAGCCTTGGCCTGGGCAAACCCTCTATGGGAGACGCAAAAACCTGTTGTCTTGAGTTACCCTGAGTTTGTTGCTCCTTTTAAAAAGGTATTTGATGTTCCCGTATGCTTGGCTTCTGCTGCCAAGTGCCTCATGTCCGTCAAATAGAGTACGAGAACTGTTGCCCATTATGGCATTGGCAGCACAGGTTGCTTGGAACAATGAGACCCTCGTGGCTGTTTTTTCTCATGGTCTCTTGGATACTATCAAAGATGAGATAGCAGCCGGAGATATACCCACTGAGCTGGAGAAGTTGATCACTTTTGTCATCCTCATTGACTCCAGACTCAGAGAAAGGCTCTCTTTTAAGGAGTGCTTGCGAAAGCCTCCTGTACATTTGTCACCGAGCTTTGCATTCCCACCCTTGCCTCCCTCACCTCCCATGCCTCCTGGTACCGAGTCGGTCAGTGAAGATGAACCCATGCACTATTGCTTCACGCGTCTCTCTGCAGATGAGAGAACCCTTAGGAGGAGGGAGAGATTGTGCCTTTATTGTGGCCAGGCAGGTCACCTTTTGAAATCTTGTGCTACCAGTCCAGGGAAAGCCCGAACTTTGAGGTCCTGTCACAGACAGACCTTAGGTGGCGTTGTTTCATCCCCAGTTATCCAGAAGGATAAGCCCCTTGTTTCGGTTACCCTTTCTTGGGCTGAGTCGTCCGTCGAGACACAGGCTCTAATCAACTCTCGGGCTCCAGGCGTAACATGTAACATGCTATAAAAGGTGGACTTAGCCTTTAATCATCCCTCTGTTATCTAAAATGGCAATGTATGTAAATGTACAGTATGAATACCTTTAAAATACAAATTGCAGACAGAGTAAGTCGGACTCCAGAGGGTGGGTTTTGCATAGTTTTCAGCAGGGTGATGTCACTGGCCTTCAGTGTGTCCAGTGCCAAAATTGCAGCATTAAGTGCTGGTATTGCAACGCTTAGTTTCTGCTCACATTCGTCCTGCAAAGACAATAAAAAAAATGTGGTTTATGGACATGTACTCATTTTTCGCAGCATACAAAAATGATGTTAAGATCTTTTGTGCAAGACTAAATAACTAGTCTATAAAAAATGATCATCATATTATGCATGTAATAAGATGAAGACCCAGTTAAAACTTTAAACACTATTCACTGGATAATCTATAAAATAAATACACATTTTTTTAATACATCAAACACTTTTAATGCTTAATTTAGAAAACAGTTGTGCAATTTTTAACCCAATCAATTTACTCCAATGATTTTAAAGTAAATTAACTTGAGTAAATTGACTGTGAAAAGTTATGTCTGCTAAGCCTCTCAGCAGTTGTATTAGGGTATGATTGAGCTTCCCACGTCCCCTTGGCCTATGGGTGGTGTGTAACATCTAAATGTGGCAACAGTCTTGGAGAACTTTCAAAACAGGTCCATGGTGTGAATGTTTTTTATGTGGAAAGCCACAATGAAGGCATAAGTGCTTTAACACCAAAACTTTGCCAGATGAGCTGCCAAACATTGCGCCAAAGTGCTAGGTTTAGCTGTTTCGATATGCATCAATAGATTGTTATCATCCAGACCTTGGGCTTCAATTGACACTCGGCTGGCTGCCTTGTACATGCAAAAGTACTGACATCAGTTCTTGGGCAGACTGAAAGGGGAAGTCAACAAAGGCCAGCACAGGAGCAAACATCAGCTGCTGCTTCAAGAAGTCACTGTTGTCCTGTTTCTCACTTTCATGCCTGTCTAGCTTACCTTGAAGCTTTTGATTCTGGGCAGAGTGATGGGCATAGTGCCTGATGAAATGCCAATATTATCCTGACAACTCCAGAAAAAGCGTTGACTTTCGCCACAGTTGTTCTGTGTCTACATTCCTGCATGACCTTTATTTTCTCAGGATTAAGGAGTAAACCATGTCTGAAAATGACATGTCCTAAGAACCTGATCTCGTGCTTGCTTAAATAGATGGAATTACTTTAGTTCCAGTTTGGTTTGTCTGTAGGGGCATACCATGTTACACATGCATTGTTGTTTGTTTGCCTTTTTATACTTTTTTACATTCCTCACTCCATAACTAGGAGATGCGCTTTATATAGCAGGTCCCAAAATCTTTTCAGTGTGTCTTTAGTTCCTGTTTTGAACACTTGTAATTTCTGGAGCTAAATATACTATACTTTTTTATCTGATTTTCATCTGTCAAGATCTGGACATGTTTTTCATGAATGCTTTCTATGATTTGCAAGTTGGCATTTGGATCGAGCCACTGTATGCCAATGTAGCTGAGACTGCAAGTTATACAGTAACTATCTCACCTCAAGTAAATCAGTTAGAGATCACACTTGCAATACTTAGATAAGGGAAGCAAAACAGTCAAAAAATAATTTAGCTCAATTAAAAAAAGAATTTAGCTCCAATCAAAAAATCTTCTATAGCTCTGGAATATACTGTGAAATGACATATAGACTCTGGGTATACAGAAGCTTAGGACAGTGCAAACATTGTCATACAAGACTGTACATGCTTGTAAGCTAATCACGACAACCTGCAGCCTACAAGAAGCAAAGTAAAATAAAAGGTCTACAGTCACCAGGGATACAGCTCCATCCCTATATACATATGCAAAAAAAGAGAGAGTCGCCCTGGGACTTTAAATGAGGTGGTCACAGTTAGCCTAATCATCTCCGGGCATGATAAATAAATGAGGTGGTCACAGTTAGACTAATCATCTCCGGGCATGTCCAGAACTCAGGGAGTTATGGGAAAAGAAGTTAAAGGAGCCTAAATTTGCATTTAAGCATGGAGAGTTACTTGGTGCTCTGCTACTTATTCAGCTAATCAACAAATTCAAATCACTTGAGCCCAGTACAATAGTCATTACTAAAAAAGAATTAAAACACTCTGATGGTAATTTGCTGAAGGAGTAGAGACTATTCACTTAGCAATGAGCCAATGCTTACCTTCACAGAGGTGATCAATGTAAGGCCAAATATTCCATTCTGACATAATTATGGTGAATGATTCACAGGAGATCAGACAATCATCCACTGTCTATGGGTTTATGGTGTAAATAAAATTTTCATTATCTTGTGTAAGAACAGTTTTAGAAACAAAAGGCAAGGCACTCTACACCGCACAATGAATGCACACAATGGACCAAAGAGTATAATTGGATCTGTAATCTGTGACCCAATTCCCGCAGACATATCAGAAAAAGCTTAATTAAAGGGGTTGTAAACCTTTGTGGTTTTTCACCTCAATGCATTCTATGCTTTAAGGTGAAAAACCTCTTGCAGTGCAGCAGTCTCCCAATTTTACTTACCTGAACCCCCTTTTTCTCATGCCTGTCTGTTGCCTGCATTGACTGTACCTTCTGCTAGATTCTAGACTATGTCTACACACAAAAAAACACACATTGTGCTACGCTTCACTTGACATCTGATGTCATCATGCTTGGCGGTTTCATGCATGCGCAGTGTGTTATTTGGTCGCCATTTTTGATGCAGCATTGCCGCCATTGTCCATGTGGAGGCAGCCTATTAGGATGCCTAGTTGGCCTCCATTACATGGTGCTGGGGGACAGAGACTGCTCTGTTCGGCTATTTATTGAACTAAAGACTGGACATGGTTCTCATTTTGCCTGGCAACAGTTTGGACATACAACTACTTAAATGTAACATAAGTGTAATGTATAATGTGTATCTGGATAACAACATTATGAATTGGGCCCAATGTGAATTTCCTGTTTTGTTTTTTCACTTTTTTGTGCATCTTTCTACTTTATCCACATCACAACACCCTTATTTTTACCTTGTTGAGCTCATATTGCACGTCTCTACCCTGCACCCGGCTCTATAACATTGCCAGCTGCCTCCACTGTATCTAGTGCGAGTGTGGCCCGCTTCCCCAATACGCACGAGTCTCTCTCACCACACCCAAGTCTGCCTGGGAGACTGCAGCAGCCCCGCAGTGCCCCCATTTTACTTACCTGAACCCCCTTTTTCTAGCTCCACCCAGACATACCTTTCATCGTAATGATCTCATCATAAAACTCTCCTTGAGGAACCACTAGTGAAAAGTTAGTGCTCCCTAGATTCTGCACTTTGATGATAACTCATGTCTAGTGCTGGTGACACTGAGGATCCACTGCTATCAGTGACACAAATATGCACTAGCAAACTGATTTACTATTTAAATATTTGAGTAGTAATTTTAATGTTTTCCTGGCTATGACAGTATTATCCACAAAAGCTTTGTATTTTTGTATGTTCATTTTTAAAATGAATGTAGCAGTATTAGTGCACTTGAAACAACACAGTTGAATACTGTACTAAAGTGTCATCGACAGTACCAAATTCCTAACTGTGTAATATATTTTTTTGAATCTCTGTACTGCTCTCAGAACTACAGAGTAAGTGTCAAGTATTATAGTTATAATACTGATAGACACATGGTGCCCTGTTGATAATGCATTTGATTTTAACAGCACTTCACTAAATATTCCATTTTTAGTGGAACTCATTCTCAACAAAATTTCTGCACATTTGAAAAGTCTGTCGTTACTGATAACAGTCACTTTGTACAGTAAAATGGCTCCTTTGGGCTACATCCCTTTGCTTGCTCAGTGATTTACAGGTTGCTTGTATGGCAAATCTTCTAATTTCTCAAAGTCTGAGGTGAATGCCCCATTTTCAGCGAGCAGCTACTGAGAGAATGAAAAGTGACTCCACTGTAAATACTGTATAGCAGAGGGAAAACATGGAGGATGAAACACGTTGTGTGATAGAAACCCATTCAAGACAAAATTCCTATATAAAAAACAATAAAAGAGGTGTCCCTGGTGTGCTGTGTCACTGAAGGTAATTGTACGACTGTTCAGCCAGAGACAAAGAGAAACATAAGACATTTTCATATGGGTGCTTATAATTCACTGATTTTATATTTTTAACCTGAATGCTGCTTTTGAGCACTGCTAAGGCCCAAATGGGACTAAAATCAGCCCTAACAGTTACACAGAAGCATAACTTTATATGCAAAACCAAATAAACAAAGGTTTTAAAAAATATATAATGTTGATGTGAGCCTGTTACAAGCTGAATATACAGTATATTGGAAAAATACATAAGCAGAGGTTGTCATTAATAAAAAAATGCATGACAAATAGATCAGTGGATCTAGAGATAATCATAGGCAAGTAAGATTATATGCAAATATAAAGTTTTTGAGTAATATGTATGCATAACCCTGCCCTTTTCTGCCTCCAGGGTCTCCCTTTTAGTTTTTTCTAGGGATGGGCGAACGGTTCGGCTCAAGCATAAGTTTGGGCCGAATTTTGGTTGTTCGGATGTTCAGCGAATGCCGAACAATATGTGCTGTTCGGGGCAAATTTGAAAGCCGCCGGAACACTGTTAAAGTCTATGGGACATGAATATGAAAAATCAAAAGTGCTCATTTTAAAGGCTTATATGCAAGATATTGTCATAAAAAAAAGTGTTTTGGGACCTAGGTCTTGCCCCAGGGGACATATATCAATGCAAACATTTTTTTTAAAACTGACTTTTTTTGGGAGCAGTGAAATGGTAGTTGTACAATGTACCACGTTACCAATTCACATAGGGGGCGGGATCTGTGGGTCCCTTTATTAAAGGGGGCTTCCAGATTCTGATAAACCCCCCGCCCGCATACCTCCACAACCACCAGGCAAGGGTTGTGGGGATGAGGCCCTTGTCCCTATCAGCATGGGGACAGGTGCTTTGGGGTCAGACCCCAAAGCACCCTCCTCATGTTAAGGGCATGTGGCCTTGTATAGTTCAGGAAGGGGGGTGCTCTCTCGCCCCCCTCTTTTCCTGTGGCCTGTCAGGTTTCGTGCTTGGATAAGGGTCTGGTATTAATTTTGGGGGGGATCCCTGTGCCATTTTTTTTTAAATTATGGTGCAGGGTTCCCCTTAAAATCCATACAAGACTTTCAGGTCTGGTATGGATTTTGGGGGGACCCCTACGCCATTTTTTTAAATTTGGCGCAGGGTTCCCCTTAATTTCCATACCAGACCTGAAGGGCTTGGTATGGATTTTGGGGGGACTCCCATGCAATTTTTTTTAAATTTTTGGTTTGGGGTTCCCCTTAATATTCATACCAGACCCAAAGGGCCTGGTAGTAGACTGGGGGGACCCCATGCCATTTTTTCAATGAGTTTTATCCATATTGCCGATACCCAACAATTCATTACAGTTTTAAATTACTTTTTTTCTTTAGAAAAGTCATTTTACTGCGGTACTGTTCTAAACACGGGAAAAATGCTCCACTTTACAGGCATACTATAGACACCCCCCCAGGCATGATATTTAAAGGAATATTTAATTTTTATTGTTTCACTTCAAGCATTAAAAAAATCACTGCTCCCGAAAAAACTGATGTTTTTAAAACTGTTTTTTGCATTGATACATGACCCCTGGGGTAGGACCCAGGTCCCCAAACACTTTTTATGACAATAACTTGCATATAAACCTTTAAAATTAGCACTTTTGATTTTTCATGTTCGTGTCCCATAGATTTTAACGGTGTTAATGTGTTCTTCCGGATTTTTTGCCTGTTTGGATGTTCTGCTGCGAACCGAACTGGGGGGTTGTTTGGCTCATCCTTAGTCCTTTCATGTGATGGACCATCTTAGTGATACATAGGGAGAATCATGTATTGGGGAGGGCAAGCTTGCCTGAATAGGTTAATATTTACATATAATTTAACCCTCATATTGCAAGATTTATGGATTTGTTCAACATACACAGCTCATTGATTCTTTTTTATATTAGGCTTATGTAAATGCCTTTATTGCTGGCAGGTTTACTTTAAAATTGTGATTTATAGTCTTTATTTTCAATTTTTTGTGCATTAAAGAATTCCCATAAGTCTATGATTGCTTTGTGATCATTTTATCTATAGTAGGCTTGATTAGCAGTGTGGTTGTGATGGAAAAGTGGATGGTACAGAACACACACAAGAACACCCACAAGTGCAGTTTTTAGGCCCTTTAGCAAAGGGAATCTTTATTGAGGAATTCAACAAGCAGGGATCTTGCCACGGAGGGGAGTATACAAGATAGCAATCAGAGGCTCAGCAAGAAATAGGTACCAAGGTCACAGGCTGTATTAGTAAGTAAATGTTAGTAAGGCATAATAAATGATACAGTATGTCTAGGGGTCTCCAATCAAATGACAAACTTTTATGGCATTCAGTGTAGATGAATCTGAAAGGTTCCATCTGTCAATGGTTGCTAAGGAAGCAGCAGGTGCTTGCACCCATCGATGTCACCTGGCCCATTCACTTACAGGGCCAGAATTCCCCATATTGGCTTTTTGTTCATATTTAGGCAAGAATATTTCCTAAATATGGCCAAGACTGGATAATGATGTTAAAATTATCCTTTATATTTCCAATGACAGCTCGGGGAGCTGTCATTCAGTGAGTGGTGTTATTTGATAAAGGTTGTCAGTTTTTTCTTTCAGCAGGCATTGTAATTGCCAGTGACATAATTGACTTTATATGGTCATGTCTATATATGGTTAAGGATATCACCAAGAAGGGAACTTTATGTATTTTTCTCTTGATTTTTGTGTGGCGTTCTCCCTTAAAATTCATACCATATTTGAAGGGTCTGATAAAGGATTTGGCGGGGACTTCATACCATGTTTAATTTTTTGTTTGTTTTGCGTGGGGTCTCTCTAAGGGCCTGGTATAGATGAATGGAATCCTGAGATACTCTGCTTACAAACAAAACAAAGTGCCTGAGAGCTGTCATTTTGCCGACAATTTAAACACACTTTTGTTCTTTGAAAATGTCAGTGCTGCTGTAGTAGGTTGTATACATCACACAAATATTTATCATTCTGAAACCAGTCAACTATGGAATATTAGAGGAAACATGTCATGGCAGCAACAAGGTCAATGCCATTGCTGATCTCTATCCCTGAATATGCTAATTTCTTGGCTGTCATTCTGACCCTTCTGCTTCAGAACCATGAGCCAAACTCACAGAACAAGTAGGCCGACTTTTTCTGAGTTGCTAACTTTCACTGACTTTTAGAGTCAGAATTACAGCCAGACAACTGGAGGTTTCAGGAGGAGGTCTGCAGCACTAGTACACACATGTCACTAATGACAGGTTTTAAGCTTAAATGTACCAAGGCCGTAGATAGGGTTGACCTGAAAGTTTGGTCCTAACCTAGATTTGGACTGAACTATGGCTGTTCAGGTATTCTGAAGAACACCCAAACTTTTGCTCGTTAGACTATTTTGTTTGGCAGGAGCTGAATATTATATAAAGAAGTAGTATTTCTACCGCTTTTATATATGACAACTTCCCAATGTCAATGGCACAAACTGCACCCCTGGCAACCATTGCAGTCAAAGTCACATTGTTGCATGGCTAGGAATCCCCAGACACGTTGAGTTGCCCTGGCATGTATGCATATGTCTATAGCCCTTTATTAAACACAGGAATGTGTTATTGATGTGTGCTGCTCCTGGAAATTTGTGTTGGCAATGTAGAAATTGGGCCCTGAATGCAGATCAGGTATGCCTGCACCATTTGACTGCACATAGTATTTCCTGACAGAAAAAATATTTACATAGATAATTAATGTATTGTTAGTTTGGTACTAAAGCATACATTTAATATATGCATGTGATTATATCTCTAGCAATTCTTTCAGCAATCTACGTTACACATATTGTGTTTCTATAAATAACTTATTCTTGAGGTAATTTGATTGCAAATTATGTTACTTCCTTGAAAAATGTGCAGCAAATGTGCACAGTATTTTAACAATTAGTGAGACTTTCTGTTTAATAGGCAACATAAACTAGCTGTGATATTTGCATTATTTATTAAACCTGCCTATTTGACAGCCTCACTGTTTTTATATGCATCTTTGAGGGCAGCAATTTATTTTAATCATTTAGTGATCAAAAGAATAAGCGATAAAAAAATGCACGTGTATAAATAATAAGTGTTCTTTCTAAGTGTTCCCGTATTCCCAGTGACAAATATATGGACAGCCTCCATTACATGACTCTTATCAAGGCATTGCATTTCCTGAAAGTTATTTAAAGGTCATTATATGTGACAATAAAATGTGATTTAATGTGGTGGATTTCTATGTGCCAGCATGAATGCAATCTACTCACAATGATGCTTACAAAGCCAGAAATCCTTGTCAATTAGTGTCAAAATGTTCAGAATTTATGTTGTTGTTTTCTCATCTAAAATTAAAATGTTGCTTTCTAAGGCAACATTTTATTAACTGGATAAAATATTTTGACAGTTACCATTGTATTGCACTAAGGTTGCCTGGTTAATGTGATGAAGTAGGTAAATGGGGGTAAAATTAATTTTAGGAAATTAAGAAAGTACATTGTTTCATAAGCAGTGGTGACATGTAAAACCTTTATTGTCATCAGGGAATATAAAATTAATTATTTTTTGCATTGTTCTTTACTTTTTAGTGGTAAAGTTTGATACCTCAACATGCCAGGGAAAATAAAATCTCTGCATACTTAAAATATACTATTTGAACTTACTTGGAGCATGCATCTGTTGTTTTATTTTGCTCCCTGCTGGCTTGTTGCTTATAGGCATCATTGTACTAAGGTAAAATAGAAGCAATGATGGTGCAAAACATCTAGCGTTAGACATATTTTATGCTTTTCTCAATGGGTGTTGAAGGCAGTCTATGAGATATTGCAAGATTTAATGTCTTTGTAATACAAAAGTACAAAGAGAGAATTTTATTAGAGCACAGTAAACAAACATTTTAAACAGAAAAAGAAAAAAAACTATGGCTACTATTAAAGTCAAATCTCAGTCAGATATTAATGATGCAAGCTCAATATTAATTATTACAATATTTATTTTTTTATTTTTTATATTGCAAGAAGTGTAAGCACCTACATTTGACATTTTGGTATGAGCCTCTTGTAGTCCCCTGTACAGCTTTGTTCAAAGTGGCTGAGAGAGAATGAGCACAATAAGCCAATCAATTCATGTGCTAGCACAAGAATATGCTGATAGGAGGAGATGAGCTCATCAGTCTGTTGCTTCTCTTCACTGTCTACTCATAGACTAGGGGAGGGACAAAACCTGTTTTACCAGCTTCAGAATTGTTATAAATATTTGTTTCACAGGTTTTGTATAGAGGTGGTCCTCAGGTTCTCTACCCTCTGGTTCACAATAAACAGTATTTGCACTGTTTAGAATGTAAATCACATGCATTTTTGTCATATCACCTATAAATTGGATGTACTCTCATGATGGCTATATTCATTTCTAGACAACAACAATTTCCCAGCGCCAGTATATAGACACCTGGGGAACTGAACTGTAGTATATAATAGTTAGGAGGGGGAATGTGATACCAGTGCAGCTAGAGCAACCATAACTGATAGATACAGACAAACAACAAAAACAAAAATAGTCCAGCGCTCTGGATATCAGGGAATCAGACTGCAACAGCCAGAAATATAAACTAAATAATTTAATAAAGTCAGTTCATAGAAAAGGCAGTTCATAAAAACAGTCCCTTGGATTCACAGTACTTAGAAAGAAAAACATTAAAAACATTGGTGAAGTGACAAGCTGTCCATAGAGCAACAATGGTCAAAACAGGAGAGCCATCAGACTGCATCATCTCAAGCCGTAACAGGATGGAGGGGAAGGGGGGTGGTGGAACCCAAGTGTGGGAGACACTCCGGCAACCCATAGGACCTCCACTGGATGTGGGGTACAATCCCTGAAGGGATGACTCACCGGCTCCAGATGCCGCTCCACATGTATGGCATTGGAAGACACAACCGCTTGGCCGCAAGGAGGGAGAGCCGAAGAGAGCCGCTAAACTGTCGGCTGATGAAACACTATGCCACTCAGGTCTGGATCTGTGTCCCCTCAGAATTGAGTCGCCTGTTTCCTGAATGGTGTCACTCAGAGGATACAGCTGTGCGGTGTAGAATAAGGAGAAAAAGGAATTGGGACTAAAGGACCAGCAAAAGGGGTGATGAATGATGCCAATGCTTAGCAGTATGGGGGTCCCAAAAGTGGATGGATGGTCACCGAGACACGTAGTTTGGTCGGACCACTGAAAAGAGTTGCCTTGACGACGCGTTTTGCGCTACAGCGCTTTATCAAAGTCAAGGATAGAGGCAACTAAGGGGGTTTAAATAAAAAATAAAATAAATGAAGGGGAGTGGAAAACAAGTGGGAGTGGAAAACAAAAATTAGGACGGGAACAATTAACCCATTGTGATAATGGGAAAGATTATACCTCCGATGTTAACGCCTTGTTGCTCGGAGGACTAACAATAGAAACCATTACTAGGTCAAAAGTCATTCTATGAAATACATTAGCTGCTAAAATGAAATAAACTTCAATAAAAGTGAATTCCGAATTTTCTAAATTTCTGATCTTCTGAATTTTCAGAATTCAAAAATTCGGAAATTAAGAAATTAGAAAATCCTAAAATTAGAAATTCTGAAAAAAAGAAAGAAAATCAGTAAAATTCAAAATAATAACTAACTAATAATAACTAACTATTAAATTATAGGTGTTGGAATTTCCTTTCAAATTTGGCTGTTTGTGAACGTAACAAATACAAATATATCTGAAGTTACGAATTATCCGAAATAAGGAATGCAGCAGCTAAACAAATGGAATGGAACAAATTAATAATAAATAATAAAAATAATAAAAAGGTTTTATTATTATCAGGGCTTTTTTTCTCAAACAATAGGTGCTGGAACTTAACGACGGCCCCACAAAACCCCTCCCCCTACACACACTCTCCAAATCACATCAAATAGTGGGTGTGTTCAGTCAAATTTCACGAAAACAGTAGGAGGGTCTTAAAAGGGCATTAAATACCAGGATTGCATTACATACAGAGTGCAGAGCTGTTACTTGTAAACACAGAAACCAGACTTCTGTGTTTACAAGTGATTGTGGTGAGTAGGCACCAAAGGCTCTGAACCAGAGGTGGTGGAACTGAATTCCACCAAGTTCCCCCTGAAAAAAAGCCCTGATTATTATTATTGTTATTTATTATTATTAGATCGTTACATTCCATTTATTTAGATACAGCATTCATTATTTCAGATAATTCATTCAAATACTTTCAGTAACAGCCAAATTTGAAAGCAAATTCCAATACCTATAATTTAATATTAATTATTAATTAGTTATTATTTCAGATTTTCGGGTTTTCAAATTTTCCGATTTTTATTCTTTTGAATGTTCAGATTCAAAAGAACAATCCATTCTTATTTTTGGATTTTCAAATTTCCGAATTTCGAATATCCAAATTTCGAATTTCCGAATTTTTAATTTCCAAAATTTTTTCCAATTTCCAAAATTCTGAATGATTGAATTTCTGAAATTCTGAAATATCAAATTTTCCAAAATTCGGAAATTTAGAAATTCGGAAATTCAAAATTCGGAAATTTGGAAATTTGAAATTCAGAAATGCAGAAATTCAAAATTCGGAAATTCGAAAATCAGAAATTGGGAAATTCAGAAATTCGGAAATTTGAAATTTTGGAAATTTAAAAATTTGGAAATTTGGAAATTAACAAATTTGTCAAAATTAATTAAAAAACGAATTTGGAACTAAACGAATTACACACGTCTAATAGTTTCACAGAGCCTGAAGACGTGGGATTTTTGGAACTCACAAAATGCGTCATGACGTACCTGTTGGGATCCCCCTGCTACCGTCTTCTTGGATTTTGAAGTCATCTGATGTGACTACAATAAGGGAAGTATATATTCTCAAAGTATGGTAGAAAACCCAATGTTATACTGTGAAACAAGTGTTTTTTTTAATGTCAATACATTGTGGATCTGTAAATAGGCCATGTGTGGCACTAATGCGTTGTGCTTTGATTACTTTGTGAATAAATTTGTATAATTTTAATAGCGGCATATATTATTATTAGAGTTGGACAAACGGTCCAGACCAGGCATGAGTTTGGGCCGAATATTGGCTGTTCCCCCGTTCGACGAACACCTGAATTATTGGAGCGCTGACCATTTGTTCGCCTACTGAACAACCACAATGCACTGCGCCGCCGCACGGTGCATTGGAAGCCCTGATTGGCTGAAGCAATGAAAGCTTTGCCCTATCAGGGCACATAGCACTGTCAGGACACATAGCACCGTCAGAACCATGTTTGGACACTGTGATGATGACCCTATCCAATCATGGCTCATTGATCTTAGTCCCACCTAGGGATGAGCCGAACACCCCCCGGTTCGGTTCGCACCAGAACCTGCGAACAAACCAAAAATTCACACGAACGTTAGAACCCCATTTACGTCTATGGGACTCGAACGTTCGAAATCAAAAGTGCTCATTTTAAAGGCTAATTTTCATGGTATTGGACTAAAAAGGGTTTGGGGACATGTATCAATGCAAAAAAAGTTGTAAAAACGGCCGTTTTTTTGGGAGCAGTGATTTTAATGATGCTTAAAATAAAAAAAAATATTCCTTTAAATATCGTACCTGGGGGGTGTCTATACTATGCCTGTAAAGTGGCACGTGTTTCCCATGCTTAGAACAGTCCCTGCACAAAATTTCTTTTTTAAAGGAAAAAAAGTCATTTATAACTGCTTGCGGCTTTAATGTAATGTTGGGTCCTGGCAATATGGATGAAAATCAGTGAGACAAGCGGCATGGGTACCCCCCAGTCCATTACCAGGCCGTTTGGGTCTTGTATGGATATTAAGGGGAACCCCGCACCCAAATTAAAAAAAGGAAAGGCGTGGGGCCACCAGGCCCTATATACTCTGAACAGCAGTATACAGGTGGTGCAAACAAGACAGGGACTGTAGATTTGTTGTTAAGTAGAATATGTTTATAATTTTAAACAGGGTACATTTTTAACGTGTTTAGCTCCAGCCAAAAAATCTTTTTTAAGCTTTTTGGAAAACATCACCCCTGTGACATTTGTTTTGCTGTCTGTGCTCCTCTTCAGAAGATTGAACCTCACTTTTTGTCCCAATGACAAATGTTTTTTGAAAATATGGGTTTTTTTTCTGAAACAAGGATTGGTGATAAAGCATCAGTGGAAAGGAGAAATGTTTTTCCCATGTTAACTCTTACAGGAGAGAATTTCCCTTCCTAGGGGTAGATTTCATCTCACTTCCTGTTGTCTCCTTCCGTTTGCAAGTAGGAGTCGTTTGTAAGTTGGAAGTTTGAAAGTAGGGGCCTGCCCTATATACTCAGCAGAAATTTGGGCCTTAGGTGTTGTTGTGGCCACAACATTGTAAGCCCTCACAGGGCCCTGCTGTGAAATATTAGATCAAGAATTGTAATTACATGCCCCTGTTGAACAGGGGCAGAAAAATTGGGCCTTTGGTGGTGGTGGTGGTGCTGATGCCACAACACTGTAAGTCCTCACTTGCTCTTGGTGGGTGCAGAAATGGGCCCTGCTGTGAAATATTAGATCAAGAATTGTAATTACATGCCCCTGTTGAACAGGGGCAGAAAAATTGGGCCTTTGGAGGTGGTGGTGGTGCCACAACACTGCAACCCCTCACAGATACTCTAGTTGGAACGCAGGAACGAGCCCTGCTGCAAAGTATTGCATCAAAAATTGTAATTACATGCCCCGTTAAACAGGGGCTGAAAAATTAGGCCTTAGGCACTGGTGCTGGTGCCACAACACTGCAACCCCTCACAGATACTCTAGTTGGAATGCAGGAACGAGCCCTGCTGCAAAGTATTGCATTAAAAATTGTAATTACATGCCCCTGTTAAACAGGGGCTGAAAAATTAGGCCTTAGGCACTGGTGCTGGTGCCACAACACTGCAACCCCTCACAGATACTCTAGTTGGAAGGCAGGAACGAGCCCTGCTGCAAAGTATTGCATCAAAAATTGTAATTACACGCCCCTGTTAAACAGGGGCTGAAAAATTGGGCCCTAGGCACTGGTGGCGGCGCCCAGAACCAAAAATGTTCTTACAAGCTATCAGCGTGATCATTGAGGAGGAAGAGGATAATTACTCAGGATAGTCATTCAGCATCAGCATAGGCAGTCTTTGAAGGGATCTGAGATTTAAAAAAAAATTATTCGGTTACATCAGCATCAGGTGCTTGGTAGCTGGTGGTGATCCAAGACTGATTCATCTTTATGAAGGTCAGTCGATCGACTGAGTCGGTGGATAGACGCACCCTGTGATCGGTTACAAAGCCTCCAGCAGCACTGAATGTGCGTTCCGAAAGAACACTGAATGCAGGACAGGCCAGTAGCTCAATTGCATACCGTGCAAGCTCTGGCCAGTGATCCATCCTCAAGACCCAGTAACACAGAGGATTTTCAGTGGGAAAGGTGTCCAAGACAGATCTTGCCCCTAGGTATTCCTGCACCATGTAAAACAGACGCTGGCGATGGTTGCTGGAACCGATCATACCTTGGGGCTGTGGACTAAAAAATTGTCTGAACGCATCAGTCAGACAGCCACTTTCTCCACCGCTCCTTCTTTGACTGACCGAAGCCTCAGCAACACGTTGTCCAGAAACAGGAGTTTGTAACCTCCCAGTCTCTGAGAACGCATTGCACAGACCTTTCTGCAAGGCCTCCTGAAGATGTTTCATCCTCTGCTCCCTCTGCGATGGCAAGATAAGGTCCACAACCTCACCCTTGTAACGTGGATCAAGGAGGGTTGCCAGCCAGTATTGGTCCTTCTCCTTGATACCACGAATACAAGGATCCTTACGCAGGCTTTGCAGGATCAGGGAGGCCATGCAGTATAGGTTTTCTGAGGCATTTGCTCCGGAATCCTCTGGGTCACTAAGGATGACATGGTCCGCAGCCACCTCCTCCCAGCCACGTACAAGTCCATGTGTTTCTTGGGACTGATCCCTTAAAGACTGCTGCTGATGCTGAGTGCCAGGCTCCCCCTCCATACTGACACAATCCTCCTCCTCCTCCTCCTCCTCCTCATCCTCTTCCTGTGTGATCGGCGGGCACGCAGGAACACTGTCTGGATAAAGGGGGCCTTGAGAGCTAAGGAAGTCCTCCTCTTCCTGCCTCTGTTCTGCCTCAAGTGCCCTGTCCATTATTCCACGCAGCGTGTGCTCCAACAGGTGGACAAGGGGGACAGTGTTACTGATGCATGCACTGTCACTGCTCACCATCCTCGTGGCCTCCTCAAATGGTGACAGGACAGTGCATGCATCCCTGATCATGGCCCACTGGCGTGGGGAAAAAAAAACAAGCTCCCCTGACCCTGTCCTGGTGCCATAGTCGCACAGGTACTCATTGATGGCCCTCTGCTGCGTGTGCAGCCGCTGCAGCATGGCCAACATTGAGTTCCACCTGGTGGGCATGTCACAGATTAGGCGGTTCTTGGGCAGGTTAAACTCCTTTTGGAGGTCTGCCAGCCGAGCACTGGCATTATATGACCGGCGGAAATGCACACAGACTTTCCTGGCCTGCCTCAGGACATCCTGTAAGCCCGGGTACCTGCCCAAGAACCGCTGCACCACCAAGTTAAGGACGTGAGCCAAACAGGGCACATGGGTCATTTGTCCCTGTTGGAGGGCAGAGAGGAGGTTGGTGCCATTGTGACAAACCTCCATTCCTGCCTTAAGTTGGCATGGCGTCAACCACCTCTGAACCTGCCCCTGCAGAGCTGACAGAACCTCTGCCCCAGTGTGGCTCCTGTCCCCCAAGCACACCAGCTCAAGCATCGCATGGCATCTTTTGGCCTGCGTACTTGCGTAGCCCCTTGAATGCCTACGGAGCACCGCTGGTTCAGAGGACAAATCACAGGAAGAGGCCATGGAGGAAGAAGAAGAGGAGGGGGTGGAGGAGAGAGGTGTGTCACAATCATTAGTAGTGGCATTTTGGAGGCGTGGTGGCGGAACAACCTCCAACACTACTGCACCTTGTCCTGCATCCTTTCCAGCTGCCAGCAGAGTCACCCAATGCACAGTGAAACTTAGGTAACGTCCCTGTCCATGCCTGCTGGACCATGAGTCAGTGGTAATATGCACCTTACCACTGGCCGCCCTGTCCAGCGAGGCATGGACATTGCCTTCCACATGGCGGTAGAGAGCCGGAATCGCCTTCTGTGAGAAAAAGTGGCGTTTGGGTACCTGCCACTGAGGAACCGCACATTCCACAAACTAACGGAAGGGGGCAGAGTCTACCAACTGAAAAGGCAGCAGCTGAAGTGCTAGCAATTTTGCCAAGCTAGCATTCAACCGCTGGGCTCCTCCTCCTCTCTCCTATCAGGCACCCACGTTGAGTCAGTGACCTCATCATCCCCTCCCTCCTCATCACTGGAGCAAACCTGGCAGTATGCTGCAGCAGGGGGAGCATGATTGTTGGAGCCATTGGAGCCATATTGTTGTCCTTCTTGGTCACCCCCTCTGTGCTCACATTACTGCCTTCATCTAGCTCAGTATCATCATCAGAGCCTTCCAAATGCTGGGCATCCTCCTGGAGCATGTACCCAACACTGTGGTCAAACAGTTCGAGGGACTCCTCAGGAGGACATGGTGGGGCTAGGGAAGGAGTCACTAATGACATTGAGCCGAGGGAAGAGGCCGCTGCTTTGCCAGACAAAGTACCCTGAGCATGGGTGAGAGAGGATGAGGAGGATGAGGACGGCTTGGTCATCCACTCGACCAAGTCTTCCACATGTTGCGGCTCAACACGGCCAGCTGCCGAAAAAAAGGCCAAGCATGTCCCACGGCCACGTGCTGATGAGGATGCACCGTCTCCACGACCTGCACTGTTGCCTCTAGACACAGAGCCTGCTTGCCCTCTTTTATTGGCTTGTGACTGTCTGCCTCTCCTTGTTGGCCTTCCAGACATACTAATGGCCTGTAGCTGCACTAAGCTGGGATATATATATATATATATATATATATATATATATATATATATATATATATATATATATATACACAGAGTATGTACTGATACTGCAGCTAGCAAAATCAACTGCCTGCCTGTAGTATGAGAACACCACCAACCTTCTACAGGTAGCTTTAGCTGAACACTGTGCAGAGCTCGCAAAAAACTAACTTGTAGCTTATTTAGCTGCCTGCGGTAGTGATAGGATCAGGAAAACACCACCAACTTTCTACAGGTAGCTTTAGGTGAACACTGTGCAGAGCTTGCCAAAAAATAACTTGTAGCATATTTAGCTGTCTGCGGTAGTAATAGGATCAGGAAAACACCACCAACCTTCTACAGGTAGCTTTAGGTGAACACTGTGCAGAGCTTGCACTTCACTAACTTGTAGCTTATTTAGCTGCCTGCGGTAGTGATAGGATCAGGAAAACACCACCAACCTTCTACAGGTAGCTTTAGCTGAACACTGTGCAGAGCTTGCCAAAAAATAACTTGTAGCTTATTTAGCTGCCTGCGGTAGTGATAGGATCAAGAAAACACCACCAACCTTCTACAGGTAGCTTTAGCTGAACACTGTGCAGAGCTCGCAGAAAAAAATAACTTGTAGGTTTAGCTGAACACTGTGAGGAGGACGCACTACACTAACTTGTAGCTTTAGCTGAACACTGTGCAGAGGTCGCACTACACTAACTTGTAGATTTAGCTGAACACTGTGAGGAGGACGCACTACACTACCTTGTAGCTTTAGCTGAACACTGTGCAGAGGTCGCACTACACTAACTTGTAGTTTTAGCTGAACACTGCGAGGAGGACGCACTACACTAACTTGTAGCTTTAGCTGAACACTGTGCAGAGGTCGCACTACACTAACTTGTAGTCTTAGCTGAACACTGTGAGGAGGACGCACTAAACTAACTTGTAGCTTTAGCTGAACACTGTGCAGAGGTCGCCCTACACTAACTTGTAGTTTTCACTGAACACTGTGAGGAGGACACACTACACCAACTTGTAGCTTTAGCTGAACACTGTGAGGAGGACGCACTACCCTAACTTGTTTCTTTAGCTGAACACTGTGCAGAGGTCACACTAAACTAACTTGTAGCTTTAGCTGAACACTGTGAGGAGGACGCACTACACTAACTTGTAGCTTTAGCTGAACACTGTGCAGAGGTCTCACTACACTAACTTGTAGTTTTAGGTGAACACTGTGAGGAGGATGCACTACACTAACTTGTAGCTTTAGCTGAACACTGTGCAGAGGTCTCACTACACTAACTTGTAGTTTTAGCTGAACACTGTGAGGAGGACGCACTACACTAACTTGTAGCTTTAGCTGAACACTGTGCAAAGGTCGCACTACACTAACTTGTAGTTTTCGCTGAACACTGTGAGGAGGACACACTACACCAACTTGTAGCTTTAGCCGATCACTGTGAGGAGAACGCACTACCCTAACTTGTAGCTTTAGCTGAACACTGTGCAGAGGTCACACTAAACTAACTTGTAGCTTTAGCTGAACACTGTGAGGAGGACGCACTACCCTAACTTGTAGCTTTAGCTGAACACTGTGCACTACATGAACTTGTAGTTTTAGCTGAACACTGTGCAGAGGTCACACTAAACTAACTTGTAGCTTTAACTGAACACTGTGAGGAGAACGCACTACACTAACTGTAAATAGTCTAGCTGCCTGACTGTGGTACTAATAGGATCAAAAGAACACCAGCAATTTTCTTCAGGTAGCTGTAAATACTGTAACAAGACAAGCCTGCCTGTCAGTAGGAAGATAACAGGAACGGATCTAGCTAAACTGAATACAGTGTGTATATATATATATATATATATATATATATATATATATATATATATATATATGCAACACCTGGGATGCATATATATACACAATATACTGTAAGTGCAGCTAACTCACTGACTGTCCTGCCTAATCTAGCTAACTCAAATGAAATGACACTGTCTCTCTCTCTCTCTAAGCATGCCGGAACACACTACACAGGGCCGCCGTGCAGGCGGCCTTATATAGTGCGGGGCGTGTTCTAAACCCCCTGAGCCATAATTGGCCAAAGCCACCCTGGCTTTGGCCAATTACAGCTCTCTCTACCGATGGCACTGTGATTGGCCAAGCATGCGGGTCATAGTGCATGCTTGGCCAATCATCAGCCAGCAATGCACTGCAATGCCGCAGTGAATTATGGGCCATGACGTGCCACGCGATTTTGGCACGAACGGCCCATATCGTTCGCAATTCGATGAACGATCGAACAGCTGATGTTCGAGTCGAACATGGGTTCGACTTGAACACGAAGCTCATCCCTAGTCCCACCCCACACTATAAAAATAGAAGTGTGATATTGGCGTAGAGAAAGATAGAACAGGGCTCTGTTCAATGCTACTAGCAATTTAGTGTGCTATAGTGTGCTATTGTGATTCTATTGTCAGTGTAGAATATCAGTTTAGTGTGAATGTAGTTTATCAATTCATTTTTACTTTAGTGTCACTTTAGTGTAAATCTAGTGATAGTGCAGTGTGAGTGTTGTTTGACCATTCATTTTTACTTTAGTGTCAGTTTATTTTGTCAGGGCAGGTTTCCTGCAGTATATCATTACTGCACATTTAATGCAATATATTTCAGTGCGTTACTGCACGTTTAATGCAGCATAATTCAGTGCGTAGATGCCCTTTTAATATTTCGGTGCAGTATATTTCAGTGTGTTAGTGCACATTTACCACAGTATATTGCAGTGCGTCAGTGCGTTTTTACTGCAGTATATTGTAGTGTGTCAGTGGAGTGTGTCTGTGTAGTGAGTACTCAAGTAAAAGCGCACCACACACCACTTTCTATTGATTAAAGTGCATCCACATACACATTGCAACATCTTTATTACATTTTGTTAATTATGTCTGGGAGGCCAACAAGGAGAGGCAGACATTCACATGGCACTGTATGGGGGCCAGCAGGCAAAGGCAGAGGGCATCATTTCCTCTGTTTAGTAATGTTGCCTGTGTAATCCAGTCGCAGCATGCGGAGGAGATGGTGGACTGGCTTACTAAACCATCATCACCCTCCTCATCCTCCATCACCCAAGCAGAGACTAGTGCACAGTCCACTGCAGCTGCCAGAGTGAGTTATTCTGCCTCCTTGTCCACAGCTACTCCAGTCATAGCCCCAGCATCAGGCATGGAGGAGAGAGAGTTATTTGAATGCAGCATTAGCCACTTGCTCCTTGATGATGCACAGCCATTATTGGATTCAAATCTTGGTTCTGAGGTTTAGGACATTAGGAACGTGAGCCTACAGAGAGGGAAGAACATTGGTAAACAACAAATTGGCAGTCATGTTCCCCCAGCCACAGCATATTGCCATATTGGAACATTGTCTCCAGTGATAATGAGGATGGAGGGGATGATGATGATGATGAGGTCACTGACACACTTGGGTGCCAGATAAAGCAGAGGAGGAAAGTGAGAGTGAGCCACAACCCCAAAGAAGCAGCCATCATGGAAGAGTAGAGAGCAGCCACCCTATTCCACCAGATTGTGGAGTTGATATCTCCCAGCCCACTTTCCACAGCTCAATTGTTTGGGCCTTCTTAGTACATGTGCAGCTAATCGCACTGTTGCAATTTACAATTTGCCTCAAGCACATCAAGTGTGGCAAAAACACCAGCCATTTGGGTATCACAGGCTTGACAAGGTATTTAACCTCCCCTCACTCAGCCCGTTGGCAAGAGCACTTGAAAGCCACACAAAAGGGATGCAAATCTGCTCCTCCTCATTCCTCCCTTTTCCAGTCTACTCCCACTATAACTTATGACCTCTCAGCAGCCTCCACTGACAGGGATGATGGTATAGCGCAGGGTTTCCAAGGTCCTTGCAGTATGTATACCAGTAGCACCAGCTGTAGACTATAGCAGGCAAATTTTTCTGCCCCATCTGCTGCAGTGAAAAAAAAAAAAGTCCCTGTCACCCACATGCCCAGCATCTAAATTCAAGCTTGTCAAAACTGCTGGCTTTACAACTCCTGCCTTTCCATTTGATGGATTCCGCCCCCTTTTATGAATTTGCAGAATGTGCTGTACCACAATGGCAGGTTCCCAGAACATGAGTTTGACTCAAACACTGGCTGTTCGCCGTTCGCCAAATAGCGAACAATTTGGGGTGTTCGCGGCAAATTCGAAAGCCGCAAAACACCCTTTAAAAGTCTATGGGATAAATCAAAAGTGATAATTTTAAAGGTTAATATGCAAGTTATTGTCATAAAAAGTGTTTGGGGACCTGGGTCCTGCCCCAGGGGACATGTATCAATGCAAAAAAAAGTTTTAAAAACAGCCATTTTTTCGGGAGCAGTGATTTTAATAATGCTTAAAGTGAAACAATAAAAGTGAAATATTCCTTTAAATTTCATACCTGGGGGGTGTCTATAAAATGCCTGTAAAGTGGCGCATGTTTCCCGTGTCTACAACAGTCCAAGAGAAAAATGACATTTCTAAAGGAAAAAAAGTCATTTAAAAGTACTCGCGGCTATTAATGAATTGTCGGGTCTCTGCAATACACATAAAAGTCATTGAAAAAAACGGCATGGGATTCCACCACAGTCCATTACCAGGCCCTTTGGGTCTGGTATGAGTATTAAGGGGAACCCCAAACCAAAATTTTTTTTAAAAATGCGTGGGGGTCCCCCAAATTCCATATCAGGCCCTTCAGGCCTGGTATGGATATTAAGGGGAACCCTGCATCAAAATAAAAAAAAAAATGGCATGGGTGTCCCCCTCAAAATCCATATATGGGTTTTAAGGGGAACCCTGTGCCAAAATTTAAAAAAAAAAATGGAGTGGGGGTCCCTCTAAAAATCCATACCAGACCCTTATCCGAGCACACAACCTGGCAGGCTGCAGGAAAAAAGGGGGGGACAAGAGAGCAGCCCCCTCCCTCCTGAACCGTACCAGGCCACATGCCCTCAACATGGGGAGGATGTCCCCATGTTGATGGGGACAAGGGCTTCATCCCCACAACCCTTGCCCGGTGGTTGTGGGGGTCTATGGGCGGGGGGCTTATCGGAATCTGGAAGCCCCCTTTAACAAGGGGACCCCCAGATCCTGCCCCCCATGTGAATTGGTAATGAGGTACAAATGTACCCCTACCATTTCACAAAAACAGTGTCAAAAATGTTAAAAAAGACAATAGCCAGTTTTTGACAATTCCTTTATAAAATGTCTTCTTCTTTCCCCACTTCTTCTTCCATCTTCTTCTGGTCTTCCTTCGGTTTTCTTCTTCTTCCTCCAACTTGTTCTTCCCCCGCTTCTTCCTCTATCTTCCTCTGCTTCTTCCTCCAGTCTTCCCCTCCGGTATCTTCCTCCGGTCTTCTCATCCAGCATCTTCCTCCGGCTTCTTCCCCGCTTCGACCTCTGGATGATCTGCCTCAATGGGAGGCTCCCACTGTGTGATGCTTCTGTTCTTGTGACAGCTCTTATATAACTGAGGGTGGGGCCACCCAGTGACCCCGCCGCCTCTGACGCATGGGGACTTCCCTATGGCTTTCCCCGTGTGGTGTCAGAGGGGGCGGGGTCACCCGTTACATAAATAGGTGACCCCGCCACCCTCTGACACCACGGGGGAAGCCATAGGGATGTCCCCATGCATTAAACATGTGGTCCAGCAAGCATGGTCAGGGACAATATATTTTGTTCACAGGACACTGGGTAACTCTGCTTGCAACTTGGAAGGATGCAGGACAGGGCTCAGTGCTGCAGCTTGTTGTGCTGCCACATCTGCATACAGCTAGTGGTGATGATGTGAGATTTGTCAGCTCTACCCCCTCCCCCTCCTTCTTCTCTTCCTCCATGCCCTCCTTTGCTAAATTGTCCTATGAATCCCATATACCCCCTAAGCGTTCAAGGGGCTATTCAATGAGTCAGGCTAAAAAGTGCCATGCAGTGTTTCAGCTGGTCTGTCTAGGGGACAGGAGCCACATCAGAGCAGAAATTCTTGCAGCTCTGCATGGTCAGGCCCAGAGGTGGTTCACGCCATGCCAGCTGTAGCCAGGAATGGTGGTGTGCAATAATGGCTCAAACTACCTGTCCACCCTTAGACAGGGATGACACATGTGCCATGCCTGGCACATGTCCTTAATTTGGTAGTGCAGCATTTTTTAAATGGGTACCCAGGGTTGGAAGATCTGCTAAAGCAGGCCAGAAGAGTCTGTAGCCATTTCAGGCAGTCATACACAGCCAGTGCTCAGTTGTGTGAAATTCAGTGGGAATTCCACCTGCCCGTAAACCGCCAGATTTGTGACATGCCCACCAGGTGAAACTTGACTTTGGCAATGCTGCAGCAGCTGCACGTGCAGCATGAGTACCTGTGTGAGTAGGACACAATGACAGACTCAGACCAGCGTGTTTTTTTTTTCCCCACGCCAATGGCTGCTGATAAATGATACATGTACTGTATTGTCACCATTTGAAGAGGCCACAAGGATGGTGAGCCGTGACAATGCATGCATCACTGACACAATCCCTGTTGTTCCTGCGGGAGCAGACTCTGCATGGCATTACGGACATGGAACTTGAGGCAGAGCAGTGGGAGGAAGAGGAGGACTTCCTATCCTCTTAAATCCCACTTTATGCAGACACCATTTTTGCCATCCCACAGAACACACAAGAGGAGAGGGAGGAGGAGGATTCTGGCAGTTTTGGAGGCAATAAAGCAGAGCAAGACATGCGTCAACCCTTAACAGATGGTTTTCCATTCCCAGAACCCTTGGGAGTAGTACATGGCTGGGAGGAGGCAGTTCCAGATACTGTAATCCTCAGTGACACAGAGGAGTCTGCTTCTCATGCCTCCGCAAACTTGCGGTGCATGGGCTCCCTCATTTTTCATAGCCTGCGAAAGGACCCGAAAATATGTGGCATCAAGGAGAAGGATCACTATTGGTTGACAATTCTCCTTGATCACTGTTACAAGGGGAAAGTCTTAGAACTCATCCCATCCCCAGAGAGAGAACAGAATTGTCTAGATGACACCTTAAAGAGGAGTTTATGTAATGCCTTTCCTGATAGGTTGCAGTCTGGTGGAAAATGTAGCTTTGAGGCTTCTGTTGGTCAAGAGAGAGGCGGTGGAAAATGGGCCCGCTTCATTGATGTAAAATAATTATGAGGTATTCCTGCGCTATCGTGAACGGGGTTAGGGAGAAAAGGAGGGGAAACCCAATCTCAATAAGATAAGGAAAAGCAGCCTACACCGGATGGGGTACAGCCTGTTCCCAGATAAAGAGAAATAGAATAAAGTATGGTGCTGCGCTAATCCCAATGAGATTGGTGTGTATTAGCTCTGTGCACGTGAGTGTCTTGTAGTGCACCCAAATTTAGTCTCTGCAACTGTAACAGAGCAGTAAAAAGATAACCTAATGTGACAGTTGAATCCTTATGTGCTGATGGTGTGTATAATCAAAAAATCATAGTATAGATACACAATAAATAATAATAAATATAACGTGCAAAGTGATTAGTGCTTAAACATCATGATAGCAAACATAAATGCATGGGTGAATAAATATAGCATAAATAGAAATCGCATAAATAAAAATCGCAGCTGGCTCAAACTCTCACCAGTCGCCAACTCACTTAATTAGATATAAATCAACTCATACATAAGTGCATGTATACCTAAAGTGCATCCAGTGCAAGTTGAATGTGACTCAGTGCTAAAAGTTCATAAATATGCATGCATATCTGCGTGCAAAATATTATCAGGTGCAGTGCTCCTTGCGGCGACCAACAATCAATCAAAGTCCATAAAGCGTGTAATGACTTCTGTGCTAAACATGGGTGACAATAGTGGTCAATCTTCATGCAACAGTGTGCACATTGGTGGGCAGTGGCCCCTTACCTGAGGGTAATGGGGTAATCGCGTTTAGCCATTTAGAGGCATGGCGGCCTTTGTAGAGACCATGGGTATAATCTGTAATGGAGGATGGTGGGAATATGGTCCTATCCTGATCGCTTCTCTTGTAGGGGCATCTGGTCCTTTCAAGTAGTGTCCCGGGGTCACCAAGATAGATTAAGAAAGGAAGCCCACAATAGTGTAGTATTGTATGGAAGCATATCACTTTTATTACAGTATAAAACTCAGTACTCACATAAAACCTTAAAAACGGGGGGATATCCCCTGAAGAAGTCACGTGACCGTGACGTCACGCGTAGGGACGGGACAGGCACTCTTTGACAGTTATTGTATTACGAGCTCGCCGCTCGTCGGATCTCCACCCCGTTTTTAACGTTTTATGTGAGTACTGAGTTTTATACTGTAATAAAAGTGATATGCTTCCATACAATACTACACTATTGTGGGCTTCCTTTCTTAATCTATCTTGGTGACCCCGAGGACACTACTTGAAAGGACCAGACGCCCCTACAAGAGAAGCGATCAGGATAGGACCATATTCCCACCATCCTCCATTACAGATTATACCCATGGTCTCTACAAAGGCCGCCATGCCTCTAAATGGCTAAACGCGATTACCCCATTACCCTCAGGTAAGGGGTCACTGCCCACCAATGTGCACACTGTTGCATGAAGATTGACCACTATTGTCACCCATGTTTAGCACAGAAGTCATTACACGCTTTATGGACTTTGATTGATTGTTGGTCGCCGCAAGGAGCACTGCACCTGATAATATTTTGCACGCAGATATGCGTGCATATTTATGAACTTTTAGCACTGAGTCACATTCAACTTGCACTGGATGCACTTTAGGTATACATGCACTTATGTATGTGTTGATTTATATCTAATTAAGTGAGTTGGCGACTGGTGATAGTTTGAGCCAGCTGCGATTTTTATTTATGCGATTTCTATTTATGCTATATTTATTCACCCATGTATTTATGTTTGCTATCATGATGTTTAAGCACTAATCACTTTGCACGTTATATTTATTATTATTTATTGTGTATCTATACTATGATTTTTTGATTATACACACCATCAGCACATAAGGATTCAACTGTCACATTAGGTTATCTTTTTACTGCTCTGTTACAGTTGCAGAGACTAAATTTGGGTGCACTACAAGACACTCACGTGCACAGAGCTAATACACACCAATCTCATTGGGATTAGCGCAGCACCATACTTTATTCTATTTCGCTTCATTGATGTGTTTCAAAGTTTTTTTAGTCATCGGTGCCCAGGGCTGTTAGCTTCCACATTCCATCGTCTGCATCATATAGTGGGAGATTATCTATGCATACATTGATATCCCATGATGGCAGATAGCACATGTTGACACTCTGTGCGCATCTTCAAAATTTGCCTTTCAATAGACTTCAAAAAAGTTAATCAAAGATTTAAAATATCAACAAATGTAAAAATGTTGTTGTGTTTTAGATTCTGCCTAAAACATCAATGATGTTTTTGAGTCTTTTTTCAACATCATTGATGTCTTCCTTGATCTTCTCTAAATCACGATTGCACACCATGATCTCCCCGATGAGGACGTGTGCACTTGCACTTGTGAAATGTATTTCTTCTTCCACAACATCAACATCAACTAAAATTTTAAAACAAAAAACATGTATTATAAATATGCAGGCATACATCTATTACCTGAAGCTGTGGTCTCAGACACTCACCTGTTGTGGTCACTATTTCACCCACTTCATAAACCTCTCCTTCCTCCACATCCTCTGGTTGTGGTGTGGGGATTTCCATTTCTTTAGGAGGTTGGGGGTCCCTGGTGTCCTCTGATGCCCCGAGTCTTTTCTCCCCTATGTGAATAAAAAAAGGTATACTTAGCACACAGATAATGGAGGGCAGAAATAGGAATCAGAAACATTGCTTGGAAGTGTTGTACAATTGTCTGTTTTGGCAGAGTTGCAAGCTGAAGACATTATTTTTTCACTTTTTAAAACTGGAATACTTACCTGTTTTTGTAAAATTTCACACATGGAGACACCCTTAGTATCCACTGGAGCACCTGTGTGGGACACCCTAAAAAGTTTGTTCTGGTGTCCCACACTAGTGCTCCTGCGTTCAGATGTGTAAACAGCCGCTGAGTGTCCTCTCCTTACACTGAATCAAGTTTGCATTTCATTCTAGTTACTAACCCATCTAGACAATAATGTATTAAACTTATTTTAATAGAAATAGGCCTGAACAAATGTAGTTAACCTGCACCTGGCAAAAACATTGTATTAGTGGGCGAACGAACTGTGTTTATTACGAACGATTACTGTGCCCACGAACCTGAAAGTTGCCATTTTAAACTGTACAACAGTATAAAGAAAAGCACATGGAGCAGCACAAATGTAATAAGAAGAATAGGAGCACACGACAACTACTTACTTTCTTGAAGAACTCTCTTGATCCTTCTATACTGATCTTGCTCCCTCAATTTGAGGTCTGACCATCGTTTCCTCAGTTGATCCTTGGATCGCCGTACACCAAAATTCTGGCGCAGACTCTTCACAAATGTAGTCATGATCTTGGCCTTTCTCACATTTGAGTTTAGGTACGGTCCATACTTCCCATCATAGTCGGCCCTCTTCAATATGTCCACCATCTCCACCATCTCACCAAAGAACATATTAGAGGCCTTAAATCTCCTCTGGGATCGGGACATTTGTGGCTCCAAGCTTTTGTCCTTCTCCTCGTTACAGCTCTCCTCTGCATGCACTTTCTCTGTCTCTGCCATGTGCTCTCCCACTGCATTTTACGTACGAGGAAGGAGTATCGGAAAGCGCCGATCGTTAGAACGAAGGTACAATTTTAACTTGGTGCATCAGTGGCCTATACTGCTTCTAGATTGAGGCCTATATTGGGACAAGATTATGCGAGTTTAGCCTGACATTAGGGTTTGTCTTGTGTTGTGTCTTGCAGAGAAAATGGATGGATTCAATGATCATAATTTCCTCCCCCTATTAATAGACAAGTACAGGGAGCTGCCCTGTCCGTGGCAGGTGAAACATCTACATTATAATCATAAACAAAAGAGGCAGGCAGCGCTGGAGAAACTGCTGGAGTTGGTGAAGCCGCAGATCCCCACCGCAACCATCCCCTATTTGAAGGCAAAAATTGGTGGGCTGAGGAGCACTTATCATAGGGAGCGCAATAAGGTCCAGGATTCCATGAGATCAGGAGCTGCAGCAGATGACATTTAAGTACCAAGGCTGTGGTACTATGACAGACTGCGTTTTCTGTCCGACCAGACTGAAGTCCACCCCAGCTGAGGCTTCCAATGTCCAACCTGGGCCTTCCAGCTAGGAAGAAGTGGAGGAGCCCAGCTTGAGTCAGGTATAGCATTGTTCTACATATTTCTGGTCGTAAAATTAATGATGTTAACTAGATGTTATTATTGATCGCTAATTGCTGATTTAATAAAGTGTTTTACATATCAATAGACAGTAGTGGCCAAAAATGTTTGGGACAAGAATGACAAATGCTGGGGTCAGAATGATAGTCTATTTGTTAACATTCAATTTGCAACAGTCATGAGCTGAAAATTGTGTGTGATTTGTGAACAAAATACTAAAACTATGTCCCATTTTCATACACAGGAAAGCCTCAGCCAGGAGGAGGCCATGGAATGTGGCAGCCAGGAGGAGGCTGTGGAATGTGGCAGCCAGGAGGTGGCGGGGGTAAATGGCAGCCAGGAGGTGGCCATTCCCAGTAGCCTGACTGAATCCCAGGTCCCTACCCTCCGCCTTCCAACCAAAAGGCCCAGGAAGGGGAGTAATGTGCAGGGAGTAGAGCTTGGGCTGATTCAGGATGCTAAGACGGCCCTCAGAGCCACCCCCACTCCTCCATAGGCCTTTGGCTGCATGACTACCAGCAAATTTCAGGAAATGGAAGAGGGCCAACGCCTCTTATGTGAGGAAATAATATATCTGTCCCTAAATAAGCGGTTGAGGGGCCAACTCACAACCAAAACACACCTGTGTGAGTTGGACTATCCTCCTCCTGCCACACCTCCAACACCACAGCCACAGCCTAGAAGGAAGCATGTAAGGAAGACAAGAAAGTGATGGCCTGGGTTCAGTCTGGTCTGACAAAAGACGCAGGCTGTTGTATTACCACAGCCTGGGGACATATATGTCATCTGCTGCTGTTCCTGATCTCTTGGAGTCCTGGATTGTGCTCACTATTATATGTGCTCCTCAGGCTACCAATTTTGGGTGTAAAATAGTTGATATGTGCCCTGGGGTACAAAGGTTTCGCCAATTTCACCAGTTTTTCCAGCATTGCCTTCCTCTTTATTTTAGTATGACCCATAATAAATGGCTATTTCTTTTCCACAAATACTTGCCTATGTGTTTTACTTCAAAGAGGATAGTTTGTTTGTGAGTAGGCAGGTATATTTCAAAAATACAAGGTCAAATTAACAAGGGACACCAACCAACCTCCATGAGGTTAAAAAATACAAGATAATAATGGTGTTGTGGTAACTTGACACACAAAAACAGAAACAATATTATGGAGAGCACTAAAAAAAAAAAAAACAAGATCTTGATAAAAAAAAACACTATAAACCAAAATTAAATACATTATTATGGAGATCTGATGAAAACCAAAAAATAAAATATTCAGGAGATCACGAGAAATAATAAAGGAATCAGTTTGTCAGAACTCTGTGTGAATATGAGTAGCAAAACAACTTCATTATTCTAGCATTCTAAAGAAAAAGAGAATGCGCTGCATTAAAAGATTAAAAAAATTGCAGCGTGATGAATGAGCTATCTCCATTACGAACGGTAGTTTTACCAAACCAAGCGTCTCATACTTGATTCTGAGCATGCGTGGAACTTTATGCTTCAGAATTTACGAGAACGGATTTTGTTGTCGGAAAATTTGAGATCCAGATCTCAAGTTTTGTGTGTCGGAAATTCTGATGGAAAATATCCCATGGAGCCTACACGGTCAGAATTTCCGACAAAAAGCTCCCATCGAACATTTTCCATCAGAAAATCCGACCGCGTGTACGGGGCATTAGCGTGCGGTATTTTGTTCTTTTAACATGCATTATATTAAGGCAGGCCTATAATAAATGCAAAGCATGTACAATGCCATGGTGCACCACAGTGCAGGCAGCACTTAGTGTACTGTATTTGTGCATTGGGGTGCTATTTTAAATGAATGAGACTACACTTTAAAAAGTTCTGTAGGTTACCACAACACAATGGTGGGAAACTACCCTTGCTAATTCTTAACCACTTCAATACAGGGTACTTATACACCTTCCTGCCTAGACCAATTTTTATCTTTCAGCACTGTAGTACTTTGAATGACAATTGAGCGGTCATGCTACACTGTATCCAAACTAAATTTTTTAAATTTCGTCCCCACAAATAGAGCGTACTTTTGGTGGTATTTGATCACCTCTGGGATTTTTATTTTCTGCTAAACAAATTAAAAAAAGAACATTTTGAAAAAAAAAATGTTTTTTTTGTTTCTGTTACAAAACTTTGTAAATAAGTAAGTTTTCTCCTTCACTGATGGGCACTGATGGGGCTGCACTGATGGGCACTGATAAGGCGGCACTGATGGGCACCGATGAGGTGGCACTGATGAGGTGGCACTGATGGGCACTGATGATGGGCACTAATAGGCGGCATTGATTGGCACTGATAGGTGGCACTAATATGCAGCACTGATGGGTACACATAGGTGGCACTGATGGGCACTGATAGGTGGCATGGATGGGCACTGATAGGTGGCACGGATGGGCATGGATGGGCACTGATAGGTAGCACTGATGTACACTGATGGTACGGATGGATGTCAATCAGTGCCGAACAATAATGCCTGCCAATCAGTGATGGCCATTGTGGGCACTGATTGGCATCCATTGTGGGCACTGATTGGCATCCCTGGTGGTCTAGGGTGGCATACCTAGTGGTGACATCCCTGGTGGTCTTAGTGGCATCCCTGGTGGTCCAGTGTGGCCATCCTTGGGGGGGCTGCACTGATAATCAATCAGCACAGACCCCCCCGTCAAAGGAGCAGCCGATCGGCTCTCCTCTACTCGCGTCTGACAGACGCTAGTGAGGAAAAGCCGATCAATGGCTCTTCCTGTTTACACTGTGATCAGCCATGATTGGATGTGGCTGATCATGTGGTAAAGAGTCTCCGTCATAGACTCTTTACCTAGATTGGTGTTGTGGTGTGTCAGCCTAATAGTCGGGGCGCGCAGCGGCTTGATATCCTGGCGACGTCATATGACGTTTGGTCAGGATATTGAAACCACTTTGCCGCCTTCATTTTGCTATACGGCGGGCGGCAAGTGCTTAAAATATGTAGGTCTGGGGGGCGTGGCTGGCATCCGAGCAACATGGACATGCTCTTCTAAGTTCTGTGGAAGCCTGGGATTTAGCGACAAATTCCAGCGTACTCAGACCTTGTTTGCAGAAAGAACTTGCACCCTGGGATTCTCCTCACCCCCCAGCAGTGTGGCATGTATACTCTCCCAACAAGCATAAGGGAGACAGGCACCCGCAGAAAATAACGGCCTATATGAATCAGCTGGCCGCTGGATGAATCTAAGATGGCGCCGCGGCTGCAGCGCTTGCATCTCTCCCCTCTCAGCATGTATCCTCACAGAGCCACATAAATGGGGAGGAAGAAGAGGGTTTTATGGAGCTCACCAACCCTGAACAGGGCTTGCCTACCTCCTATCCAGGCACTCCACAAACAGGCAGTCCAGCGAAGGTAAGGATGAGGCTGGACACAGACAGCACAGCAGCGCCTGAGGTGAGCCTAAGCATTACACATGCTGTTAACCCCTGCAGTGCTTCTGACCCATTTGCTAGTTTTCCTACAAATGATCAACCTATTCTCGACACTACACTTAAGGACATGCTGTCCACCCTCAGGAACTCTATGCAGTCAGACATGTTATCCATTATGCAGCATCTACACGCTGATTTATCCTCAATCTCAGGCAGAGTATCCAAAAGTGAAAATCAACTAGGGGTTTTGCATCGACCGCAAATGACCTCGTTGATGCGCATGAGGAGAATTTCGAGAACCGCGCTTGGATCAAGCGCAAACTGGCGGACCAGGAAGACAGGTCACTTTGCAACAATATAAAAATTTGAGGAATATCAAAATCAGTGCAGCCCCACGAATTACCAAGCTATGCAAAAGGGCTTTTCAAAGCGGTTCTGCCTGACCCTAAAAATATGGAAATGGTGATTGATCGCATCCACCGCCTGCCGAAACGGCCTTCACTACCTGATACCATACCACGGGATGTGATCTTACGTATACACTTTTACCATGTCAAGGAACAACTTATGAGGGCATCCAGAAGCGAGAAATCTCTACCCGAGCCATACTCACACTTCCAAATATTTGCCGACCTATAACAACATACCCTCCAACTGCGTAGGGAACTTAATACAGTCACCAAAGCCTTGAGAAACCACAATCTGCCATACAAATGGATAAACCCAGCTAAGCTTTTTATTACTTTTAAAGGGGCCAAATTCACAGCTTCTAACCTAAATTAAGGGTTGCAGTATCTCCGCTCCTGGGGAATAATCCCAGAAAATATAAATGCACCATCTGAAAACTGCATGGCCTCTATTCCGCAGCCTGTTGCCCAACTTATGCAGCATCCCCGCTACTCTTCCAGCCGCTAAACAGGGTCCTACTAAGCTAGCAGTTATGTCCCGGTCAGTCGCAGGGCTCCGATTAGGCCACTTGAACTTTTTCCCCACAAGTTAGCCAAGTAAGTGCACAGCACTTTTCTGCAAGGCCGTCTGCACGGCCACTTGGCTCACAGTCAACCATTTTCTCATCTAAAGATTTATATATTTTTCTTTTTTGTGTTCTTTTATGTTTTGTTTTGGTTTTGTGTTATTGTTGTTGCCCACCATTTCCGGCCTTCCACACCGAACAACTTTCCTAGGGGCGTAGGTACTACAGTGCTAACACTTGTAGACAACTTCTCCAATACTACCACCAAGCTAACATCTCAGATCTCTTTGGAATTTTTGTCTCTTCCACGTTCAGAATGACTATCAAATTCCTGACGATTAATGCTAAAGGCCTCAACCATGCAGGAAAAAGGTCTTCCCTCTGGAAACTGGCTAAAGAATCTCACTGCGACATTTTGTGTGTTCAGGAGACACACTTCAAAGCCACAGCTCCACCTAACTGCTCCACAGCCAGTACCCGCACATTTTCACGGCAAATACAAACTCTAAGAAAAGAGGAGTCCTAACAGCAGTAAGCTCCGCCATAAACTTTGAACTGCACAAAAGGTACTGGACCACAATGGTCGGTTCATCATACTAGAGTGTTCCCTCAACAACTCCTTGTTCACTTTAGTAAACGTATATGCGCCAAATGTCCACCAAATCAAGTTCCTAAGGAAACTCAAAGGTAAAATTGACACTGTTCCAAAAGGCGCTCTTCTTTGGTGTGGAGACTTTAACTTAACTCCGGATTTCAAATTGGACTCCTCCACCCCATCCAGATGTCGTAATCTCTCCTTAGTCCCTCTTCTGAAAGAATTTCAACTGCAGGATATATGGAGATGCCAGCATGCGTCAGAACACGACTTCACCTTCTTCTCACTGTGTCACAAATCATATTCCAGAATTGACTTATCCCTAACCGATCAGTGGACGCTCCAAAAAATCTCTGCCTCTCACATTCATTC
The DNA here is from genome assembly GCF_042186555.1 of Aquarana catesbeiana. Taxonomy (NCBI): domain Eukaryota; kingdom Metazoa; phylum Chordata; class Amphibia; order Anura; family Ranidae; genus Aquarana; species Aquarana catesbeiana. Next base: position 306,264,642 of record NC_133326.1, read on the forward strand.
GATAAATTGATCAGACCATTCTCCAGTGAGCATCACTCTCGTGGACTCGTCTCACCACCCATCGACCTTCCTTTGGTGTATGAACACTAACATCCTCCAAAAATACCCCTACAGTGCCATTCTAAAAGATCATTTGGAAAAGTTCTTCAGCACCAACAAGTACTCAGTTGTGAACCAAGCAATAGTATAGGCGGCCCATAAGGCCTATATGTGGGGTATTTTTATTCAGCTAAGCTCTAGGGCTAAGAAAAAGAGATCGCAGCACATAGATGACCTCATTAAAGAAATTAATGTTCTTGACTCCTCAAACAGACAAAAAGCAAACGATCATTTTAAAACCAAACTGGGCCAACTCCGTTTAGAACTCTGTAAAAATAGCAACGATAATAACCCAGTGCCAATGAGTGTACACTCAGGGGGAGTCACCTGGGGCATATGAAAAATAACATATAATATGATCAGCATGCTCTGTGGTACATAACATGTATTATGTAAAATCACATTACATCACTTGAACTCAGGAAAGGGTGGGGAAGGGAAAGTGAGGGGGGGGGAGAGCAGGAAGGGAACCAGTGCAGCTAGACTAATCGTAACTGGTGGATACATATTAGTAGCAAAAAACAAACAAAAATTGTCCAGCACTCTGGGTGTCACAATGACAATAGCAGCAGTCCAAGGTGAAACTTAATTAAAAAGTTTTAATAGATCCAGAATATAAAAAATTAGTGAATAGTAAGAAAATTGGCAAAATTAATACCATGATAACAAAGCATTGTACACTTGAATGAGAAATGTAAAAATATAAAACAGACGGAAAAGTCCAATCAGTAGCAGATAGCCTGAACTGGAGATCCATCCAACTGATCTAACCCCAGGCTGTGAGTGAAAAGGGATGAAGGGGAGGAAAAAGCCCAAAGCTTACAGCCTCTGGAGACTCACATACTCCCCACTGGCTGTGAGATACAGAGGGGATGGCTCACCAGTTCCTGAAGGCGGCTTCGTGCATGTAACCTGAGAACAGGCAGTGATTCCACAGTGAGGAGGGAAGTCCGGCCAGAGCTCCATGCCGAGGAGTGATGACGTCAGCCCAGCTGGAGGGGGAGGGCGTGGCTGCACACGAGGGAGTCGCCGGAGAGACAGCTGATGGTGCTGGGCTGCTGACTCACCGGTCTGTGTCCCCACTGGGTGAAAACAGACTCAGTGGGAGATGGTGTCACTCGGGGAAGCCAGTATTAACATGGATAAAATCAGAACAAAAGTGTAATGATGTATAGAAGACTGCCATAGAGTCAGCTGATGACAATAAGCTGAAACCTCACATGTCTGTGCCTTCTCTGGAAAAGCCTCAATAAAAAGTGATGACACTCAGGGAATCCGATAGTAAGGGCATAAATAGCCAGCCAGGAGGGGAAGGATAGAGTCAGCCGTATGAATGGAAAGTCTTGCTGTGGGCAAATTAAAACTCCCAAAAATGGATGGATGGATGTTCATTGTGGCATAATTCTGAATGGGACCTCTGTCATAAGGTTGCCTTGACGACGCGTTTCACGCATAAGCGCTTTTTCATAGTCAAGGAAAGAAGGCAACTTCCAAAGTTTAAATACAAGAGTGTTAAATTGAAAAAAGGAGGAGGGGAGAAAAAAACGGAAAAAGGAGCAATGGAAGAGAAGGGAAAGAGATTAAAATGTGGGCGGGAGTGATTGGCCCATTGCGAGAACAGGAAGGGGGGGAGGGGGAAAGGGCAAGAAGGATATGGTCTTCAGTTCAAAATCCCCGGTGCCCAATGGACTCGCAATGGAAAACATAAATAACACAATAAAACATACATGGGTATTTACATCAGTTACATGAAATATAATACGACAATTCTTTATACACCAGAGTTTACACAAAGCTACATGTCTCCAACTCCTCATTTAACACTTTGGGAGCAAGTGAGTCAAACATGTATATCCAAAAAACCTCACGTTTGCAAAGCAGAGAAAATTTCTCGTTGCTGGTCAGTGTGCCTTTGGGAATGATTTCAATCACATAAACTTCTAA